>NC_041397.2:292429125-292744125 GCF_900747795.2 Erpetoichthys calabaricus | reverse complement strand
TCCGATGAAAGGACCCCTCTACCTGACGATTCCTGCGATCCTTCATCAGAGATGACTTTACCTTAGGCAGGCAAAACAACTTGGCAGGTGGCCAGTGGGCATCTTGAGATCTTAATGTGCGCTCTGGATTGTAAGTCATGATAAGTTCAGACAAGTAAGCCGGACCTTGGCCATTTAATGCTTTATATGTTAAAAGGAGGAATTGAAATCTGCCCTAAACTTCACCGGGAGCCAGAGTATGGATTTAAGAACTGGAGTTATGTGTTCGTATTTTCTTGTTCTTGTAATAATTCTTGCAGCAGCATTTTGGATTAACTGGAGGCTGTACAGAGAACAGTTTGAACATCCAGTGAACACCACATTGCAGTAGTCAATCCTACTAGAAATAAATGCATGAATTAATTTCTCAGAATCCTGTTTAGTTAGTAAGCGCCTTAATTTCCCAACATTTTTAAGATGGAAGAAACATGATTTGGACAACTTTGTAATATGCGCTTTAAATGACATGCTAGAGTCAAAGATAACTCCTAGATTGCTGGCTGATTCAGTAAAATTAATGGTGATTCCAACTGAGTTAAATGATGACAAAATATTGTTGCGATCAGCGGCATTCCCTCCAACAATTAACATCTCTGTTTTATCTGTGTTTAAAGACAAGTAGTTCTCATCCACTCCTTTAATTCATTAACACAACTAAAGACAACATCGGAGAAACTTTATTTGATCTAAATGAAAGGTATAATTGGGTGTCATCTGCATACGAGTGAAAATTAACATTATGTTTCCTAATGAGAGATCCCAGTGGAAGCACGTAAAGTAAAAAAAATGTATATATATATACAGTATACACACACACACACACACACACACACACACACACACACACACACACCTATCACTTTCACTGCAGCTTTAGATTGGAGCTGCAAACCACTGACTAACACTTCAAAAAACCCCAAATCAACCAAAGTGAAACTCCTTGCTAAGGAGCAAAATGAGATTTTCTGTGGAATTGCTTCAGGGGGTCTTTTTCAGGTAAGTAGCATCTGGTGTGTCTTTCCTCCTGATAAGGCAATACCAAGCATAACTGAAGAACACATATCTACAATTTACTAATTTAGTTATAAGAAAAAGTTGACCTTAAGTCTACTTTGCCACCCTTGACAGACAAACCTGTACACCAGGTATCGATCAAAGGTTGGACTATGAAAATCCAAGAAGAAAAAGGTGAAATGTTCACTCCCTCCTATATGTAGTTTTTGTTTTTAACTTGTATAAATTTTAATAAAAAGTAAGTAAAAATCCATCCATCCATCCATTTTCCAACCCGCTGAATCCGAACACAGGGTCACGGGGGTCTGCTGGAGCCAGTCCCAGCCAACACAGGGCACAAGGCAGGAGCCAATCCTGGGCAGGGTGCCAACCCACCGCAGTAAGTAAAAATCCTTACAATCAAATCAAACTTAACAATACCAAAATTCAAGCCTCCCTAAAAGAAAGAAAGAGAGGAAAGCCAGCCAACAAAGGAAACCTTTGAAAAAGCAAAGAAGGAAGAGTATCCTTTTCCCCAATATAGAATATTATTCTAAAATGTGATTAGATCCTGCCATATTTTAAAAAAAAGTTTTGAACAGATCCTGTGAGTGAGAATTAGTTTTTTTTTTCCAATTTCAGATGGTATAGCACATCTGGAACCCACTGATGTAAATGTGGTAGGTTGGGATTCTTCCAGTTGAACAAGATAAGTCTCTGTACTAGTAGTGTGGCATAGGCAATTACAATCAATTTGTCCTTCTCCACTTTAAGCCCATCTTGGAAAATTATATTATTAACCCAGCCACAGGGGATGCACAAACCAGTGTGCTTCTTCATGCCGGTCCCAAGCCCAGATAAATGGGGAGGGTTATGTCAGGAAGAGCATCCGGTGTAAAATTTTGCCAAATCAATATGCAGACAACAATACAAATTTCCATACCAGATCGGTCAATCCCCGGGTTAATGACGACCACCACCAGTACTGTTAGTCAGTAGGGTGCTGGCGGAAATTGGGCTACTGTTGGCAGAAGAAGAAGAAGAGGGGAGACGTGTCCAGAGGCAGGAGGAAGATAAAGAGAATGGAACTGAGGGTAGGAACTTTGAATGTTAGCAGTATAACTGGTAAGGGGAGAGAGTTAGCAGATATGATGGAGAGAAGGAAGATTGATATATTGTATGTGCTAGAGACTAAATGGAAGGGGAGTAAGGCCAGGCGGATCGGAGGTGGATTCAAATTGTTCTATCATGGTGTGGATAGGAGGAGAAATGGAGTTGGGGTTATTCTGAAGGAACAGTATGTCAAGATTGTCAGACAGAGTAATGACTATGAAGCTGGAAATTGGAGGTGTGATGATGAATGTTGTTAGTGCATATGCCCCGCAAGTTGGGTGTGCAATGGATGAGAAAGAAGATTTTTGGAGTGAGTTGGATTAAGTGATGAACAGTGTACCCAAGGGACAGAAAGTGGTGATTGGAGCAGATTTCAATGGACATGTTGGTGAGGGTAACAGAGGAGACAAGGAGGTGATGGGTAGGTATGGTGTCAAGGAGAAGAAAGAAGAAGGTCAGATGATAGTGAATTTTGCCAAAAGGATAGACATGGCTGTGGTAAATACGTTTTTTAAGAAGAGGGAGGAACATAGGGTGACGTACAAGAGTAGAGGAAGATGCACACAGGTAGATTACATCCTATGCAGAAGAGTTGATCTGAAGGAGATTGAAGACTGCAAAGTGGTGGCAGGGGGAAGTGTAGTTAGGCAACATAGGATGGTGGTCTGTAGGATGACATTGGAGATCAAGACGAGGAAGAGAGTGAGGGCAGAGCCAAGGATCAAATGGTGGAAGTTGAAAAAGGAAGACTGCAAGGTTGAGTTTAGGGAGGAGGTGAGACAGGCACTGGGTGGCAGTGAAGAATTACCAGACAGCTGGGAAACTACAGCAGATGTAGTAAGGGTGACAGCAAGAAGGGTGCTTGGCGTGTCATCTGGACAGAGGAAGGAGGAAAAGGAAACCTGGTGGTGGAATGAGGAAATACAGGAGAGTATACAGAGGAAGAGGATGGCAAAGAAGAAGTGGGATAGTCAGAGAGATGCAGAAAGTAGACAAGAGTACAAGGAGATAAGGTGTAAGGAGAAGAGAGAGGTGGTGAATGCTAAAGAAAAGGTGTATGATGAGTTGTATGAGAGGTTGAACACTAAGGAGGGAGAAAAGGACCTGTACCGATTGGCTAGACAGAGGGACCGAGCTGGGAAAGATGTGCAGCAGGTTAGGGTAATAAAGGATAAAGTTGGAAACATACTTACAAATGAGGAGAGTGTGTTGAGCAGATGGAAAGAGTACTTTGATGGCTGATGAATGAAGAGAACGAGAGAGAGAAGAGGTTGGATGATATGGAGATAGTGAATCAGGAAGTACAACGGATTAGCAAGGAGGAAGGGCCCAGGCTCTGATTCATGCAGCAGATACCTTGTTGCCAAGGATGTTGCCCACAACTAATTCTTGGAAGCACCTTTCCACTCCTAGTGGCATTCTATTGCCAGAGCTAGGGAATGAAAGACAATCTTTAACTGAGATGCGTTGCATAGACTTTCTTCTTTTTATTGTATTTATTTGATGCACAAGCAGGACAGACCATATGAAAACCACAATTTATTATCTTTCTTCACACAATACAATGTGTCTCTTTTTCTACCAAAGTTTTCTATTAGATTGAGAGCTCAGAACTGCACATACTTCACAAATTGGAGTCAACTGAAGTTACCGCCACATTTGTGACTGAGATCACAGTGAGTTGCTTTTCACCCTGCATCTCGGTCTTGGTACCAATGTAATAGCTGGGCTCTTTTCGACAGGGCACAGACTTGGGTCTCTACTCCATCTGGTGTTGTCAATTGGCTTATCAATCAGGCTGGCCCAGGATTTCAAAAGACAGACTGAAAAAAGTTGAGCAGTAAGAGAGTCTGACACATGGGTGTAATTTATTGTGCAAAAAATAATTCAATAAATAGATAAAAAACAGTTCAAAAAGTGCACTTTCACAAATATGAAGAATAATAAATATGTGTTTAAAAAGATATAAAAATACATGCACAATAAGTATCACAGTGGAAAAAAGCAAACTTTGAAATTGCATAAATCCAGTTCATCTTCCTCACTATGCAAATCAAAAATACAGATTTAGTCCCAAAAAACGTGCACTCAGGTCTGCAGTGATTTTGCCTACTTCTCACTATTAAAGCTTAGGGGGACACAAATCTTTCCTTTAAAGAGGAATTCAAGCCCACCTTTTGTCTTCAATGGGAGCTTAACATTAAACAGTCTTGGCAAAACACGCTTACTGCCATACCGGAGCTGAACTTTCATCTCTCACCTTCGACTGTGATCTTTTAGAATTGTGTCCAAGTATCAGCTGATAAAGGACCGAGTCGCTCAGGCTCCTGTCATTGTTTTATGTAAGTAAATGAAATGGCTGTGAATAGGACAACACTGTAATGTAATAATAGTAAAAAAAGACAGAAAGAAGTTATTTATGCAAACATGACAACAAAGGAGTAGTCCAAAGATTTCAATCTGTCTGGAATTCATGGATGTTTTCCTCAAATAAATAATCAGGTACCACCATTGCTGACGTTTTAGATATTCCAGTATCTCAGAGTGATTAATTCATAATAAATATTTGTGTTTGCTGTCTAGACAGGTGTGTGGAGGGAATTTCTCTCATCTGATTTGAATAAGATTAATTTTAATTTAGTCATTGTAAAACATTCTTTAAAATTAATGAAATAAATAGGATTGTGGATACATTATTAGATTTTTTTTTCAGTAATGTTTTGAAAAAGGTCAGATTATTGCAACTCAGATTGGGTTCACTCATAGCACACACTGTCACATGCATCAAATAATGATCCAAATGTGACATCCATGTTAGAAAAGATTCTCAAGCATAATAAACAGTCTGAAATTTGTAGAAACATACATAAAAGATTTATAAGAACGTTTGATTTTGACCACTCTGATTAGGAAAATTCTGGTAATGATTTTAATTTTTGCTTCTGGTGGGAAATTTTTTGCACTCCCTTCAACATAACTGTCAATCTCTCGTCACTCAGTTACATAAAGTGATCTGTCAGGACTTACATGGAAAATCTGAATAGTCACACAAATGTATCTACCTTTGCTGATGCTGAAGATGTCATAATCATAATGCCATAATTTATCAGACTATCTGAGGAGAAGAAGCTCTTAAATAATTTTGGAAGATCACATGTCTGCTATCAAGGTCAAGGTTAAGGTTTTTATTTAGTCCTGTATACACAAGAAAACATGACATTTGGCTTCTTGGTTGCATCCAAGAACAGACAGAAATGGAATACAACAAAGAGATAGAGACAAATCAGGTTACAATTTATACAGAAATTCTAAAATGTTTATGTCATTTTAGAAATTGTGCAAAAGGCAGCACCATTTTAAGAGCCAAATCCTTTAAGTTAATATTAATGGTAATTTAAAGGTACATTTACCTTAGTTTTTGCTTAGTTGGAACTTGAATATAATGTAGCTTTAACATAGAGAATGGAAGATTCTGTTCCACCCCTATAAGTTAAAGTTAATGGTATGCTCCTTATGATAGCTCTGTGTGACAACGGTATAGCTCTTAACACTAGAATCCCTGAAAGCTATGAAAAATATCAGAGACCTGGGCAACCTTAAATTCTTTCGCACCTCTCCATTAGCATCTTTTGTTTTGCACAAGCAGCCTTCTATCACACCCCCCCTACTATTTCTGAATATTTTATTTATATTAGCCCTCTAGGATGTAAGCAATTTTTAGTGTTTTGCAGCGTTTTTGAAGTCTGTCTGTTAACTTCATGTTTTTCAGCAGAAGTTGTACTTTCCAAAAATGAATAGTAGAGCAATGTATTTATAGTTCAGCTAATATTTATATTATGGTATAAATGGTCAAATATTGTACAAACAATTTCAAATTTTCAGTTCTCTATTAAAAAAAATCCAAAACATTGACAGATTCATCAGTTTTGATAAAATAAAATAATGGCATGCCTTCAGTATATTTTTCAATATCATTCAATATTTTTCACTCAAAATACAATGAATTATATACATTATTTTCTTATATTAGGAAAATCAGAAAATTGTTTACACTATTCCAAACAGTTCCTGTCCAGAATGAGACAAAGTGGCACATTACATTCCTTCCATTACCAAGGAGTTTCTTGTCTGCAGTTCACATGTAATTGAGCTGTTGAGTCTTCCAAACAGTTCTTGCGTTTGCTTTGCAGATCTTATTGTACAGAATGTAACAAATTGTGCTAGCACTATCAATAAAATGTACAAATAATGTTCAATACTATATTAGAATTAATTGGTGGCTGGTGTAACACTAAATAAGTTTATCAAAAAGATTAACCCCTCTCATGTGTATTTTGTACTGAATTACTGGTTTATACCAGTATAATTGTATTATAAGCACGTGCAGAAGGAACTCCGAGTCCAGCTCAGGGTGGCGAAGAAGCTGTACAAGAGAAAGCTGGAGCAGAAGTTGTAGAACAACAGCATGAAGGAAGTGTGGGATGGGATGAAGATCATCACTGGCTACTGCTCAAAGTGGGGTACCACCATCGAGAGAGACGTGGAGAAAGCAAACCAGATGTACAACTTCTTTAACAGGTTTGACCACCCTAACCCACCCTCCACCCATCCTTCTGCTGATACCAGCATAGGAGAGAGTTTCCCCCATCCATAATTACAGCAGCCCAGGTAAGCAGAGAGCTGAGGAGACTTTGTGCCAACAAAGCAGTGGGTCCAGATGGAGTATCGCCCCGACTGCTGAAGGCCTGTGCGTTGGAGCAGGGGAGTCCTCTACAGTGTATCTTCAACCTGAGCCTGGAACAGGAGAGAATCCCAAGGCTTTGGAAAAAATCTTGCATCACCCCAGTCCCAAAGGTATCACGTCCTTGTGAGCTGAATGACTTACGGCCTGTCGCTCTGACGTCATATGTGATGAAGACCATGGAGCGGCTGCTGCTTCACCACCTGAGGCCACAGGTCCGCCACGCCCTCAACCCTCTGCAGTTTGCATACCAGGAGAAGGTGGGAGCGGAGGATGCCATCATCTACATGCTACACCGATCCCTCTCCCACTTGGACAGAGGCAGTGGTGCAGTAAGAATTATGTTTCTGGACTTCTCTAGCTCCTTCAACACAATCCAACCTCTGCTCCTTAGGGACAAGCTGACAGAGATGGGAGTAGATTCATACCTGGTGTCATGGATCATGGACTATCTTACAGACAGATCTCAGTATGTGCGTCTCGGGAACTGCAGGTCTGACATTGTGGTCAGCAGCACAGGAACGCTGCAGGGGACTGTGCTTTCTCTGGGCCTGTTCAGCCTATATACATCGGACTTCCAATACAACTCGGAGTCCTGCCACAGTGCAAAAGTTTGCTGACGACATTGCTATCGTGGGCTGCACCAGGAGTGGGCAGGAGGAGGAGTATAGGAACCTAATCAATGACTTTGTTAAATGGTGCGACTCAAACCACCTACACCTGAACACCAGCAAAACCAAGGATCTGGTGGTGGATTTTAGGAGACCCAGACCACTCATGGACCCTGTGATCATCAGAGGTGACTATGTGCAGAGGGTGCAGACCTATAAATACCTGGGAGTGCAGCTGGATGATAAATTGGACTGGACTGCCAGTGCTGATGCTCTGTGTAAGAAAGGACAGAGCCAAAATACTTCCTTAGAAGGCTGGCATCCTTCAACATCTGCAATAAGATGTTGCAGATGTTCTATCAGACGGTTGTGGTGAGTGTCCTCTTCTACGCAGTGGTGTGCTGGGGAGGCAGCATAAAGAAGAAGGACGCCTCACGCCTGGACAAACTGGTGAGGTAGGCAGACTCTATTGTAGGCATGGAGCTGGACAGTTTGACATCCGTAGCAGAGCAATGGGCAGTGAGCAGGCTCCTGTCAATCATGGAGAATCCACTGTATCTACTGAATAGTATCATCTCCAGACAGAGGAGCAGCTTCAGTGACAGACTGCTGTCACTGTCCTGCTCCACTGACAGACTGAGGAGATCATTCCTCCCCCACACTATGCGACTCATCAATTCCACCCCTTGAGGTAAACGTTAACATTATACAAAGTTACTGTCTGTTTTGCCTGCATTTTTTTTTCACTCTTTAATTTAATATTGTTTTTTTATCAGTATGCTGCTGCTAGAGTATGTATTAATCCCAAGGGGAAATTCAAAGTATCTATCTATCTACCATGGAATGTCACTTACATCTCACTGTGCATCATCACCCTTCACTCACCATTGCATTGTGTTCCCTGGATGGCACTCATGTATTGTATTTATAAAAATGCAGATGTATATGGGCGAAGTAAATACAATCAAAATATTTTAGGTATTTCATCTATGTTCAAATAGGTCCAAGCCCTCTAGAAAGTCCATTTATTTGTTCAATGCCAAACTTTCTACTTGGGACAGACTGTCCGTATCATCCTCACTAAAACAGTAGCACTTCTTGTTCAGTGGTAAGCACTATATTAGAAGTACTATTTCAATAATGCTGCACACCTTATCAGTCACTCTGTGTAAATGAATCACAATCCGTTTACTCTGTAGTAATTCACATCCTCTTCCTGATGTTCTGTTTACAATGTGGTAATCCGGGCACTTCTTCTGATCTTTAACACATGCAGATGAAACAGAGGACAAGGCAAAGCCATACACATTCTGATTCTATCAGACTACTCTGCGATTGGGAGCCCCTCTTCCTTGTGCATGTATATCTTATCCTCTGATTGGTTTAGGGTTCAGGGTTTTGATTGGTTCTCTGAAATTTCACTCCCAGAATATTTCTTTACAGGAAATAACATATATGAAACTGCTTGAGACCAAAATGTCCAAACTTGACAGGGACATCAGAGATGCCCCAGTTGTGCTAGGGAGATGCTGCTGGGTCATTTTCAAAGCAGCAGTTTTGTGCATTCAGATACATTTTAGCATTTCTTTTCTCAGTGAAACCGTTCATTTAAAATAAGGTCTTGAATACAGGGTGCCACTCAGCTTAAGTGTCTGACCCGTCAGTGGGCCTGACAACTCCTCAGGGTTAATGCTTGTAAATTGAAAAGCCTGATTGCTGCTTTATTTTTTGCCAACTCATCATTTTTTTTTTGAAGTAAAGAGGATTACATTGTGGAAATTATTTGCTGTGAGGGTCCAACCGGCATACTTGCTGGGATAGATCCTACTCCCCTGCCTGGCCAGGGAGTGATAGAAAAGGAAGTTCAGTGGGAGAGAGGCAATATTTTCTTTCCGTGCTAAGAAAGATGCTGCAGCAGCTATTCCAGGGCTAACATCCCAGCACCCGTGGTGGGACGTACTAGTTGTTCTTGGGCACCTGGAAGGTTAAAGCAGTGGGTGACTGGTGCTATGGGCAGAGCGTCCCCACCCATGCACTTGGAAACACCATTATGGGAATCTGCAGTGCAGCATGGAATTTGGGGGCACTGTCAGATATTGACAGAACAAGGGGTCCAACCTGACATGGAAGTGCTTCCTGAAGGCAATAGATTAAGCACCAGAAAGTGTCTCTTGGGTCCAAAGTTAAAAGGGAACCCTTATGAGTGGAGATTAACAACACTTGCCTGGGTGGAGTGGAGGAAAATGGAGCAAATAAAGGAAGGACTGAAGAGTTTGCTGTGCCATACTGTCAGATGTTTCAACCCTGCATGTCATTGTGGGAAAGAAACCTGTGAAAGGTACGCTTAAGAAGAAACAAGCAAAACATGGTCACGATTTGCTATTATAGCACTGACGGCCAGACAATTCTCAATCAGCCTCTAAGTGTTTGGTTTTCTGTCTAAAGCACTCAAGATACAGTTGGCAGTGAGAAATCACCAGAAATTAACTTCATTTGGTGAAAGCCAAAAACTGATGGAATTAATAAGTAAGATGGATGTTTGAGAAAGCTTTGAGAGAGCAACCACTTAATAAACAGAGTAAAGAGAACTTGAAAGCCTAGTAAAGAGCTGTAGGCTAATGATCAAAGTACAACTTAATGAGAGTACTTGCAGAAAAACCAATCTGGGTTACCTGAAAAATGATGTTTGTGGTTAACATGTAATTAACATTCACCACAGCCACGTCAAACTGGGATGTATGTATATCTCCATATTTGTTTTCTGAATGCGTATGCTTCTGTCCACATTACAGTATTATATTAAAGTCATTTGTTATTTTTCAGAGTGAATTGCTTGTGTTGAACGTTGTACTTGTTACATCCATCTACGTTTTTCTGTTTGTTGATGATATGGGAACAGATTGTGAGCAAGTGCCTAGTGTGCTGTTTTACATTTTCATGTATCTTTATAAAAATAATGCATTGGTTAGAAAAAGATTATTGTATTCTGTTCTATTCTGAATTTCCCCTTGGGATTAACAAAGTATCTATCTAGAGGAAATTTACACTGTAACTGTTCAGTTAATTGGTAATCTCAGATTATTTGCTTTGCTTACCCAGGCCTGGCCAGAACCAGCTGCAAGAGGAACTGGTGGTCGGCTACCTTGGTACCTTATCTACCTTAACCACTAGCTAGGGCTTGCAAAGGCCATAAAGACCCGTTCTGCCCTAGCCCTCGACCATGAGTACAATATCAATTGATCCTGTCCAGTTCTCTATGGAATGCTGTTGGTTTGAGGATCTTCATACATTTGAATAAACTGCAGTCCAGTTCTTCTTCTGTCCAAACAACATCTAGTCAGATAGGCCCATTTAGTGCATGCATGTGTTTCCTTTAGGTGACATTGTCAGAAGTCAACTGCGGCAGCTTCTTTGTTTGTAATAACCCTAACAAAAGCTTTTTTCTGTAAGCTATTTTTTCACAAACTTGGGTTATTGCTGGAAAAACAGAGACACGGCTTCACTTTTTTTCTGTGGAGGGGAGCGAAAAGACTGATTCCACAACTTCAGGTTATTAGATCTGAGGAAGAATTGAAGGAGTTTTTTTCATTTGAAACAAACGTAGTACAGGAGATGAGATATTAGAGTCTTTCAGAATTATGAGGAGCAGTAGGGTGGATTTTAGCTGTTACCTGAAAATGAATTCCTCAACAGGGACACAGAAGAGAAGCAGCCAAGGGTAAAATTCTCACAAATGTTAGAAAGTTTTCCTGCACTTATACCTTATGCTTAGACTTGTGGAACAAATGACCAAATAGGGTGGTAGATATTAGGGGTTGCAGACTTTCAAACTGAAAAATTATTTTTAAAGACAAAAGAGAAAAGGAGGACAAAAAGATGAGAAAGGTTCAATATCAAAAAGAGAATACCCCACACACCCTGATTACAACAAAACATGCTCTTTTTAATAAGTGCAACTCCTTTTTATAAAGGTGATATAGAGGATGGAGAAGAGAAATTAATAGAGACTTCCGAAAATTCTAAAAGAAATAGTAAAGAATAAAGAAATTTACAAGACAGTGGCCTTGCTTTTTCCAGCTAGATGATAGCAGGATCTTAGCAGCTAAAGAACTCAGTTAAATCAATTTCATATTAGAGGATGAAAAGGAGTATGATGAACAATCAAGAAGTAAAAAACTCGGAAGTGGTCTCCCCTAGACTTTCTTGTAAACTCAGATATGGGGATGGATATTTGAGGAGTAAACCGCAAGACAATGATTACATTTTTATATTATGTACATTACAACAACAAAGCAAATCATCCATCCATCCATCCATTTTCCAACCCGCTGAATCCGAACACAGGGTCACGGGGGTCTGCCGGAGCCAATCCCAGCCAACACAGGGCACAAGGCAGGGAACCAATCCTGGGCAGGGTGCCAACCCACCGCAGGACACACACAAACACACCCACACACCAAGCATACACTAGGGCCAATTTAGAATCGCCAATCCACCTAACCTGCATGTCTTTGGACTGTGGGAGGAAACCGGAGCGCCCGGAGGAAACCCACGCAGACACGGGGAGAACATGCAAACTCCACGCAGGGCGGACCCGGGAAGCGAACCCGGGTCCCCAGATCTCCCAACTGCGAGGCAGCAGCGCTACCCACTGCGCCACCGTGCCGCCCCAAAGCAAATCAAATTAATAATATATCCATCCATCCATTTTCCAACCCGCTGAATCTGAACACAGGGTCACGGGGGTCTGCAGGACCCAATCCCAGCCAACACAGGGCACAAGGCAGGAACTAATCCCGGGCAGGGTGCCGACCCACCGCAGATTAATTCTATATTGAACACTAATTTACTATTATTATAAAAGTAAATTTGAATAAATCAGACTCGTCAGCTACATGAATTAAAAAAAAAAAAAAAAAGTCAAATATGTGTTCAGATAAAGTACCATTTCTGGTTAGCGGAAATAACCTAAAAGTTGACAAAGTTGATAGAAATCTATGTTTTGCACCTAATACTTTGCAAAATTTGGTTGACTCAACTGAAAGCACACTCAAGTTATCATGTTTACATACACACACACACACGCACACAGACATAATTCCAAAATGGTATTTTTTGGTTCAGGGAGGTCTAAAACATCAAGATTCATCAACATCTCGAAACTGAATTTTTGGAGGATTCCAATACTTTCCCTATACTTCGTATACAAGAAACTCAGGGAAGTCTAAAATATTGAGATTCATCAACATCTCAACATCAATTTTTTGGATAATTACAATACTTTCCCTATACTTCGTATATGAGAAAGTAAAAAAGCTTTGGAGCACAAATAAAGACATCCAGAGGTGGAAATGGAGGGCCACAAAGATGCAGCAGTGAGGGCAGGATTGTGACCTGACTGACTGTAAGCCTCACCAGGTGGAAGCTAACATGTACCCTTCACAGTAACCTGCAAGAGCCTTGTTCACCTCTCCACCTTTGTGTCCTCATGCTATTTTTTTTCCAAAAATCAAGTACAAAAAATATTAGGCCAGAAGATGGAAGGGGGGAAAATGATGAATACAAGAGAAGCAGAAGGAATAAATGTGAAAGCAATGACCTTGTAATAATTCAGCAAGGAATGTCACAAAAGAAAGAGGAAACTGAACAAATTTGAAGGACATAGCAGTTTATTTGTAACTTCATATAAGAACATTAGAACAAGCCATTCAGCCCAACAACACTTGTCAGTCCTAACCATCTAATTCTTCTAAAATAACATCAAGTCGAATTTTGAAAGTCCCTAAAGTCCTACTGTGTATGACACTACTTGGTCACTTATTCCAAATGTCTGTGGAAAAACTTCCCAATGTTTGTGCGAAATTTACCCTTAACAAGTTTCCAAACTGTGTCCTCGTGTTCTTGATGAACTCATTTTAAAGTCACCGTCTTGATCCACTGGAGTAATTCCCTTCATAATTTTAAACACTCCAGTCATGTCTCCTTTTGCTTAAACTGTAATGGCTCAGCTCTTTTAATCTTTCTTCATAATTAATCCCCTGTAGCTCTGGAATCAGCCTAGTCTCACTTCTCTGGACCTTTTCTAGTGCTGCTTGTCTTTTTGTAGCCTGGAGACTAAAACTGCACACAGTACTCTAGATGAAGCCTCACCAGTGTGTTATAAAGCTTAAACATAATCTCTTTGGACTTGTACTCTATACCATCATGGCACTATGTAACATTCTGTTAGCCTTCGTAATGGCTTCTGAATGTTGTCTGGAAGTTGATAGTGATGAGTCCACTACGACTCCTAAATCTTTCACAAGGTGTACTTTCAATATTTAGACTTCCCATTGTGCATTCAGACCTCACATCTTTGCTTCCTACATGCAATACTTTACATTTACTTACATTAAATTGCATCTGCCACAAATCTGCCCAAGTCTGTATGGTGTCCAAGTCCTGTGAAAAGATTCAATGGATTCTTGAATATCTGCCAACCCATTTAGCTAGGTAGCCTGGTAAGACAACATCTAACAATTTCTAGATTAAAGCCAACAACTCACTGGCCACAGATTTACCAAACAATGAGCACAGCAAAGAAAGTGCATGTCCATGTTTAAAGAGCACATATACAGGCAAGATCCAGACAATTACTGGGGTGACACTACAGCAAATACAGAAGACAGCAGGCAAGCATCAGCAGCTCATGATGTCAATGTTAAACAAATTATTCATCCACAAATCAAGAGAGCATATTATAGTGGTGTTGGAATAGTTCTTGCTGCTAAAATATGCCCATCCAGTGGGGGGTATAAATAGGGACCATTAAGATCATTACTGAGGTAAAGTGTAAGTTGGGTACGTAGGCTGGCTAGCAGCAGTCACAGAGAGACAGTAAACTCTATCCCATAATGAGGCCCAATGAGGTAAACATTTATTTTAGTCTTTCATTCACCTCCCCGTGTCTACATGAAGGAGACAACACTGAGAGACAGCAAAACTCTTGATACAGTTTTCTGGGTCATGAAAGTTGCTCGCCCTAAGATTATTTATGAATAATCTGTACAGTTTACAATTATGTACTATTAGAGTACATAATTAAAGTTTTCTTTTACATATTCTACATGCATGCCAATTATCACAATTGCCAATTATTTGGATGTATAGCTTTTGTCATGACCTTTGACAATAATTATTAAAAATGCCTCTAACAAATTGCAGTTTTTGCTTTCTAATGCTTTAGAAAGTCCTGAACTTGTAGTCATTAAAATGCAACTAACATGATCTACCTCTGTCTGGTGTACTTATTTATATTTCTTATTAATTAAAATTTCAGTTTGGATTTATGGCATGGAACAAAGTGCCTCTATTAATCTTCTTAAAACCTGTAATGACAATAGTTTACTGAAACCATAAATTTTCTCTTTTAATGCACTCTGCCTTGGTAAGGGCTCCTTAAGCAAACATTTAATTAATATTCTTTATGTTGCTGAGAAATAATAAGCAGGTGGTCTGTCTGATTTGTTCCATATTATTGTCATCCCTGTATTTATCTTCTGGCAGATGCAGCTTTTAACAGACTTTTTATCATCGCTGTGGGCAATTAAAATTGCTTCATTATATATTTTATAGCCATTATGCTCAGAAACGTAGATGTACACACTTGGATTATGTTAAGTATGTCATATAAGGTAGATCTTCCACCAATTCTAGGTTGTGGAGGACAGCAAAACTTTTTGTCAATCTTCACACCCTAATTACTCACTAATTACCAAAGTTAAAACATTGCTGCTCTAGCACTCAATCCAGCCTGAAATAAAAATGCCTCAAAAGTAATGTTTTGGTTTATTATTCAAAATGTACCAAGAACTAATGGACCAAGGCATAATTCAAAATTGGAAGGCCAACCAGAACTTATCAGACCTCACAATTTTACCTTTTCTTTTACTTGTGAGATGGCTTCCTTGTTTGCTTGCTTAACTCTGAGCACAACCCCAGTGTAACAAAAAACATAGACACGCATAAAGAGTTGAAGTACCCACAGGCAAATCCCACTTTACCGAAAATAAACACATTTTTAAAAAGATAGAAAAGAAAAAGTCCTCTTCACAGATGTGAGTCTCAAAGTGACTCCTCTAAGATGATCACACGCCCGGTTAAGTACAGGCCAGACAGGAAGAGGCAGGTTCAGGAGGATAGACACCAGAAGTGATGTCAGAGGTGGTACGGCTGTCAATCATCCAGTCAGTAGAAGGGAGTAAGAGAAGCAGCATTAGTAAACAGCGCCACCTTGTGGTTCAGTGAGGAATTACTACCTTATTTAGCTGGGAGTCTTTTCCCCAGACTCATCTGACAACTACTGACAAGTGTTGTTTCTGGCAGGTGACAGACGTTTAAACCTCATCGTGGGATTATTTCTAACCTTCCCCCTTATTCACTTATGTCTTCAAGGATAATTAATAAAACATCTGGGCTGCCAGTTAACAGAGGAGGAAATATTCAGAAGCTAATTTTACAAATGAGCAGACACCATTCGGTCTCCCAGACATGTGTGGTTAGCTAATAAATACATTCAGGTATTTTTAAACTCTGTCACTTCAAACATATGCTGTTAAGTTCTGCTGTTGGTTGAATCCTTGTTTTCTTTTTGTGCTGTTTTGGTGATGCTTTCATTTTTTAAGATATACTGTAAAGTGAGAAGCACTTATTGTGGCAGCCATATATACATAACCTTCTGTGTGTCTTTCTGTGGAATGATTTTGTTGAAATATGATATATTTATTCTTTAAGGAATTTTTGGGATACTTCCATTTTTATTGTGGGATTTTGAATATCTGTACACCTTTCTAAAACTTCAAAATGTCTACCTCAAAAGCATTGGCAAATTTGTAACTCTTCATCATAAAAGAGTAAAACTCGATGGATCTCTGTGAATCAAAGTTTGAATTAGTTTTCTGTTTCATTTTTGCCTTGAGAGCAGTTGTTTCAACTTGCATATTTTATATTTTTTATTCTACTATGCAAAACAATAAACAATCTGCAGTCTTGTGCAAGTCAAGTACACTTTGTTGCATGAGATGAGAAGGGTAGGTGTGGTCAGATGACAGAGCATTACCATATAAGGAAGGAGTTCATTTATTTATTCAACTTTCTAATAATGATCATTTTCATTTATTCAGCATGGTAGTAATGATATTGTTTATTTAGTTCTCACTAAACATGGTCTATTTACTGTACCAGAATGGAGCGCTAGGTCTTGATATACACTGACAGTATACTTCTATAAACTTCTGCCACCGTCCCATCCTGCTTAAACCTTGGTCACAGCAGCAGTTCGCTCCCCCTGCTCCTTGAAGCATACTAATAAAGAACAATATTAAATTAAAGAGTGATAACAATGCAGGTATACAGACAGACAAAAACTTTGAATAATGTTAACGTTTACTCTCCCGGGTGGAATTGAAGAGTCGCATAGTGTGGGGGAGGAACGATCTCCTCAGTCTGTCAGTGGAGCAGGACATTGACAGCAGTCTGTCGCTGAAGCTGCTCCTCTGTCTGGAGATGATACTGTTCAGTGGATGCAGTGGATTCTCCATGATTGACAGGAGCCTGCTCAGTGCCCGTTGCTCTGCCACAGATGTCAAACTGTCCAGCTCCATGCCTACAATAGAGCGTGCCTTCCTCACCAGTTTGTCCAGGTGTGAGGCGTCCCTCTTCTTTATGCTGCCTCCCCAGCACACCACCCCGTAGAAGAGGGCGCTCGCCACAACCGTCTGATAGAACATCTGTAGCATCTTATTGCAGATGTTGAAGGATGCCAGCCTTCTGAGGAAGTATAGTTGGCTCTGTCCTTTCCTACACAGAGCATCAGTATTGGCAGTCCAGCTGCACTCCCAGGTATTTATAGGTCTGCACCCTCTGCACACAGTCACCTCTGATGATCACTGGGTCCATGAGGGGCCTGGTCCTCCTAAAATCCACCACCAGCTCCTTGATTTTGGTGGTGTTCAGGTGTAGGTGGTTTGTGTCACACCATTTAACAAAGTCCTTGATTAGGTTCCTATACTCCTCCTTCTGCCCACTCCTGATGCAGCCCACGATAGCAGTGTCGCCAGTGAACTTTTGCACGTGGCAGGACTCCGAGTTGTATTGGAAGTCCGATGTATATAGGCTGAACAGGACCGGAGAAAGTACAGTCCCCTGCGGCGCTCCTGTGTTGCTGACCACAATGTCAGACCTGCAGTTCCCGAGACGCACATACTGAGGTCTGTCTTTAAGATAGTCCAGGTATGAATCTACTCCCATCTCTGTCAGCTTGTCCCTAAGGAGCAGAGGTTGGATGGTGCTGAAGGCGCTAGAACAATGGTTCAACAATTCTATGACACAGTAATGCAACCAACAATTTCAGTTTATGACTTGAGCACAGATTTTACATCGTCATTGGGTACTACTTTGAAAAACTTTTTATTTAAGAAATTTAAGCTACAATTACCAACAGACCATACACATAAAACAAACAACACTCTGGAATATTTTCATTACTTGATTTTGTATTTTTATTCTTAATTTCAACTTTTATTCTCAAAAAGTATAACATTACAATGGTATACTACCAAATTAAAAAATAATAATAACACAACTGGTACAATTTAAAATGAAGCCAGAAAAAATAAAAGGAAATATAGAAATGCAAAAGAAAAAACAAAGCCATCACTGAAGAGAAAGAGACAAAGAACAGAGATATGAGAAAAAAACAAACAAACTTGTAACTGTTTTTAATACAATGAAACAATTAATGGCATAAGAGACTCAATCACAGGCCTAGCATGCTTATTCTAAAATTATATTAATGAATTTGTGCCATGTTGTAAAAACAAGTTTTGGATGTACAGTCTAAGAGAGAATTTGATTTTTTTCTAATTTGACATAATAAATAACTAAATAAAGCTGGCATTACCTCCACACATAGTATGGGATATGGAACCAGACTCTTTGATCAGGGGTGGTATCTCTCCTACTCTGGAGTTCCAATGTGTGAAAGACATTGGGTGGGTGGAAGGATTTTTACAAGCCCCCAGCTGAGGGCTCTATAAACGGAGAATTCTCTGGTGGATGAGAGGGCTTGGGAATGCCAGGGAATTTCCCAGGAACAGCTGAAATCTGTAGCTAGGGACAAGTCACCATGATCCTTACCAGGAAAAAAAGTTTTGGAATATGAGATGAGAAGTTTAGGTAAACCTATTTTAATAAAGAATTTTAATTCACCATAATTAGCACAGTGCGGTCCAATGTTGCATTACACCTAAAATGGTTTATTTAATCTTTTAGAAATGCAGTTTTTTGAAACCATTTCATCAATGAAGCAGAGTTTAATAGATGATAAATAGTTAAAAATAATATTAGCAGATTAGTTGATCTGCTTTGTTGTATTCATCACATGAGTTTTAGTTATTTCATAATGTACTGTTAATTTAGTTTTCACTTAAGCTTTATGATAGCTTTCTTAAGTGTAGAGAGAGCTTGGGTTTTTGCATTTAAACAGTGGAAGATTTCTTAACATTTTTTTTTCAGAGGCTGCTATACCGGTTGCGGCTCTCAGCTTAGCATTACAATTTCCCAAGTTACTGTTTACATTACTGGCTGTGTTAAAATAAGCATTAGTTTCAGACTGACTATCAAGAATATTAGCAAATCTGGAAGCAGCTGCGGTCTCAAAATAATATCTTTAAACAAGGCACTGCTCCCAGATTTTTTTAATGCAGAAAAATGCAGAAATGATCATATATAACCAATGTCCAAGACCCACGTCACAGCAACTTTAAATCCTTTTGAAAAAGAACAAAGTCCAGCATATGTCCTCCCTTGTGTGTTGGTTGGGTGACATGCTGGCGGAGATCAAATTAATTCAGTAAGTTAATAATCTCTCTTGCTTTGAGGTCACACTGGTTATCTACATGAAAACTGAAATTGCCCGCTGTTGGGAACCTATCCAAATATTATAGATAATAAATCCAAGAATTCACCGAGAAAAACACGTAGTAGTATTATATTTTGAAGAACAATAAATGCTCCATATGAGAGAGAGTGATTCTCCTTTGAATAGCAATGGAAAGACACTCAAATAACACCAAAGTACCAAAACTGGAATTTTAAAAGTTTAAATAGCTCGGAAAACACTTGCTAAAGCATAATTGATGAATAGAGTGAACAAAATTATCATTTGGAAGGACTGCTTCAGTTCACACTGCAGTGCCATCCCTACTGAGTAAGCCATGTTTCACATGAAGATTGTTTTTGCATCAACTGATAAGATTTTTTCCGTAAAATGTATTACTACCATTGTAGTTGTAAATTTCCTCCAGGGACAAATAAAGTCTATCATATAGTGCCTTTTATTATCTATCTGTCTATCTAACTCTATCTAGTTAATTGAGGCTCTGAGAAAAACTTTGCTGCCTCAATAATTTAGGACAACTTGAGAGGTCAATTAATTTATTCATGTTTATACTGTTTTGTCTGTATATTTTAACTAATCTATGATTCTTTATTATAGACTGTGGAGGATTGCCGGCTTTTTACTCCGGCCCTCTCCCCCAGGCCGCCAGGAGGAGCTCTCCCAGCAGCGTGGACGTACCCCGAGTTCCAGCAGGGCCTCATAGACTATGTAGTTTTTAAACACAGCCCTGCTGGATACCTTGGGGGCCACCGGGAGTCTCTGTAGGGGGGCTCGTGGACTCTTATGTGCCCTATAACCTGGGAGTACGTCACGGTCACGTGACAGGAAGGAGTGACGTGCTCCCGGGTTGAAGAAAAGGACTGATTACCCTGACCCAGAAGGAAAAAGGAACTGTGGACTGTTGGACAAGAACACCTCCGGGTCAGGGTGTATAAAAGGACTGTGGGAAAGCCCAGACACTGAGCTGAGCTGGGAGGTAGGAGGGCGAAGTGTCTGGGCGAGGAGGATTGGTTAGAGAGAGAGAGAGAGAGAGAGAGAGAGAGAATTGTGTTTATGAATGTGGAGTGGAGGGTGCTTTGTGCACAGTTTAATTATAAAATAAATAATAATTATACTTTCACCTGGTGTTCAGAGTGGTACCTAAGGGTTCAAGAGGAGGACTACGCCTCCATCTGCTACAAGACTAATATGAAATGTACCTCTTTAGGTGAACTCACTGTAAATTTCTCATATCTAAATAGAAGTTCAGAGATAACATAAAGCATAAAATTAGATTGTCTTGAATACTATATTACGATTGAGATGTTTTCAGAGGGGACACTGGTGCTGAATCTGTTATCATGTCTGAAAAATCACAGTCTCTCCCAAAAAAGATTTTAGTCGTCCATAAAGCTGCTGTCTTGCCTCTTTCAGAAATCACTCATACAGGTGTTGAGGGCAAGAACTCAACTGTAGCGTTTGTCTGATATTCTCAACAGTGCACCAGAAATGGTAATTCTTGCAGCAAGGCCTGAAAAAGTGATGAGAACTCAGTGTTCAGAACTTTGTAACTTTTGGTGTTGTTTACACCGGTGAGCAGCCTGTTCTTTCACATTTTGAAGACAGGTCTGTACGCTTAATAAGAAAAACTTGTGTACTAGGGAAGCAGGACATAAGTTTTATGGTCAAGTAATGGAAATGAAGACTTCCAAATTGAGGACATTACCACAGTTGCCTGGCATGGCGGAGTGGTGACTTCAGAGCTTAAACCACTAAAGTGTAGGTAACCTATGCCTTTGTTTGAGTTTCTTAAAATCACAGACACCATTATCATGAATAAAATTGTGTGTAAAATTAACTCGGTTGCCTGGTTCAGAGTGGCAAGGAGTTGACGTTGCAGAGTAGACTCCAGCTCCAGAGAAAGCTTCTTGTCTAGCAAGCAGTTGAGATTTCTGTTCCCTGACATCAATTTGTCCAGCAAGGAACTACTGAATCTGTCTCTCAAAAGTTGTGAGTTTGTTGCCGACATGCCGTAACTCACAATCCGCCATCTTCTTGTTGCATTCACATAATCTCCAGATGGCAGGTTCTCCTGGTTTGATATTAATACCATGATAGCTTAGCTTTATTTTAACTATAAGACATTGTACCAGAAGCTGCTGTAGTTAAGCCCTTGTGGTGTGATGTACAATATTCTCTGTATTTGATCTACACTTTTAAGAAATTAAATGCTCTAAAATAACCATTGTGGAACTCCAATCAGCAGCTACTATGTAGAGAAAATGTGATGGAGGTTATTCTGGTAACAGAGACTATACCATTTATTCTCCTGCAGCCTGGACTATGAATGTTTAAACAATGTGCTCAGTATTGACAAAAGAAAGTCCAATGTTTTTGTGTGGTATTAGTTTAAGGTGGCTATGCCTGTCTGTTATTGTAACATAACTCAATATCACACTACATTTTTCTGATTAATTAAAGGAATATACCACCCAAAAATGATTACCCCAAATTTTAATGTGATGTTGTCATCCAGAATGGAGATAAAATTTTAAGACGTAACACAAGGCAATTGTGAACAGTGCTGTACAACGGCAAAAATGTGAAATATGTTACTGGTATAAAGAAAAAAATAAATCTCACGTTGTCTGTGTTACATTATTAATGTCAGTTATGTGGTTGTCAGGTCAAAACATGAAAAACACATGCATTTCTTGAACTCTCAGAAAAATCAGTGCACATCATAAACAGGAATGCAAGTCCGCCTGGCACAGAACTTCTTGTCCCAGGGCAGCAGCAGTTCCTTCATATTTAAAAATGTATTATAAGAAAAAAGAGAATAGCAATACGCAAGGCAGGAAAAAGGCAAAATATTTTTTGTCTAAAAAAGTAAACCTAATAGCAAAGAAATTGCATAATCCATAAAACAAAATCTTAAATCAAGCAGTAGTCAAAGACAGAAAGTCCAATAATAAACAAAGCAAAACTCAAAAATAGGAATCGAAACTATGGCACAAAGCCGAGGCTCAGGTAAAAACTGGAGTGTCTCCTTAAATACTAACAGGGGCTCATTCTCTAGCTGCCTGATTAGGTGACCTCACCTACTTAGGCTCAACAAACAGGAGGCAGGGCAGATAACAAAAACACACTAGCTATATTCTTAACAACAAAATTATTAAACAACACAAAATTATATAAATATAATTAAGACAAAACAAAACCAAATTTGCAAAATAAAATAAAAAAACAACAAGAAAAACTTTAAAATAAAAGAAAACAGTATTGAGCCAGGGATGACACCATAGCTGAAACATAAAAACGATGTAACATAGTGTTGTGACTTGGGTAATGAAGCCTCCCAGGACTCTGTCGCTGATGTTCAGCTTCCATTCTTTAGTTTGTTTTTCCTTCCATAACAAATGGTCCCCAGCTGTCATCTTCACTATCTGGTGTATAAAGCTCATTTCCAAAATAATTAACAGGGAGAGTGCTTTCTTGCCAACTTGTACTGTCTGGCTCACTTGCTTTTCCAACCTGAAACAGCAATCTGCTATTCCACCTTATTGCAATTCCTTCTCATATCGACTCTTATCTCCTGTCTCACTTGAAACTCCTTCTTTTTAAACATTTCCCCCCATTTCTCAGACCTAAGAAGTTTGTCCACTCCTTACAAGTCAAGTCCAACAGCACCATCAATTAATGTACTTCACCCTTTCTGTTGCCCCATATTCCATTGGCGGCGGTCTTTTCATGACAACACTATCGTCTTTGTGTGTTGAAAGTGGATTCCTTTATTTGAGTTGATTAGTTAACTAACAATAATGAATTTGTAATCCCAAAATTTTGGAAGCAGCAGAAAATACAAATAAGAGCAGTGTTGGTTGTTCTAGTCATTCATGAGCATATGACAAGTGGTCCATGGTCTGACCTAGTCATCTTTCTTAGAAATGCTTTTCTCTTCATTTTTTTAGATAAACTTTCTATTTAGGTGCAATAATTTTTCAATTTATTTATTTATTATTATTAAGATATGGCCTCTGTTCATTTAAATTTAAATGAATTTTTAAATCAAATCAGTCGTCTGCTTGGTTTAAACAACTGGCTGCAGGGCTTCTGCAAGAATCAAGACATCGGTTTCATCAACAACTGGGACCTCTTTTGGGAAAGACCGCGTTTTTTCAAACGAGATGGCCTGCATCCGAATAGCTTCGGCGCCCGGGTCCTCTCCGAAAACATATCCAAGGTAATTCGTTTATCTTGACTATCTATCTCTGCTATCTCTGCGGCGCTAATAAAAATAACTTAATTCCTGTTCCATATATCAATAACGCACATAGTATTCATCTCTGCTCCTCCGAAACATTGAATATGGCTCTATTAAATGTTAGAGCTTTAACTAACAAGACGTTTTTTATCAACGATCTTATTAGTGATAAAAAAATAGATTTTATTGCACTAAGTGAAACGTGGCTTAGCTCAGATGGCGCAGCTGTTTTAATCGAATCTGCGCCTCCGGATTACAGTTTTACTCGTGCTGATCGCCAAGGAAAGAGGGGTGGAGGGCTAGCAAACATTTACTCAAGCAGGTTAAAATGTAAAAATATCAGTTTTGGTAAATTCAAGTCTTTTGAGTATCTCGCCATTATTATTCAGGGAGATTCTCACGTTTTAGTATTATCCGTGTATAGACCTCCAAAATTCAACGCGTCTTTCTTTGAGGAATTCTCTGACTTGATGTCAATCTTAATTACGAACTATGACACACTCTTAATAGTCGGCGACTTTAATTTTCATATAGATAATCAATGTGACCAGAAAGTAAAAGAATTTATGAACCTCCTGGACTCTTTTGATTTGAGACAGCTCGTTAATCAGCCTACACATAAAGCAGGTCATACGTTAGACTTAGTAATTACTAAAGGACTAAAAGTTGATATAAAGCAGGTCATTGATACGGGTCTATCAGACCATTTTCTTCTACTATTTAAAATAGAAATAATGATAGAAAACACTCATGAGAAGCATATTGTTAAAAAACGCTTCTTTGACTCATCAGCAGCTTTAAAACTTTCAAACATTCTAACCAATCAGTCCGTTTATAGTGCCAACTATAATAGCGAGGAGAATGTAAATAGTAAGGTGGAAAGATTTAATACTAAAGTGAGGGCTGCTGTTGACTTAGTTGCACCTGAAAAGACAGTTAAAAAATCTTCTAGCATTGTTATACCATGGAAGACCCAAAGAGTGTCTGATTTAAAGAGAACATGCCATAGAGCTGAGCGTAAATGGAGGAAAACTAAACTAACTATTGACTATGAAATATTAAAAGTTAAAATAACAGAATACAATAACACAGTCCGTCTTGAGAGGCGCTGCTATTTCTCTAAGATTATAAATAACAATGCTAGTAATCCCAGAGTCTTATTCTCAACAATTGATCATCTGTTAAACCCAGGTAACTCAAAGGAATGCCTCCTAAGTACTTCCAGTAAAACCTGTGAGGCTATCGCTGTATTTTTCAATCAAAAAATTAATGATATTAGAAATAACATAGTATATCTCCCCAACACTAAGGATCCTCCTAAACCCCAGTACCCCATAATAAACAAATTAAAGTCTTTCACTAGGATAGATTTACCTGATTTACATAAAATAATTTCTCAAATGAAACCCTCCACCTGTGCCCTTGACCCAATACCAACAAATTTTTTCAAAGAAGTATCGGGCGTGCTTAGTGATAATGTTCTTGACATAGTAAACTCGTCATTAGATACGGGGGTCTTCCCAGACTGTCTTAAGACTGCGGTAGTTAAACCCCTACTTAAGAAAAATAATCTCGATCCCTCTGCTCTTGAAAATTATAGACCCATCTCTAACCTGCCTTTCTTAAGTAAAATTCTAGAGAAGGCAGTCATTATACAGTTAAATGAGCACCTCAATAAACATGCTATTCTTGATAAATTTCAGTCAGGTTTTAGAACAAATCACAGCACAGAAACTGCACTCGTTAAAGTAGTAAATGACTTTCGGGTAAATGCAGACAGAGGCCATTTATCTGTTCTCATCCTCTTAGATCTGAGTGCCGCATTTGACACCATTGATCATAATATTCTTAAGAATCGCCTTAGTCAATGGGTGGGCCTCTCTGGCAGTGTCTTAAATTGGTTTGAATCCTACCTGGCAGGGAGAAAATTCTTTGTTAGTTGTGGTAATTATAACTCAAAGACACATGATATTCTATATGGTGTTCCACAAGGCTCTATCCTGGGTCCACTGCTCTTCTCAATCTACATGCTTCCATTAGGTCAGATTATCTCAGGGCACAACGTGAGCTACCACAGCTATGCTGATGACACACAGCTGTATTTATCAATAGCACCTGATGACCCCAAATCTCTTGATTCGCTAACACAATGTCTAACTTGTATCTCAGAATGGATGAATAGTAACTTTCTCAAATTAAATAAAGAAAAAACCGAAATCTTAGTGATTGGCAATAATGGATACAATGAGGCTATTAGAAATAAACTGGATGCATTAGGATTAAAAGTCAAATCGGAGGTAAAAAGCTTAGGGGTAACCGTTGATTGTAATCTGAATTTTAAATCGCATATTAATCAGATCACTAGGACAGCATTTTTTCACCTAAGAAACATAGCAAAAGTTAGACCTCTTATATCATCGAAAGATGCAGAGAAATTAGTTCATGCGTTTGTTTTCAGTCGGCTAGATTACTGTAACGCACTCCTCTCAGGACTACCCAGAAAAGACATCAATCGTTTGCAACTAGTGCAGAATGCAGCTGCTAGAATCCTTACCAGGAAAAGAAAATCCGAACACATTTCTCCAGTTTTGATGTCACTACACTGGTTACCTGTGTCATTCAGAATTGACTTTAAAATTCTGCTTATGGTTTATAAAGCTTTAAATAATCTCGCCCCGGCTTATATATCGGAATGTCTGACACCTTATATTCCAAATCGTAACCTCAGATCCTCAACTGAGTGTCTCCTTAGAATTCCAAGAGCAAAACTTAAAAGAAGTGGTGAGGCGGCCTTCTGCTGTTATGCACCTAAAATCTGGAATAGCCTGCCAGTAGGAATTCGCCAGGCTAATACAGTGGAGCACTTTAAAAAACTACTGAAAACACATTATTTTAACATGGCCTTCTCATAACTTCACTGTAATTTAATCCTGATACTCTGTATATCTAATTCATTATAATAACTATTCATTCAAAATCTGTACTAACCCCTACTCTCTCTTCTGTTTCCTTTTCCGGTGTCCTGTTGGTGGTGGCGTGTGCCACCACCATCTACCCAAAGCACCATGATGTTCCAACAATGATGGATGGATTAAAAGCCAGAAATCTGTATGACCATCAGCATCAAGTGACTCCGTGAAAAACCCGAACTACAAAGAGGACTATTTCATTTATGTTAGGTAGAATGCCCAAAGGGGACTGGGCGGTCTCGTGGCCTGGAACCCCTACAGATTTTATTTTTTTCTCCAGCCTTCTGGAGTTTTTTTTTTGTTTTTTCTGTCCACCCTGGCCATCGGACCTTACTCCTTTCTATGTTAATTAATGTTGTCTTATTTTAATTTCTTATTTTGTCTTTTATTTTTCTTCTCTCCATTATGTAAAGCACTTTGAGCTACTTTTTGTATGAAAATGTGCTATATAAATAAATGTTGTTGTTGTTCTGTTAATGCAGATGAAGATCTGACCAGTCAGCCCATCTCAACTGTCATCTGGATGAGCTGTGAACTCACAGAGGAAAGAGGATCAGAAGTATCTGAAGATTACCTACTGAATGTCTACAACATCTGAGAATGCAAGAGACCCTGACCATGTAAAGTGGAATGTATCAAATGTATCCATACTCTGCACATAGTACTGCAATCACTGCTGCCTGTTGCACCTTATTGCAGGACCAGCCTGATCAAAGACGGAAAGAGCAAAGATCCAGAGTAAGGATTAAAGTAAAGTGGAAAGGACTCAGAAATGGCCTGTCTGCAAAAATATGGAATGTATGATTGCTTTCAACTAAGTTGTATGAACTTTTACATCTCATGGCGAGTCTTGGCGAATTCAAGTACTGTGGCATTTTTTGATGGTGGAGAACCAGCTTAAACTTCTCATACTTAAGGTCAGGTCGGGTGAAGTTGGGGGAACCTGCACTGGTACAGCATTTTGCCGCACCCACCACACGACAAAACAACTCAGGATCCTGGTTGCCAACCCCCCAAGCAGACACGCGGTCCAGTCCCACTCTCCAGAAATGACCATCTATCTGCCGCAGCCAGGTGTTATGTGGGTGTCCCCTTGGCCTGGTCCAGCTACACGGGTCCTCAACAATGAGGATCCTGCGAGCTGGATGGCTATTTTTATGCTAGACGGGTTTCATCTGATACAATCAGATGTAGTGGAAAAGGCATGAGGAGGACTGGGAATGAGTGTTAGTGAAAAAGTGAGCACATTATAAATTGTATCTAAAATTAGTTATCCAGTCATTGAAATACGACTTAGTCATCTTTCTTACAGATGATTCATGTGGCCTTATCAGTAAGAAAGTTTTTCTGAAGCACCGACCACAGAGCACCCTGTCTGATTTTCTTGCAAATGATAGCATCTTTTATTCCTACTTGACTTCCTCCTGCTTTGATCCTGAACTCAGAGCCTCCATGGTACCTCATAGAGTAGCAATATGAGAATTAGCCTGCATCACAGAGACAGACTGAAAAGTAATGCAAGTTTGATGGAGTTCTGTTCATGCTGGGCTTTTTGTTGTCTTTGTTAGGCCAACTTCCAAACAGTAGAAGTAACATGTGCACTTAAATTTAGGAGGTGATAATTGTAAAACACAAAGGTTACGGTAATGACAGGTGGGTTAGCTATATAGTAGGTGGTCCTCCAAATCTATGACTTTGAAATAGTAGTCCTCATTTCAAAACATTTCATGAATGGATGATATAGAAATATTTGCTTGACATGTTAAATTCTAAATTCAGCCCCTTGTACTGTAATCTCAATAATATATTAATAATGTATCCACAATCTGCATGGCCCTTCCCTAAGTTGATTGGAACTTGCTACTTTACATTAGTAACTAAGCTATGAACAGAAAATCAATTCAGATATGAGAATGGATGTGTTTCAGTAAGCTATCTGTCAGAGCACAGAAACAAAAGTGGTTGAAGTTCAACATTGTTATACTGTACTGTGACACAAATAAGACCGCAAATGAAAACTGCCTACAAATTTAAATATATAATGTTAACAAACCAGGACTTTAGGATGTGATCTTCAGAAAAATCAGTCATCTAATTCCCAGCTCCTTTCCCCTCATAATACAAAATGATATGTTCAGAGAGAGGTTACATAATGAAAATGTGCCTACATCATATTTTTGACTAATGTGGCACTTTGTCTTGACTAATTTTGCATATTTCAAATTTTGTTTGCATTAGCAAGTTTTCATTTTTGACAGAAAATAAATTACTGTCAGCAGCAAAGAAAAAAATTGAAGTTGTTGAATTGTAAATTTACATTCAAACAAAGCACTCCACACTTTAAATGGAGAGATGGTCAGTAACAAAAAAAGGAATGATAACATCCAGAATTTGCAAAGGAAATTTCTGTACTTCTGAATGCATTCTGGAATCCACAAACCTTGTAACTTTGGCATCTGTCTATCCATCATTTTAAGAGCTAACTTTCATGGAGTTCAGGAGCAAAGTGCACAACAACAATTTTTTTTTCTATAGCCCAAAATCACACTAGGAATGCCTAAATGGACTTTAACAGGATCTGTTTTTTGACAGCCCACCAGACTTGACTCTCTAAGAAGACAAGAAAAAGCCCAAAAAAACTGGTATGAAAAAAAGAATAAATCTTGGGAAATGCAAATCTGAGAGTGATACCCTTTCAGGTAGGTTGGGCTTACAATGGGTGTCAACAAATGGGGTAAATTCAACACACAGAAGCACAAGGCAGAAAAAATCCTAAGGCACCACCATGTTATTCACTCATTGAAAATGAGAAGAATCTCGACGAGAACAGGCCATTCATCCCATCAAAGCTTGCCAGTCATATCCCCATAATTCTTTTAAAGTATTATCAAGTCAAGTTTTAAAAATCCCTAAAGTCCTACTGTGTACCACAAAGTGTCTCTGTGTAAAGAAAAACTTCCCAATATTTGTGTGAAAATTTACCCGTAACAAGTTTCCAACTATGTTCTTGATGAACTCATTTTAAAGTAACCGTCTCAATCCACTGGAATAATTCCCTTCATAATTTTAAACACTTCAATCAGGTCTCCTCATAATCTTCTTTTGTTTAAGCTGAAAAGGCTCAGCAACTCTTTTAATCTTTCCTCATAATTCATCCCCTTTTTCTAGTGCTGCTATGTCCTTTATGTATCCTGGAGACCCAAACTGCACCCAGTACTTCAGATGAGGCCTCACCAGTGTGTTATAAAGCTTGAGCAGAACCTCCTTGGACTTGTACTCCACACATCGTGTTATATACCCTGACATTCTGTTAGCCCTCATAATAGCTTCTGAACACTGTCGGGAAGTTGAGAGTGTTGAGTCCACTATGACTCCTAAATCCTTCTCATAAGGTGTACTTTCGATTTTCAGACCTTAAACTTGGGAACACGGTAGTGCAGTGATAGTGATGAGCCGACGCCCTGTCCAGAGATTGTTCCTGTCCCTCCTGCAACATGCTTGCTGCGCTGTGCGTGACCTTCGATGAAATAATTTATTGCAGCAGTACTGTCTCTTTCAAATGTACTAACCTCCAATTTCTGTCATTCCTTTTCTTTCTCCAAATACCCAATCACCACACAATCAGCTCTGTAATAGATGTTAAGCCATCGGTAAGCTTAGTACGCCGATTCTTCCAAACTTTAAAGGAACATTGAAATATCTTTGTACTACATATTTAATTATTCTGTCCATCTATCCATCCAGTGCCGCGCCAACCCCAGCAAGAATACAGCACGAGGCAGGAACAGTCCCTGAACGGGGCGCCAGTTCATCGCTAGAGCTGCAACACCGTGTCCTCACATGTTTAATTATTAAAAATATAGATTATTTAAATAAAGTTAAAGTTTTATCTGTATAATATAATAAACATATTAAACCATCTACTCTAAGTACCATGATGTTCCAAAAATGATGGATGGATTAAAAGCCAGAAGTCTGTATGACCATCAGCATCAAGTGACTCCGTGAGAACCCTAACTACAAAGAGGACTATTTCATTTATGTTACGTAGAATGCCCAGAGAGGACTGGGCGGTCTCATGGCCTGGAACCCCTACAGATTTAATTTTTTTCTCCAGCTTTCTGGAGTTTTTTTTTTGTTTTGTTTTTTCTGTCCACCCTGGCCATCGGACCTTACTCTTTTTCTATGTTAACTAATGTTGTCTTATTTTAATTTCTTATTTTGTCTTTTATTTTTCTTTTCTTCATTATGTAAAACACTTTGAGCTACTTTTTGTATAAAAATGTGCTATATAAATAAATGTTGTTGTTGTTGTTGCTGTTGTACAGGAAAGGCTCTGAAGCATTTGTCGCATGAGAGCAGTTTAAATAGACAGTATGGCTGAGGCAGCATGTGCTAGATGCTGTAAACTGATAATTCTCTTTCCGATCAGCTGCTGTAGGCCTGTGATTCCACACTCAGATACAGTGATATAAATACTCTGAGTGGAGCAGTGAGAGTAACCCCTAACGGGAGCAGCTGAAAGAAGAAGAAGAAGGTGCAGTGAGAGTAACAACACTAAAGCAGCTATGGTATTTGGAATAGTTTAAAATAGTGTGGACCATTATATTGTTACAGGTAAATTACAATCAGATGCCTTAAACTAATAAACAGTATGCGGTTATTTTAGTGTATATGATAAAGCCGCGTCAGGGATGTGGATCTAAAAAAGAAAGGGAAACTACACTGGAACAAAAGCACTGCTTTGACGCTGGGTGCCGCCAATTGGCAAAACAGAGCGGAGAACTTGCGTACACCAGGGTTTGAGCTACTATGAAAATGTGCGTGGCTTTACCCCAAGTTTAGGTTTTATACATCGCGATTTGAGCATGGAAACGGGAGTGCGCAACATTTTTTGTGTGTACGCACCATTTAAACATGAGGCCCCTGGTGATATGTTTGATTTCAGCCTATTTAATCTAAGCAACACTTCTCTCTTTACAATTTCTAAATTGCTCAGTAACTTTAGTAATCCCTTTTACCAGTGGGAGGTTATCTACTTCCTCATTTCTGAAGACCTCAGAAAAATGTGAGTTTAGAGCATCTGCTATTTAACTGCCTGTATTTTTTAATTCTTCTCTATTTATCCTGATGCACTTCACCTCCTCCTTGAATGTTCTTTTACTACTAAAATACAGAAAACATCTCTTTGGGTTGTCTTTTGTCTTATCTGCTATATTTCTCTCTAACTGCCTTTTAGCTTCCCTAATCTCCTTCTTAATGGTTGCCTAATGTTGTCATATGCCGTATGAGTCACATTGTAGTTATTACTCTTATATGTCTTATTTGTCTGTTTTTTCCTTTGGAGCTTCTTTTTTTAACTCTTTATTAATCCACTTAGATTTTTTAATGATCTACTAATTCCAAATGTAGGTATGTACCTCTCCTGCATTACATGGATGCATTGCTACACCCTGACTCACCTGGTCCACTTCATATTTGTACATAAATCATCTGTGAGCTTTTTTCTCAAAGGAAACTTATCCTAACACTGGAAATTAATGCAAACATAATGCAGAATTTTGTCAGGCAGCCATGTTGTCCTCTGCCTAGTCCTGGCTGGTGCCATACTGCATTCTCACAACTCTACAGGCTTTAATATTAAATTCCAGTCTGCTCACAGTTTATGTAGAGTTTGCATATAAAATCATCATGTTTACTTAGGCTTTGCTATGGTTTCTGCTATTGCACCTGCTCATTCTAAAGATTAGTGTTTCTAAACTTGCACAATGTGAGTGTGTGAGCTCTAACTTACCCCCCAAACCTGAACTAGATTAGGCTGATTTGGGGCATTTATGATATCTATACCATATTAAACAGAAATATTAAATATTCAGATACACCTGAGGAAAAGCTGAGTATTTTTGCTAACACAAACTATTAATATCTACGGTGGGTTGGCACCCTGCCCAGGATTGGTTCCTGCCTTGTGCCCTGTGTTGGCTGGGATTGGCTCCAGCAGACCCCCGTGACCCTGTGTTCGGATTCAGCGGGTTGGAAAATGGATGGATGGATGGAACTATTAATATTGTGAAGAGGGGGGCTGAACGCACCCTTAAGAAGACGCAGTCACTTCTCCGAAACCCCTTCCTAAATAGTAATACAATGCGAACAAATACAGTTTTTTTACCACCTCTTTTCTCAATTAGCTGCTGGCTTGCTGCTGCTGCTGTCGCCGCCGCCGCCATGCCACATAATCTGCATGTTGCGCAGCGCTTCAAACATTTAAAAGCCTGTACAGCAGCTGTCCTTTGGTCTCACTGCCATGTCTCTCTTCTCCCCCAGACATCCTCTGCTCCTGTTGGGGGGTCCCACTCTAGAGGCACGCCCCTATGAATAGGAAGATTTTCTATTTTTTTAATTGAGAGACGGAACTGTCCCCTCTGTCTACACATGAAGCTCAATTTACACCTGAAAGAGACCTGAAATGTTTGTTTGAAGTGTTTGAATAACGTTCCTGTCTGTATATTCTCCTGTGTGTTTCTGTGCAACTCTATGACCCAAGAGCGACAATATATATAAATATGAAACTGTATAGCATTATTAAATTGTAAATGAGACCAGTGTTATTGATAAGATTCAGATATCTTTCTGTTTTTAAAATTTTTTTTGTCTTTCTTATTGGGTTCCCCTGCTCCCTTGTTTTGTTCATGCTTTATGGTTTTTTTTTTTGTATGTGTAATGTTGCCCTGGTCTTAATCTCCATAATTCATTTTTAAGGCTTTTTAAAAAAAATTTTAATAGGAATTCCCTCTTCTTCTTCTTCCTTTTTATTTTCTTTGTACAAACTTTCTTTTTTATACTACTATTGAGAAATGTATTTATTAATTATTAAGATATGGCTTCTGGCTTGTTACTATCAACTTTAAATTAATTTTTAAGTCAAACATATTGTATGTTGCCGTCATCACAGAGCGTTCAGCCCGTCTCTACTGCCATCTATATGAGCTGTAAACTTGAAAGTTATCAGAGAGGAAAGAGGATCGGAAGAAACTAAAGGCTACCTATGTCTATAACATCTGAGAGTGTAAGAGACTCTGAACTCTTAAAGCGGAGTACTGTATATCAAATGATTCCATACTCGGCAGGTGGCACTGTGATCACCGCCATCTGTTGAACCTTGTAGCAGGAAGACTGAAGATGGAAAGAGCAAAGATCTGGCACAAGGATAAAAGTAAAGTGGAAACGACTCAGAAGGGTCTGTCTCCAAAAATGTTGAACGTTTACAAACTTTTTTCTGACCCTTTGACCTCAATCTTCAACTTACATTTGGTTCTGTTTTCATATAAACTCTTAGTTTTGACTCTTACATTTTAAAATATTAACTATGATTTCTGTCTCACAATCCAAGCTGTCACTTGATTGTCATTATCCTGATTTACTTTCTTACTACAGCCTTTTGAACATTTAAGTTTTGATCCTCTGATTTTTGAGTTTGTTGTAGCTCTATTCGGTGGCACAGTGGGTAGCGCTGCTGCCTCGCAGTTAGGAGACCCGGGTTCACTTCCAGGGTCCTCCCTGCGTGGAATTTGCATGTTCTCCCTGTGTCTGCGTGGGTTTCCTCCGGGTACTCCGGTTTCCTCCCACAGTCCAAAGACATACAGGTTAGGTGCATTGACGATTCTAAATTGTCCCTAGTGTGTGCTTGGTGTGTGTGTGTGTTTGTGTGCCCTGTGGTGGGCTGGTGCCCTGCCTGGGGTTTGTTTCCTGCCTTGAGCCCTGTGTTGGCTGGGATTAGCTCCAGCAGACCCCCGTGACCCTGTGTTAGGATATAGCGGGTTGGTTAATAGATGGAGGGATGGATGTAGCTCTATTTCTCGATTTTTAGTTTTGCAATTTGAAAATCTGCCTGTCCCCCTTAAGAAGTCTTGGTGAAAAGTTCTGTCTTCAATTCAAAAAGTCAACCCCATGTGGTTTTACTTTACTATAAATATTGATTATTTCAGAAATATCAGTTACCAGTATTTAACAAAAAAAACCAAAAACATTTGTTTTGCATGTTTTGAGTATATGATTGGATAACAGGCATGTGGACTATGTGTGAGATTTTTATTTCTTTTTTCCATTGTCATTTTTCACATTGTTTGCTGTTGTACAGCACCAGTCACTATTGCCTTGTATAATATTATAAACATTTTTCTCTCCATTCTGCCTGAAAAATTGAGATTAAAAATTACTGCTACAAAGTACATGGGGTAAGTAATATATAAATAAATATATTATTTTTGGGTGGAGAATTCCCTTAACTTTCCATCTTTTATTATTTCAATCTTTGCTTTAACCTTATATATGTATACGAGGGGGTTCCCCCCTGCTCGCTTTTCTCGTCAGCCACTTCGTGTCTCTGCTGCTCGCGTTGTGAAGAGGGGAGCTAAACGCACCCCAAGGAGGTCACTCCTCCGAAAACCCCTCTTAAACGGTGATACAATGGGAAACAAATACAGTTTTTTTTTTACCTCCACTTTGCTCGATCAGCTGCTGGCTTGCTGCTGTTGCAGTGCCGTGTCATCTGCATTTCACACAGCACTTCGAACATTTAAAAACCTGTACAGCAGCTGTTCTACTCTTTGTCTTTTATTTCCGGCCCCGGCCGTGGTTAAATCTCTTGGCACAAAGTCTCGTCTCGCGGGACGTGAGTGTGACAATGCCGGTCCCCTCCAGACTCCCTGTTGTCACATGGGAGTCTGTTGAACCAACACCGTCGATAGTTATGACCGAGATGAGCTGACAAATGAGGACAGATCTCATTGAAGCCAGGAGATGGTGGAACGTGCTCGAGTGCTTTTATTAAAAATAGTCAAAAGTAAAACCAAAAGTGTCCACGGCGTAGTGTTCTCAACAAAAAAAAAAGTACAAAAATAAATCCATAAAACCAGTAAAAAGTGGGGATAAAATCCATGATAGATACATCCGCTAAAATAGAGGTTAAAAATGCAGTCTCACTCTTCACACAATCTCAGCCCACCTCCTTCTGTCTCCCCGGCTCACCCATCCTTCAAGGAGCCTCAGCAGCCACAAACTCCTTTCAGCCGACCCCCGTCTTTGCTGCCTCCATATTGCGCAGCCAGACCATCCGAGGTCGGCTCATCTCCCGTCTTCCTTCGCACTCACTCAGTCGCTGTTTGGATCCTTTGGGTGGTCTTCAGTCCTGCTCACCCCACTCTACTCAATTATTCAGTGGGGTGAACCAGCCCCTAGAGCACCACAGCCTGCACTCTCTCACGGAGCTCCAGCTCGTGCTGCCTTCTCCATCTAGACATCTGGATCATCTGCCCTTCACTGTCTTTCACGTTTTTTTAACCTTCGTCTTCTCTCCCGTTCTATCATGTCTCTTTATTCCTCCTCTCCCCTTGTGCCGGCCCGTACATATATGTCAACATGGGCACAGCATCTTAATCACACGCCACAGGAAGCCGATTTAGCAATTGAGAACGATTGCCCCAATTACCTCATCGACTCCCCACGGTCATGCAATTGTGCCCATGGAGACGAACATGGCTAACTGGATTTAAAAAACTGGCCATATTTTTTTGAAGCCATGGGCCTGCTATACCACAGTAAGTTCCTGATATTTTTTAGTTTTTAATTTAAAAATGGAATAAGAATCTGAAAATCTAACAACATCACATTAAAATTCGATAAACTTTGAAAAGAATGATACCAAAGATATATATGTAGGTTTTAAAATAAGCCCGATATTAAAGCGTGATAAAAACATGACATAAAAACGTCACCATTGCACTTTTCGGCTTAGTATTTTATATAGAGAGAGTAGATTTTTTTATGATATTTTCTGTTATTATTTAATTTCTAGGTATTTTTTTAAACTGATTGTCCTGGTTTCCTTAAACTGGCAGCCAGTGAAGTGTGGTCACCTGATGATGCAGCTGGGTGGTGGCCTCAGTTGTACAAAAGGAGAAGATTCAGTTTATGTTCTGGTTTTGTAATTTATCCTCTTCTTGTGGATTTCTTGGATTTTTAACTACTAAGGTATTGTCTTTGTTATGGAATATTAGATTTGTTGTTGAAAGTTTTATTCCTTCTTCCCTGCTTTGCCTTCTGTGCTTTTGATTTTTAGAATGACTTTAAAAATTCTTTAATTATATAAAAACGTAGAAACAAACTTTATTTTGACATTGTGGAATCAAGGTTTAACTGTGATTGACTTTCTTTACTTAATATTTTTTACATATTCCAAAACTTTAAAAGCCCCATTTTTTCAGCCTCTCCTAGAATGAAGTTTCAGCTAGTAGCTAGGGATTAGCTGGGTTTGGGTGAGCTTTTCTTGGGCTGGTGCGGTGAAGGTCCTGGAGTACTTTTTGATACCTTTACCTTTTTATTAATGCAATAATTAATGTTTTGGTTATTTCTTGTAGGGTTTTAATAGTTTCACCACTCCTAGAAGAAAAAAAGAAAACTACATTCAGTTAACTCTGTCCTAGGTCATCTTTCAGGGATTACTCTGCTTCTTTGTGATTCCACCAGGGTGTAACCCTCTTACATCCCTGCACACTCCCAATTTATTTCCTATAATAGATACTGGATATTTCCACATCACATCAGGAGAACACCTTCTGTTTGCTTTCTCATTGTTCAGTGCTCTTGTTGGGCCTCACTGTTAGCTCTTCCAAATGTGTTGTGTTTCTAGCCAGCCCATTCACCTGAAGTCCTCCATCAAATAATTTTTTTATGCTCTTCACATTAACTAAGTGCTCAATTATTGTCTTTGAATTATTGTTTTTTTTTTACTTTAATTTTGTCAAAATGATGTTTCCAATGTTTTACTCATTTTGTACTTAAATGTTTTTCCTGTTTTGACTGTATTCTCAACTGCTCCTTAGTACCTGTTTAGCTCAATTGACTTGCTGATCTCTTTTTGTTCTTGACTACATCTCCTTAGTGTGCAGCTGTCATTCTGTCATTCTTAAATCCTTACTCAAACAATGAAGTGATGTCAAGCCAACACCTCACTCAATGGTGGGTTAAGTGTGATTTCTAAAGAGGGTGTGGTGACCCATTGAGGGTCGAACTTTAAGAAAGACTTTCAAAGCATATAAATTATCTATGATGGATTCATATGCATGACCATAAATGCTGCACTTCATTTGCTTCATGCTTAAATATGACACAGTGTTTAGAAGTCCAAATTAATGAAACATTCTCAAGTTCACTTAATCTAATTCAGGTTCACAAAGCTCCAAGACTACAGAAAAGACTCCTTTTTGCTCTTCGTGGGAGTAGCTCTGCAGCAGCCGCCCATAGGAAGGCTGCTAGCATCATGAAGGAGATGGGGGAAAGCCCTCAGAAGAGTCGAAACCATTGGAGAGTCAATAGGGTCAGGTCTGTTGGGGATCAGAACTGTTGTGGTGCTGAGGCGTCACCCGCTGCACGGCAGCACTCGGGTCACAATTTGAGGCGGCCCATATGGGTGGGCGCATGGAACGTCGTCTCTACGGCAAGATGATCATCATCCTCTGCTGTTGGAGGAGCTGCGTAAACTCCGCATTTCAGTGGCGGCACTCTCTGAGGTGCGCAGACCTGGGACTGGCCAGATCTCTGTAGGTAGATACACCTTTTATTGATCTGGTCGGTCTAATGGATGTCATACTCGGGGAGCAGCTGTTACTGTAGCGGATTGGCTTCTTCCAATGGTGTCCGATGTCACTCCTTTCAACAAGATTTCAAGATTATGGCACTCCCTGGGTGCCTTGTCTGTTGTCTAAGTGTATGCTCCAACCACGGTGAGTGATGTCTCGGCAAGGGAGACATTTTATTTGCAGCTTTGCTCGGTGGTTGATGGAAGCCCATGAGGTGACACTCCTCTGGTCATGGGCGACTTCAATGCAGCCACTGGCACTGACAGGGCTGGCTATGAGTATTGTCTCAGTCCCCATGGTTCTGGTGACCGTGGTGAAAGTGGCTCCATGTTCCTTGACTTTGCAAAAGGTCAGGGGCTGCAAGTTGCTGGATCCTGGTTCCAGCACCCAGAACCGCATTGTTGGACTTGGTAATCCAATACTGGTGGTATGGTGAAGGAGATCGATCACATCCTAATGGGCAGATGCTGGAGGCTCTTGCAAAACTGCAAGGTCTACAGAACTGCCCAGTTTGTGAATTCTGACCACAGACTTGTTGTTGCTACTCTTAGGATCCAGCTTAGGTCCAGTAGGTTACCACCTACTAGGAAAATGAGCCTAGACTTGGCCAAACTCCAAGATCAGGCTGTTTCTAATGAGTCTGCACGCAGTTTATGTGGCAAACTTGCAGATTTGGGTACGACTGGCATTCCTAATGTGATGTGGGAGACCTTCTATGACAAGACCCTGAAGGTTGCTGAGAGTTGTATTGGTGTTACCGGTGTTCCCAGAAGGAGGTGTTTCATCTCACAAGGCACCCTGGATATCATCGAGAGGAGTCGCAACGCATGGCTCAATGGCAACTCTGGTCTGTACCGGGAACTGAGAAGGGTGGCTGCAAGGGCTTTGAGGGCAGATAATGAGGCGTTTGTTAGAGAAATCTGTGAACAAGTGACACACCATCTGTGGTCTAGCGACCCACGTCCTGCTTACAGAGGAATCTAAGCATTACGCACATCCAAATCTGTTCCTTGGAGAGTCGCAGTCAGGGCAGCTGATGGAACGGTCCTTACGGATGACACTGCAATTATGACCCGCTGGGCTGGCTACTTTGAAGCTGATCCTCCGGCTAGGACTAGGACGTTGGATATCTCTGGGTCCACGGTTCTTGAGGCTGATCCTCCAATTAGCTGTGAACCACCCAGTCTCACTGAGATTGCACAGGTGGTGAATCAGCTGAGGGGAGGAAAGGCTGCAGGGATCTGTGGTATCCGGGGTGAACTTCTCCAGGCTGGTGGTAAGGCTGTCCTCCTGGCATTGAAAGCAATCTTTGCTTCTATTTGGGAGACTGGCATCATCCCAACTGACTGAAAAATGGCACTTGTCGTCCCTTTCTGGAAAGGGAAGGGTGATCGCCTGGATTGCAGCAACTAAAGGGGGATAATACTGCTCTCGGTGCCGGGTAAGGTCCTTGCTAGGGTCGTCCTCAATAGGATCCGTGATCACTTGCTCACCTACCAGCGACCAGAACAGTCTAGTTTTATGCCTAAGAAGTCTGCCATCGACCGCATCCTGGCACTGAAGGTTCTCATGGAGCGCAAACACGAATATCGGCAGAGTTTCATTGCAGATTTTGTAGATTTTCGCAAAGCGTTTGACTCAGTTGATCGAGCTGCCCTGTGGGATATCCTGAGGGTTTGCGGTATCCCCACGAGGTTGCAGGATATCATGGCCGGCCTGTACACTGGTACTGTGCAGAGTGGAGGCAGGACCTCTGCATTTTTCCCAGTTGATTCTGGGGTTCGTCAGGGGTGTGTTCTGCTCCTACTCTGTTCAATACTTGTATGGACTGGGTGTTGGACAAGGTCGTGGGGTCCAGCGGTTGTGGGGCATCTGTTGGTGAAAAAAGATGCACGGATCTTGACTTTGCTGATGATGCTGTGATCTTCGCGGAGTAAATGGAGGCTCTGATCGGGGCGCTTGAGAGACTGAGTGAGGAGTCTGAGTGTCTGGGCTTGTGAGTGTCCTGGATAAAAACCAAGATCCAGGCCTTTAATGACCTCTTGGGCACAGCCATCAGCAGTGTGTCTGTTTTCAGAGAGAGTGTTGACCTTGTTTACTTACCTCGGTAGTGACATTCATGTCTCTGGTGACTCTTCCTATGAAGTCAGTAGACGGATTGGAAGAGCATGGGGGGTCATGAGGTCGCTGGAAAGGGGTGTGTGTCGCTCCCGATATCTATGCAAAAGGACGAAGGTCCAAGTCTTTAGAGTCCTGGTGCTTCCTGTCTTGCTATATGGCCACGAGACATGGACGCTATCCAGTGACCTGAGACGAAGACTGGACCCCTTTGGTACTGTGTCTCTTTGGAGAATAATGGGTACTGTTGCTTTGACTTTGTGTCAAATGAGCGGTTGCTCATGGAGTCCCGAATGACGCACATTACCTGCATTGTGAAGGAGCAGCAGTTACGGCACTACGGCCATGTGGCGTGTTTCCTCAAGGGTGATCCAGCTCGTAATATCATCAATTGTTGGGGACCCGAGTCGTTGGACCAGGCCAAGGGGTCACCCACGTAACACCTTGGCTGCAACAGATAGAGGGTCATTTCTGGAGGGTGGGATTGGACCGCGTGTCTGCCTGGGGGGTTGAAAACCGGGATCCTGAGTTGTTTCGTCATGTAGTGGGTGCGGCAACACACTGTACCAGTGCATGCTCCCCAACTTGACTTGACTTGGCTTGATGGGAACAGAGACCAACCTTACTACTCAGTGTAATGAGCACCAGTAAGAAGGAAGCACATGTACACACTTGCACACACACACACACACATTAGACAGAACCAAATTGCTCTCACCAATCAACCTGACAAGGTGATCTTTGGAGGAAAAACTGAGACAGACAAGGGAAGAAAGTTCAGACTCCACATGAAACAATGACCAGACATGGGATTCAAACTCAGGACACTGGTCTAATGATGGATATTATTTATTTTAATTCTTGTTGGAATTACACTTTTTAAAAATTATTTATTCCTGGTGTTAGTTTTGTGTTTTAAGACTCCAAAGAAAAATATTTTTTTTATCATTATTTTGTGACGCTATATAAGGCTGTGCCATTTTCGGGCACTGGGAGATGTGTCATATGTGATGTCACTGGATCAGCTATTTAAAGGTCAGCATGCAATTATTTTTTTTTAATTATCTAAGATCTGGATATTTAGAGTTTTCAGTTCTTTATTTCGTTTGGTGTTATTCTGGTGATGAAAAACAGCTTTATTTAAGGATGTTGATTTTTGATTAGCATTTAGGATTTATTTTAAAGAACATTTTGACTTTTCAGTTACAAATATGGCATGTTTTCTTGCATATATCTTTTCTTATGGTCCTAGTCATTAAAAAGCTCCTTTGTCCCCTGCAGACAGAACAGCTGGATCCAGCTCTGCCCATTGTGCCACTATGAGTGCCAATTAGATAATGCTGTTGAGAATCTGTAGAACACTGAGGAATAAACTGAATATCAGGGTAGAACAACCGTGTTGTGAATTTCAGGCTATAACATTTCTTATTAGTTTTCTGGACTATTTTCAACATTTTAGAACACGAAGAATTCAAATATATAATTATTTTTCTTGCAAAATAATGTTTTGACAAGATAAAAATACATGATTGCTTGTTTTGAATGTACCATTAGGCCATTTTATTTTTGTTACAGCTGCTGGAATTTTGTGCACATATTCGAGGCAACAGTATATAAGCCTGTGATTCAGGACATTTATTGTTCGAGATGGACAAATTTTTAATTGTGATTTAACAGGTTTCAGTTTACAGATCCCAGGAAATGACCTTACAACTGAGTACTGGCTTTGATTTTGACTGTGTTTTGGGTTTTCACATCTCATAGGACTTTGTAATTTTGACTACCCTCATTTTTTGACTCTTGTTTCATCTTCAGACATGTCCTTATTCTGCTACGTGCTCTGTGGTTTTCCAGCTCTTGACAAAAAATCTCTGTGACAGAGATAGAAGGGCAGATGTCAAAAGAGCAGCAGAGCCATGGCTGCAGGTAATTCTGTGGGGGTCAAAACTAGGGCTGCGACAATAAAACACTCACCATGATTACATGAGTAGCACATTGACACTAAATATTTATATAGTTGTGCCAGTGTGGTTGTACCTCAAAACATGATAAAAACAACATGTATATATAAATATAACCAGTTGTTAGTAACTCATGTCACAGTACAACTTGGAAAATTCAATGTCTCTTCTGCAAGTGAGTTACCCAAAATGTCAAATTATGGAAACCCCATCCATTAAACATAGAATAACTTCACAACAGGAGATTGGAAAAGCTAAATCAATAAAATAAAATAAATAATAATCACTGTCTGCGGTGGGTTCGCACCCTGCCCAGGATTGGTTCCTACCTTGTGCCCTGTGTTGGCTGGGATTGGCTCCAGCAGACCCCCGTGACCCTGTGTTCGGATTCAGCGGGTTGGAAAATGGATGGTTGGATAATCACTGTCTTGGCTATGCAGCCTTTTCTGTGTTGATGCAATCTTGAGTCATCCTTAACAATGCACTCACATCCCATCCTAGGCAGAACAATCACATTCTATCCTCAAGGATGCAATCTCAATCCATCCTCTCATATTGAGCCTTTAATAGCATTGGCTTTTACTAATGTGATGTAGTTTTATTCCAACTGTCCAGATCAGTGGTCCCCAACCATTTCTATGCCACACACCCCAATATAATCTTTGATGTATGTTTGCACACCCTACAAAAGTAATATCTATCACATTCGAAGATGAAGGAGTCAAACTTCTAATTTTTGGACCACAGATTGAACCACATACGGTATTGCAGATGAACACATTCAACTCAAATAAATAAACTTTTAACTCAATGCTGGTTCAAATCCCATAAACGCCAAAAGTGACTCTACTCTGTTGGGTCCTTGTGCAAGGCCATTAACCTGCAATCGCTGCATCTTGTGTATGACGGTAATCTGCATCCAGCCCTGCATCTAGGCCCTCCAAACTGCAGGGAAGACCTGAGGGTTGGTGGCAGAATTGGCACTCCAGTCACCATAAAAAACCTTCCACTGTTCCATTCCATCTGAACTAGTGTGGTGCTGAGGTTTTACCTGTTGCATGGCCGCACTGGGGTCCTAATCTGAAATCCTGAGTTGGTTTGCCATGTGGTAGGTGCAGCAATGTGCTGTATCAGCGCCTGCTCCTAACCCCCCCCTCTTTCTCAGTGCATAAAGTTTAAATATATATTGATCAATGTACCTTTAAAAGTCTCAATTATCTTGTAAATGTGTCCCCTGTGAAACTTAGACACTCTATTGACAAATAGCTCCACAAGGGAATGACACACGATCAATGGGTTTGGAGAATAGAGACTGCCATGCAGCTACAGGTGCCAGTGAGTCGCTAAGCACTGAAACACAGTCGACAAGCTTTGTCCCCTGATAACACCTGCACTGCAGTTCAAATACAGATACTCCATACAGTTAACATTGCTGCACTACTGCCAGGACCACCTGCAGGAGAAATGTGCTGAGTGTAAGCAGCAGGTGATGCATTCAATTCATTCCACCTTGTCCTCCCCGGCGGGAAAAATGTCAATCAGACCTCAAAATCAGTGACATTTCATGATGAGGACTTGCACAGACATCAATACTGAGCCTCGCCCTATGGATTTTTGCAAGGTCAAAATTCCATTCTCATATAAAACGTTATTTGCTTTTTACAAATGCTCTGCCCAGAGCAAGAATCCCACGAGAACACACATCTCTGCAGCTCATTCACAGGTGACAATTGCATGTTCAATGTTTGATTCTTTTTAAACCATAGAACAGGAGCATTAACTGATAAATGAACCACAAATGACGGCACACTGATTGCACCGCAGTAAAGTCTGACAACGGTTCTCATTCAGTTTTGTCAAATCACAACGCAGCCTTCCTCTTTGTCGTTAAAATGGCATCTTGCACCCCCTGGGGTGTGCGAACACCCCAATTTGGGAAGTATTAGTCTACACTCAACCTTCAGAATGCATTGTTTGTAAGTAGTCTGTCAGCATTATTATCATGAATGTTTGAACTTTGTTACATATTGTTGTGGTGTGAAATTTTGCATATTAGTTGATAAATATTTTGTATATCTTTATTTGTAACTTATAACACTAATGTCTATCATTGAAAAGAACAGCAATGGTTTGATGGTTAAGAACCAGTTCTTTGTAATTTTACGACAGGTTTGGGGACAGTGTCTAAAACCAGTTTGGCAAATGTTTCTCTGCAGGAGAATTTCCTGTGGCCATGGAGGCCAACTATCTAGCTGGCAACTTTCACCTTAACAAATGGTTTTGGGGGGAGGTGTGAAGGTATTCTATGCCCCATTGGTCTGAAGTATGGCTGTTTGGAATTGGCATTTATCAGAAGCCTTTAAGTACCACAACGTCCTATTGGCTGTAGGGTGTGGACAGTAAATCTGTAAATTGGCTTGCTTTACCTCCCCTTATCTCTCTTTCTCTCTCTCTTACAAACATCTGATGAAAGAGCATCTCACACACCATTTACATGAAAAGGACAACACAATGAAGAGCCCAGCTTGGCAGCCATATTGAGACAGGCAAGCGGCCTGTGATGAAGAAAGCTGACCAAAAACGAGGACTTAACTAGAGACATTTAAAGTAACTACACGTCTGTGTGCCGCCTGAAACTACACATCAGCATTTATCAGGTTGTATGGTTGCCAATATTCAAATGTACTTTGCTTATTGTTATTATTTATGAATAGTATCAATAATACATTATTTAAAGTGTAACTTAACTCCTACTTGTCTTTTACTACACCTAATTTCCTGAGATTATACATGTAGAATGGAAGGTGTGGAGAAGTTCTAAAGTACAATACCTTATAAACAGTGCTAAATCTGTGAGATCTGAGGCATTCTGACAAAGGCTACATATTAATAATACAAAAGGGGAAAGTAGAGTAATATATTACTCGACCAAGACCAAACACATATTTATGTCTTTGTATATGTTTTTGTGTTAAAGTAGCACAATACTAATGTTAGCTGATTCTACATGGTACAAATAGTTAAATAAATACACTTGTGATTGACTCCTCCTAATCTGATATACTGTGACACATTTTAATTCATCTGTAGTGATTGCGCTTCTTTTAGAACATTACTTTCAGCTCATTTGATGTTTTTGTACATTTTCACACTTCATAATTTTAGTAATTTTAATACGGAGCAAGACATTCAAGAAAAGTTTGTTCATTTTGCTTCAGCACTTGCCTTTTCATTTACTCTTAGTTTAGCTATCTGTCCAACGCTGCAAGCTATATAACAGTAGGGCAGAATGATCACTCCTTACTTAAAAAGTGATAAGTACAGGATAAAGGGAATTGGAATAGATCGTCCATCTAGAAATCACATTCATATTAACCAAAAGGTGCATAATTCATCATATTACCACTCACAATGTACAAATTATTTAACGCTAGTGACAAAGATCTAGCTTTAACTAATGCAATAATTACAATACATAAAACAAAAAACTGGGTTATTGCAACTAAAATATTCATTGTCCCAGTGTGAAGTGTCCCAGTATACCCATTACCACTATTAGGTTGTAAATATACAGATAATTAATGTCAACTGTTGTAATAAACCATTGTTTTGGGATACACTTATGTCAAAAAAAAAAAATAAAGTAAGAACACGTATACACCTGAGTACCTGATCCCACAAGATCTCCTATACAATGCAGAGCTATTCTAGTTCTTGGTTCCAGAGGCCATGACACATAAGTCTGCTCCAAAAGAAGGAGAAAATATTGTTGCTTTAGAAGGATTTAAGGACAGGAAATTTTATCTTTCTGCAGTCATTATTATTAATTTGCTTTTATTTTATTGATTTATTGTTTTCTATATCCTATCGTGGAGTTGTCTTACCTCTGTTGGTTGGTGTTTCCATAGTTTGACATTTCTGGTAAGTCATTCCAACCGGTGTTAGTGTGTTTGTAACACCACCACATGATACTACTACATTAACACTAGAATAACATTCCACCTGCAGCTAAAGTCGCTTCAGTACACATGTACTTTGTCAGCATGTCCGTGTCAATCAAACAGAGGAATCTCTGCAGTTTACTTGTGACTTTACGCTTTAGGAAGATAAGTAAATAAATCAAGGCAAATAACATTTGATCTGGCTTTTATAAAAGTAACATATAAATGTTTCTTGTGTAAAGACCATCACAATACATAATCACAAACTGGACTTTGCACGGTACCTTGGTGAGCTCTGTAATCCATGCTGTTTCGTTGAAGGACAGGTGTGGGGCAGACTGACTGGCAGGATGACGCCGGACCTCTTGTTGCATCTAAACAGTGCCATCTTTCGCCTTCATGCTTGGTGCAGCTGCATTGTTCTTATAGTTTCTTGCGGGGAGGGCTTCTGTTCTCTTTCTCTGATGTAGAACCCTCATCCTCATCTGAGTTCACCTCTGTTATAGCACATCTTTATTTGAAATCTTTACAAGCATCATACATTTACACCAGTTGTTACAGACTCAAATAAAGTGTATGTTTTCATTCTATAATAGTAACAATAAGAGCAGCTCACTACTCAAAACGTTTATTTAAGGCTCGAACCCACGACCTGTTGATTATGAGTCAGCAGTTCTTACTGCTTTACTACCAAAGCAGTCGTGAAACAGAAATACGCTAACCCGATTTCTTTTTCTTCGGTTATAGTCTTGAATAAAAGCACACTTGTTTTTTTATACTTGTACCTTTTGTGAAAGTGTTTATTTGATATCTGGACTTCAGTCTTCACACATCATACATTACATGTCAAAATGTTTTCGTTAGTACTAAAACATGAAAAACGTTTGTCTTTTAGGTATGTCTTCAACACTTCTGTCATCCTACACTTACATAGATCATGAAATGCATGTGTTCCAAATAACGATATATTATTTACACAGTACAGCTCCATGTTACTCACTCCCAGATAAACAAGGCTTGAGCTGGGAGAGTGTTTTGCCGTTTCTGCGGCAGTGGGAGGATGGGATAGCAGGCTGCTTGCTGCTTGAGCTTATCGACACATTTACAAAACAAAAGACGCTGACGGAGAGGTGTGAATGGATTTAAGGTGGGCCGGGTTTACAAGTTTTTTTGTAGGCTTTGGTAATTCAAGTGTTATAGAAGGATGATGGAGTGGACCTGTTTGGAATTTAGCCACTAAGGGGGAAAATCAGCCTAACTTGGTGCCAGTCCAAAGCCTGGATAAATAGACAGGGTTAGAGTCAAGAAGGACATTTGACATTTGTAAAACGTTAGCCACAACCTTAATGATAGAATCAGTCCAATCAACTTTGGAAAATGCTAGGATGTACCCCATAGGTGACATGCAGGTTGCTCACCTGAACTTGTGAGAAGTGAGCAAGGGCTACCAGGCCAAGGGTCGGCCCAACCTAAGAAGTTAGTTGAGGAGAAGAAGAAGAAGATGGGGAAAGGGAAGGGACACTGTATGTTGGAACAATGACTGGGAATGGAAGGGATTGAGCAGATTTGACAGATAGAAGGGAAGTGGGAGTGATGTGTGTGCAGGAAACTAGATGGAAGGGGAATAAGGCAAGAGAATCTATTTATAACCAATTTGAGGTTTATGTAGCACACACTACTATTCATTTAAATGGGCAAGTAACTTGTAGGTTTCCTGGACCTTTTCTAGGACAGCTTGGGTCCTCGGTTTGAAGAATACCTAGGGTTACTAGAGAGAGTGCTAGATGGAAGTCCAGTCCTAATGCTGGAAGTTGTTGGCAGAGCTTCTTTTAAAAGTAGTTTTTAGAAAGCCCCTGTCTGGTCACTGGACCAGTGAAAATGAAATGAGGTGGCTGGTGAACAAAAGCTCATCTGAAAGAAGGAAGTGAGTCCAGAATTGTTGTACTCAAAAAGTTGAAGGTGGAATTAAAGTTTCTTTGAATTGTGGTGACAAACAGCATATGAGGACAAGGGGTGCAGAATATGATGGACACAGTGAGGGAGCCATGGTTTGTTTATTTCCAGTGCTTTCATATGCTATTCCAATTCTTTCTAATGATTGTTTTGCTAATGTAATTACTTTGGAATTAATAATAATAATAATACATTTTATTTAGATAGCGCCTTTCCCATGCTCAAGGCACTTACAGAATATAATAAAGAACGGCAGAATATACAGTATATAGCATTGTACAAACCAGATAATAAATAAAGAAGATTAAGACAGTAGGCGGCACGGTGGCGCAGTGGGTAGCGCTGTTGCCTCACAGTTGGGTGATCTGGGGACCTGGGTTCGCTTCCCGGGTCCTCCCTGCGTGGAGTTTGCATGTTCTCCCCGTGTCTGCGTGGGTTTCCTCCGGGCGCTCCGGTTTCCTCCCACAGTCCAAAGACATGCAGGTTAGGTGGATTGGCGATTCTAAATTGGCCCTAGTGTGTGCTTGGTGTGTGGGTGTGTTTGTGTGTGTCCTGCGGTGGGTTGGCACCCTGCCCGGGATTGGTTCCTGCCTTGTGCCCTGTGTTGGCTGGGATCGGCTCCAGCAGACCCCCGTGACCCTGTGTTCGGATTCAGCGGGTTGGAAAATGGATGGATGGATGGATTAAGACAGTAAATTCTGAAAAAAAACAGACAACATAATTGATGGTCTCGCACACACACACACAGGTTACATGAGCATCTTGACAGAGAAGTAAACTGAGAGAAGGGTAATAAAGTCAAGTAGAGCTAAAAGCCTTCCTGAACAGATGAGTTTTGAGTTGTTTTTTAAAAGAATTCATGGAGTCAGCTGACCTGATTAATTTTGGTAGGTCATTCCAGAGTCTGGGCGCTATACAGCTGAAGGCCCTGTCACCCATGGAGTGTAGATTAGTGAGGGGTACAACAAGATTGCCAGAATCAGAGGACCTTAGTGGGTGGGCAGGCACATAGTGATGGAGAAGGTCACTGATGTAGTTTGGTGCGAGGTTATTTAAAGCTTTGTAGGTTATTAGTAGGATTTTATATTCGATTCTGTAGGACACAGGGAGCCAGTGAAGGCGGAGCAGGATGGGTGTGATGTGCTCACTGCTGCTGGTTCGAGTAAGGACTCTTGCAGCTGAGTTTTGAATAAGCTGGAGCTGTGATAGAAGATTAGAAGGGGCACCTGCCAGTAGGGAATTACAATAATCGATGTGGGATGTGATAAAAGTATGGACAAGTTTCTCAGCATTAGAGAAGGAGAGGAAGGAGCGAACACGGGATATGTTACGGAGGTGAAAGTAAGAAAGTTTCTTAATGTGATTTATGTGGGTGGAATAAGTGAGGGAGGAATCAAAAATGACACCAAGATTTTTTACAGTAGAGGCAGGTCTGATGAGATCACTGCCAAGATGGACTGGGAAGGAGCTCATTTTATTAAGTTGCATTTTAGTCCCAATTTGCAGGAGTTCAGTTTTATTACAATTTAATTTTAAAGAGTTCTGCTCCATCCAGGTTTTAATTTCACTAAAGCAGGTTGTGAGCTGAGAAAGCTCTGATGAAGTTCCACTTTTAACATTGAAGTAGAGCTGAGTATCATCTGCATAAAAATGATAACCCAGTCCATAACTACGGATAATATGGCCAAGGGGAAGCATATAAATACAGAAAAGCAGAGGATCGAGGACAGAGCCTTGAGGGACTCCTTGTGTGACTGGCGCTGAGCTGGATCTGCTGTTGCCAAGACTAACAAACTCTTGCCTATCAGTCAGATAGGACTTGAACCACTGGAGGGCAGTGCCAGAGATACCCAGCATGTTCTCCATTCTGAACAGTAGGATGTCATATCTAACAGTGTCAAATGCTGCACTGAGGCCTAACAGAATTAATATGATGGTTTGTCCAGAGTCTGCTGCCATAAGCAAATCATTGGTTACCCGTAGCAGAGTAGTTTCACAGCTGTGTTGCGCCCTGAAACCAGACTGAAAGGGTTCCATCAAATTATTAGAGGTTAGGTAATTGGTGAGTTGGGAAGCTACAACACGCTCAAGAACTTTTGATAGGAAAGGTAAGTGGGAAATAGGCCGGAAATTGTTAAGATTGTCAGCATCAAGGCCAGACTTTTTTAACACTGGGGTTACAGAAACAATTTTAAAAGTGAGCGGCACGGAGCCAGTGTCAAGGGATGAGTTTATTATTGTTGTAACAGTCGGGATTATGAAGGCAGGATTTAAGTAGTTGAGTCATGTTGGGTTAAGGGATAACTCAAGAGCACCCAATACAGTTTACAGAGACCAAGGACAAAGATGGCTGAGGCACACCCTACTACAGTCTTCCAAATATTAAAGTAAAACTGTCTGCAGTTTTACAGAGAATTCTGAACATGTAGGAAACTAGATTATGTCAGAGAAATATAATGTGAATGTTTAGCCATCCTTGGCAAGACTGTAATACACTACTTGTACAATATATAATAATAAAGCTAACACCATTAACGTAATCATTTTATTGGGAAAATATTTTAAATAGTTTAGCAAGACTGTACCTCATTTCATAAACTACATTCTTTTTTTTGACAACTGAGTCTTTTTTCCTATAATCTCAGAATATATTCATAAGGGTCTTATAAATCTTTGTCCTACACACTGCTCAATAATGTGTGCAGAATAATGAGTGGATGAATGGTCTCTTCATTGCATATGCATCAATTTAATTTCCAGAATGATCAGAGGGAGCCTGGTAACATTGTAAAGAACTGTCGGTTTATTAATGCATTTACAGATTTATGTGGTAGTAATATCCATTTAATGAGAGTGAAGTTTATGGATACAAAACAAGGCAGAGAGCTACACACTGACATCACTGTTGTGGAACTGAGCCTCATATTGCTGCAGTATCTGTTTATATAAAACTGACATTTTATTATATGAATACCTATACAATAATATAACATTCCCAAACTCGCTTAATTCAATTCAGGGTCCTAGGGGCTCCGAGTCTATTCTGGCAGCCCTGGGTGCAAGGCAAGAAACAGCCTTGGATAGAGTCTTAGTTCATGGTAGTGCCTAATGATGCACATGAAGGGTTAAACTCACCCAACACACACACACACACACACCCACACGCACACACACACACACACACACACACACAGACGCATAAATATTTAGGTATATGGGAGGAAAACTCAGGCAAACACAGGAGGAATATACAAACCCCAGATAGATAACAACCAGGTGGATGATCCGATCAAAGATGAGGAATTTATGAGGTAGCAGTCAGGGGTGTTTTTGGAATGAAAATTCTTTGGGGCCATATCAAAATTTTCCTTCATTTGTTCAGACTTCTATAACATTGACATACTTAGTAGACTGTATTCCTTTAATGTGGGTAGTGACATCCTTCACATCTTCTACAACTCTGTGATGGCCAGTACTATTTTCTACGCTGTGGTGTGCTGGTCTGATAACATAACATCAAGAGAGGCCCACCGAATCAACAAACTAGTTAGAAAGGAAGGCTCACTTATGGGATGCACTGTGGGCCTCCCTAGAGGTAGTAGCAAAGATGAGAGTGAAAACAAAACTGAGGTCCATTATGATCAATCCAACGACGCGTGCGCGAGTTGCAGTACCAGCAAAAAGTTAGGGGGGGGGGGTACAGTGTGCTAAAAGTTGGAATGTGACGTCAGAGTCTCTGTTTACTATCTACATGTTTCAGAAAGCCGCTTTGCGGACCCTACGAGATCGGTGTGCGTGCTTCGATGTCTGATGTATGGTTCGATGTGGTGAAGCAAAATGCCGACATACAGATGCATTCGTGGTGCTTTTATATTCAAGCGTCGCATATTCCCGATCGTAATGACACGATACATTTTAAAAGTCTAACATACCGTCTTCTGTGCCATCTTTTTTTCTAGGGCTTCCTCTGGTCCTGACAGCCGCGGATCGCCAGCAATAGATCGCCACACTGCGTACATTAAATATAAGATATGATTCCAACTCTCTGCGCATTTAGAATCCTTAGATTTATACTTGATATCACTTTCACGATGAAATGCATTAAAGTATGTATGTTACATTTTACAGATAAATTGGTAATTTTGTTTAAATAATGAATACTGTTAATAATTACACACATAGGGGTGACACGGTGGCGGAGCGTTAGCGCTGCTGTCTTGCAGGTAGTCACGTCGCTGATATTCCCTGCCTGGAGTTTATGTTTTCCTGCTGGGTTTCCTTTCAAAGATATGCAGATTTGGTGACACTAAAATGACACCAGCGTGTATGCGAGTGCTTGTGTTCACCTTGCGATGAGCTGATGCCTCATCCAGGGATTGTTTCTGCCTCGTGCCCAATGCTAGCTGAAATGGACAAATCCGTGGACTGATGGATTTAATCATTAAACATCCTTTTCAGAGATATTACGGTAAGGTGTCATCAGAATTAAATGGGTGTTCCAGGCAATTCACAACACAGCGAAGCCGAACCTGCTCTCACCGTGATAATATCTCGCACTGCCACCTGGTGGATTCCTCCAGATTTACGTAAAGTACGCGCACAAGTATAAACAGTACAACACTTGTGTAGCAGGAGCGTCCGCTGCAGCATGTGTCGCGTCGCATGAAGTATAAATCAGGCCTAAGAGTCATCGGTTAAAGCAGCCTACAGTTCTCAGTGATGGTAGAAGACAGTGGAACAACTGAAGAAAAATGTGTAAAACTTGCCAGATGGTGACTGGAGGAGTATTTAAAGCTAGGTCCCCAGGGTTTGAAGAAGCGGCACTAGAAATTGTGTCATTGTCCCTTCAGTCATAAATACAAAAAAAATTGTTTATATGTATTGACTAGAGTGAATGCAGCTTTGGGATTGCTAAAGTTTTTAACATTTTTAATGGCCTGTTTAATAGCAGGCTCTGTGGCAGAGTTATGTTTGTCTTACCAGATGTTGCAAACGTGTTAAGAAAGAAAGTTGCTAATGGATTTTACTTTTCCACTTAGACTGGATTTGTTTAAAAGGTAAGGTAAACAAGAACAGCTGTGGCATAAATAATCCATAATCACAAATTACAAAGTAGACATCATCACTACTTGATAACAGTGATGTTCTGAACACTAGCTTTTGGTATTTAATACTACCACTATCTGAAGGCAGTAAACCAGTAAACTGAAAATTGTGAATGGTTGTGATAGAGGGTTCCTGTTAAGATTTACAGTAGATGCAGACAGGGATGTGGCTGGTGGCAAGTACATAGCCAGGACAACCACCTTCTGGTAAGCACATAGCCAACATGTCTCATTAGTATAACAAATTTTTTGGTCTAGTGTTTGAATTTAAAGCCATTAGCATCAACAGATTTCTTAATAACTTGACCTTGGCTGCACCACCTAATATTGTGAGTATAAATAAAACTATTGAATGTATTGAAATGCATGTGTTCCAAATAACGATCTATTATTTCCACTCTAAAACTCCAGCACTTCACTTCCAGATAATCAATCATGTCATGAGCTGAGAGAAGTTTGTGCACGGTCTGCGGCAGTGGGGGATGGAATAGCAGGCTGCTTGCTGCTTGTCTTAATCGGCACATTTACAGGACAAAAGACGCTGAGGGAGAGGTGCGAATGGATTTAAGGTGGGCCGGATCTTTTTTTCGTAGGCTCTGGTAATTCTAGTGTTAAACAATTACAACAAAAGTGTCTCAGGTGAGATGGTTTACAAGGCAAAGATAGACAGACAGATGATAAAATATAATTGATTTTTTTATAAGAAGACTTGTACATGAATGAGTGCATAAAGTATCTCACCTGTCAAAGTGATCATGGCCAATGTGTAGGTCCTTGCAGATGGTTTCATCCACAGGCCTGTTGATTTAATAGACAAATGTAAGTAGTCTTAGAGAGTGTGCCTTGTGCTGTCAAGTGTGGTCAGTGTGAGTCATTACTAGCTTTCTGAGAAATTTGTGGTCACTGATCATTTTCATTTAGGGACACGACCTCTTTATTTTTAGTAGAAATAGCAAAACTGCAGGAGGCAGAAAGAGCTCAGCAGTAAAACTGAAATTTATGGAAATAGTGCAGCTAGCCAAGAATTTAAAGGGGATTTAACATCAATATTGCACTCTTGTGGAAACCAAAAAAGAACTTCATGATTATAATGTAACAGCTAAAGAAGGATGAGTGACTGCCTACCTCAGCACGAGACGGTACTATTGGGGTGGATAGAATGGATAGAACCAAAACCTGAAATTAAGGTTTAAGGTGCCACTGTTTCACAGGGATTATTATCTGCAAACTGTCATTTTATCCTTATCTCATTGTGATGCCTCGTGTAATGGCACCATTGCAGAAATTCAGACTCCAGGCACCTGAAGCCGTACTGACCAGGGGATGGGAGAACGGAGGCACAGACAATGATGACAGTTCAAAAAAACACAATTTAACTTTATTCCAGAGATGCTGATAACTATATTTATGCCTTTTAATTATATTCACAGTTCAATGCAAGAACATTAAAAAAAAACAAGAAAAATCACTGCAGGTGCTATATACAATGATTACAGTGACTCCAAAGCAAAAAAGTTATAAGAAAATCTAACAAAAATAAACAAAAAGCCTTTTATTCATTCTTCTTCTTCTACATACAGTTCACAAAGGACAGACAGAAAATAAAACCATACACAAAAGATGAAAAAATTATCCATAAAGACAATAATGAAAAAATGAGCACCCACAACCACAGACAGCATGGCAGGGCGAACTGCAGAGGTCTTGAAAAAGAAAGAAGGGCCAACACTGCAAATATTGACTATTGAATTGTCAATAAAAGCCTTTGAAACCTATAAAATGCTTGTAATTATACTACAGTATGCCATAGAAACATCTGACAAAGAGATCTAAAAACGTTGAAGCAGTAAACATTGTGAAAATTAATATTTGTGTCATTCTCAAAATTTTTGGCCATGGCTGTTTTACAGTTCTTATCAGCCAGACCTTGGCTCTGAATATTTCTCTTTACTTTTTCTGACTCCATTAGCACAAACCTTGTACTCCCAAATTTTAGCTTATGACCCCAATATATTTCATAACATCCACACACAGCTACCTTTGTGCTACTACTATTTCCAAACTGGATAGCTGTCATCTGACTCCAAGGAGTGACCATCACCTTATCACTCTTTAGATTCCTCAACCTCAAGCTAGAAAAATATTGGTGTTTTTTCCATACAGTTAGAAGAAAGAAAAATACAGACATAAGCCATTATTAATTAACCCAATTTCATGTCCTAAAACTACTGGTTACAATAAGTATCACTCCAGCTTAATACAAATTATATCAATAGTTCTCTTCCAGTTTGAGTATTTGCCCAACTCGAACCTCCCACAACCACTTGCAGGGACTGGTCTTTATACCCCAGGATGGGTTACGCCTGGAGTAATATCTAGAACTGTTTCCAGGATTAGAAGTCCTGAGATGTACTTCACCTTTACCTTACAGATGTTCTTCGGAGTAGCAGTAAAAATTAAAGTAAAAAAAAAAGAAATCCCAAACTGATTTTCCATAAACAGTAAGTTATATACCTATATTCTGCCTAAATTGCCCACTACGGCGTAGTCATTCTGGCCCGCTAATCATTGCCTATGTATAATTGTGTCTCTCTCTCTCTCACACCCCTTCACCACCTCATAGCTAATGTACTGGTGCAATAATGGCTGCCGTTGCATCAGTCAAGGTGGGTGTGACACATCGGTGGTGATTGAAGTGGTTCCCCTCTGTTTATGTAAAGCGCTTTAAGTAGCAAGAAAAGTGCATTATAAATGAAATTAATTATTATCAGTATTTATTAATTATTATTCTTATCTAAATTTAATTTGTTTTTCTATACATGCAGCTACTTCTTTAACATGTTCTAAAGTACTTTGAGCTACATCCAGTTTTTGAAAAAATGGTATAGAAATAAATGTTTTCTTTTTGTTTGTGGTTTATCATGGTGTCTAGCTAATATAAATGATTCAAAAGCTTGTTCCTGATTTCCACAGACCTTTGTGTAGAGAAACATTTCCCACTTTCCGTCATAAATAGACTTCATTGATTATCGAATATGTGATCTAATAGTATTGACTCAATGGGGGCCTGCAAGGAGCAAGAATGACAGCAGTGCCAAGGCCTGCAGAGGTTAGTTGGTGGACTGTTATTCAAATGGCTAAACAGGCTAATTAAAAGAGCAATAAAAATGAGTAAGAATCCATTGGGTCACCGCTGGCTTCAGCCGTGTTTTGCTACACTATTATCAGCCACCCAATTACTACAACATTAACCAATCTTCTTTTCTGTATACCCTCAAAATTAAAAATGAAAAGATATACATAGAGGCAATCATGTGTGGATATAGCTGCTGAATTACCACCATGCTCTTGTACTATTTATTTTGTTGTTTTCTTCTTAGGTATTGCTCCAATTCTACTGTGTTTCTTATATGCATGTGAACAACACTAGAGCACCACAAAGTACAGTCCTGTCTGCTTTTCTGTTCTCTCTGTACACCTTTGACTATAAATATAACAGCAGGTCAAGTCACTTGCAAATATTCTCAGACGATTCAGAACTTATATGGAGTGTACTGATAAAGGGTATGAGACAGAGGAATGGAGTCAGGAGGAGAAGTTTGTTTCTTGGTGCAAAGAGAATTGTCTGCATCTTAACATCAGCAAAACCAAGGAACTGCTTATTGACTTTCACCGTACCAAAGAACCTGCATGCCCGGCCATTATTCAGGGAGTGTATGTAGAGGTGATGAACTGCTATAAGAACTTGGGGCTCCACGTTAGCAACCGATTAGACTGGTCTCAGGACGCAGAGGAACTATTTAAGAAAGGGCAGAGCAGGCTCTTCTTCCTTAGGTGACTGCATTCCTGTAATGTGGGAAGCAAGATCCTTCAAATCTTTAAAATCTCTATGACATGCTGTGGTGTGCTGGGCTGATAACTTCACTTCAAGAAAAGCACATCAAGAAAGATGAGCAGCCATGTCTGCAGTCCTAAGTGGTACCTGGAAACAAATGTAGTGATCCAATGATCTGAAGCCAGGTTATGCACACATAGAGGTGATATGCATTGTAAGAGGTAGTGAGAGATGGACCAGCAAGCAGGGAGAGTGGTTGTTTCCAAAAAAGCAAGTTATCTAGTGACTAAACCAAATCGTGGATCAAAATTGTTTCGGTCAAAGAACAGAGCAAAGGTCATAAAGCCAGAATTTGCCAAAAAAAATCCCTAATCTAAACAATACAGGCATGCACAATATGTTTTAAAATGATCAAAATCATTAAAAGATTAAAATATTAGGAACCACCTTTCCTCATATGTGCAGCCATATCACATGTACTTCAGAAGTGGTCATCCACCTGAAGCTAAGCACATTTGAGCCCAAGCCAGTACATGGATGGGAGACCAACCAGAAAAAGCTTGGGCAGCTGCTGGGAGAGGTGTTGGTGAGGCCAGCCGGGGGCACTTACCCTGTGATCTGACTGTAGATCGACTGTAGATCACAATGGCCCAGTGCAGTGAAGGGGACACTGTGCTGTAAAAATGGCGCCGTCCTTTGGATAAGATGTAAAAATGAGGTCCTGACTCTTTTTGGTCATAAAAGATCCCTGGGCATCTTTCATTAAGTATAGGGTGTATCCTGATGTCCTCGCTAAATTGCCTGCCATGGCCTAGTCATTCTGTCCCCCTAATCATCCCCTGTCTTTAATTGGCTATCTCTCTCACTCCTTCACCACCTAATAGTTCATATGTGGTAAGCATACTGGCACAAAAATGGATGGTGGATGCTACACATTAGTGGTGGTTGAAGCGGCTCCCCACTCACTATGGAAAAGAAGCACTTTTAGTAGTGAGAAAAGAGCCATATAAGTGTAAGAACTGTATGTCTACTAGGACCAAATGTTTTAATCCCTTTGTAATCAGGACAGCATTGATTTCTTAGGTAGGACTGGAAGTGTCCTCATGGGTTTTCATCTGGCAGTGTTACTGCCTCCAGTACGACACATCATCAGTTGTATATCCCGGGGTCATTGGGTGTTTCGGCCTTTATCACAATACATCCTCGCCTGAGGATGGCCTACCACATTCTGATCAGACCTGGGTGTGTGCCGCACTGGAGGCTCCATGAGCAGCCCATACGGTCTCATTCCACTTCAGCCACAACCAATGGCTGCTTCTTATGGCGGTATCTGCCAGGTCCTTTATGATCTTCCGCTGAGCCTGCCCAGTGATTCCTACCCCCTTAAGTAGCCTCGTGGTGGAACTAGCCACGAAACCCCTGCAGCCCACCTCCACTGGATGCACAGACACTTTCCAGCCCCGGGCCTCCGCTTCATCTGCCAAGTTTGTATATCGCAGCTTTTTCCTTTCGAATGCCTCATCGATGGCTTCCTCCCATGGGACTGTCAGCTCCACAATGAATACACGTCGACAGGATTTAGACCAGAGGACCAGGTCTGGCCGCAGCTTTGTTATTGCGATTTCAGGTGGGAATGTGAGTCTTTGATTTAGATCCACTTGCATTTCCCAGTCTCAGGCTGCAATCAGTGGACATGAGACTGGAGACGCTCTTTTGGCCGGCTGCTTCTCCCCTTCTCGGACAAAAGATGTTCGTTGCCAAGAGGCAGTCTCAGCCTCCAAGGGTATGACGTTGGTGGTTACCCTCTAAGTCTCCAGTGCAGCTGCCAGGCTCCTCAACACTTGTATGTGGCGCCAGGTGTACCTGCCTTCAGTAAGACTCATCTTGCAACCCACCAAGATGTGGGGCAGCACACTGGAGACAGGCCGAATCCTCTCCAAACCAAAGATGCAAGTTTGTTGGAGAGTACAGGACATCATAAAGTGGCATCATATGATGGTAAAGCTCAGCATGTTGGACTCCATGTTCCACAGCTCGCTCCAGGTGTTCTTTCTTCTCTCCACACCATCCCACTTCATCCAGCGGCCTTGCTTGGCTTGGGACACAGCCCTAGCATATCTGCCCGCTTCCTCCTGGTGGCGCACCTCCTCTATCACCAGGCATTGCCATTCTAACAGGTTAGCCTTCTGCTATTTGGGTGTTGTACGCAGGCCTAGGCTCCCTCTGCTGGTTAGGACTTGTCCCACTATGTCCCGATGTCTCAGGGCAGCCTTTGCCTGTGCCACTGCTACTCCTGGCCTCCACCTCCTCCCTGTTACCAAGGTGGGAACAACGCCTCTGACCAAAGAATCCCTGGATTCCGTGAGGGTTATTTCAAGCCTTGCTTTGTAGCATTTGTACTCTTCTACCAGGCTTGATATTGGAAGAGAGAGTGCTCAGTTGCCATATAGGCCTATGCTACTGAGGCATCTGGGTAATCCAAGCCACTTCCGCACCTGCACATTCACCAGCCTCTCCAGCTGCTTGGCATGGGATAGGGTGACCTCATAGATGGAAATTGCCCACATGAGGTGGGGCAACAATCCAAACTGAAAGCACCAGAGCTTCAGCTTCCCTGGGAGAGCAGTGTGGTTAATTTGCTTTAGACCACTGATGGTGTCCTGCCTGAGTTGTTCCACCTGTTCGGAGTCTTTTAGCTCTGCATTGTACCAACGTCCAAGGCTTTTGATGGGCTTTTCCAGGATTGTTGGTATCGGCACGTCATTAACATAGAACCTCTCGTTGACGAGCTGGCCCTTAACGATGGAGATACTGCGGGATTTTACTGGTTTAATCTCCATTCGTGTCCATTTGATGTTACCCTGGAGTTTGTCCAGCAGGTGTCTGGTGCATGCCTTAGTTGATGTTATAGTTGTCATGTCATCCATAAACGCCCTGATCGGAGGAAGACGCAGCCCTCTCTTCAGACGTTCCCCTCTAACCACCCACTGTGAAGCTCGAATAATTAATTCCATTGCCATGGTGAAGGCCAGTGGGGAGATGGTGCAACCCGCCATTATACCAATCCGCAGGGACTGCCAAGCAGTTGTTTTATCTTGGAGTGTAATGCAGAACTGGAGGTCCTGGAAATAGGCTTTTACCAGCCTTGTGATGGCCTCTGGGACATGGAAAAAAATTGAAGGCTGTCCACAGTAACTCATGAGGCACTGACCCAAAGGCATTGGCCAGGTCTAAAAAGACCACATGCAGATTTTTCTTTCCCTTCTTGGCCATTTGTACTTGGTTCCAAATCATACTTGTGTGCTCCAGACATCCTGAAAATCCTCTTATCCCTTATCAACGTAGTTGTTCTTCAGCAGGAACGCTGATAGTCTTTGGGCCACAACACTGAAGAAAATCTTTCCTTCCAAATTTAGTAAGCTGATCTGGCGGAACTGATAAATGGTTGAGGAGTTCTTTTATTTAGGTATCAGGATCCCGCCTGCTCTTCACCAAGTCTTAGGTATAATTCCTTTTTCCCATGCCACTTTCATCAGCTTCCAGAGGTACTTTGAGATGCCTAGGGTGTTCTTATAGAGCCTATGTGGAATGCCGTTGGGCCCAGGGGCTGATGCTGATCTTGCCCTTTCTTAATGTGGTCTCAACTTCCCTCCATGTAGGGGGTCTTTTGTCCATCTGGTGCTTAGGTGGTTGGATAAGTGGCATGTCCTCTGGGATGGTGACTGGCACATGCCTCTGATTGTCAGAGTTTGTCTTGCTCAGGTGCTCCTCTAATTCCCTCATAGGTACTTTAAGGGTCCCGTTTTTCTCCTTGACAAAGAGATCCTTGGCAAACTTATAGAGATCTCTGTAGAAGGCAGTCCTTGATCACTCTTTCTTCTTATGTTGTTATTATTATTATTTTTTAAATTGCTTCCTCTTGTCTATAATGGATGGTTTTACTGGTAAATCCAGATCTCAACAAGAGATCAAAACAATTTACCCAAGCATCTCAACATGTGCTTCTAACCTCCTCCTCCTCCTTTCGAAGAATGGGTACAATGACCGTAAATGTGATCTTCTGCACTTCACTATCTGAGGGATGGCCCGGGAGCATTCTTAAGTTTTGATCAAAACCTGTCTGAGGGTCCTATATGCCAACAGTAATACACCTGCATAATGCCTCACTGGGGCTGAAACCGTCGAGTCAGAAGTTTTCTGTTTTTTCTCTTTAGTCATTCTGGTGTTTATATATTTATTATTTATGATTCTGTAAAAAGCAAAATTTTCCCCTGGGGACAAATGAAATCTATTATACCTATTCCTATACCTATTACCTATCTATCTATCTATACAATACAATACAATTTATTTTTATATAGCCCAAAATCACATAAGTGCCGCAATGGGCTTTAACAGGCCCTGCCTCTTGACATCCCCCCAGCCTTGACTTTCTAAGAAGACAAGAAAAAACTCCCAAAAAACCCTTGTAGGGAAAAAAATGGAAGAAACCTTAGGAAAGGCAGTTCAGAGAGAGACCACTTTCTAGGTAGGTTGGGTGTGCAGTGGGTGTCAAAAAGAATACAATATAACACATAGAACAGAACAAATCCTCAGTACAGTATAAAAATAAATATTTTACAAATACGGACCAGAATTTAACAGTAGATGATATCACATAATATGATTTGGATTTGTTTAGAGTCCTGAAGACCTCAGCCATCAAGCTGCCTCCCCCATTTGGTCATTCCACAGCTGAAACAGAGCTGGGCCAGCCAATCCGATGAAAGGACCCCTCTACCCCACGATTCCTGCAATCCACCATCAGGGATGACTTTACCTTAGGCAGGCAAAACAACTTGGCAGGTTGGCCATGGCACCAAGTGCCACATTTGAGTACCGAGAAGAGAAACAGAATAGGTGAGGGTTAGTAACAAATTATAACTATCATATTATTTATGTTTTAGTGCTAATGACTAACAACAGAGATGCAGTCTGTACAGGTAATCAGCAGCTCTAGTCAGGGTATGCTAAACTGAAGTAGCGAGTCTTCAGCCGGGATTTAAAAGCTGAGACTGAAGGGGCATCTCTTATAGTAGCAGGCAGTCCATTCCACAGTTTAGGGGCCCTGTAGCTAAAAGCTTGACCTCCCACTGTTATTTTATTAATCCTTGTCACATGGTGTTGTAGCGTGTTAGCCATTATGAATGTAGAGAAAAGCCAAGCAAAATGACACCTTTTAATGGCTAACTAAAAAGATTACAATATGCAAGCTTTCGAGGCAACTCAGGCCCCTTCTTCAGGCAACATTTATTAATCCTTGGAATCATAAGCAGATCAGCATCTTGAGATCTTAATGTGAGCTTTGGTTTGTAAGTCAAGATAAGTTCAGACAAGTAAGCCAAATCTTATCTATCTATCTATCTATCTATCTATCTATCTATCTATCTATCTATCTATCTATCTATCTATCTATCTATCTATCTATCTTTCTATCTATCTATCTATTTTTCTATCTACACTCTTGATTCTTTAAATAAATAAAGCTTCAGATTTAAGTTCCAAATAAATAGAATTAGGATTGCACTAATCTAGCAGCATCAACCAAAAGGTTTTTATCAACTGTAAGGAAAGACGCCAATCCATGACACACTCCAATATTTACACACACATTAAGATTCTAATTTGAAGACAGCAGTTTTTCAAACTTCACATTAGTGGAAGTTGAGGAAACCAGAATATCATAGAAAATCCCCACGGATATGAAAAGCATGTCTCACATGAACATTCACTAGCATGGCAATGAAACCCCCATCCCCTAACAATTTTGCTGGGATCTCCATAATCATCTTAATACACAAAAAAAAATTCCTGATAATATGCCAAATTTCATACCTGTAAAACTCAGTCAAAATGTTTTCACTTGCCTATAATGTTATTTTTTCTTCATCTTTTTTAAAATTCTTTTTCTGCAGTTGTGGTTCTTTGCAACATATGAACTGAATTGAATTGAACTGATTTGAAGTGAAAGCATTTACTGTCATGTAAAATAACTACAACGAAATTACAAGCACCTCACCATCTGGGTACAAAAAGCAAAAAGCACACTACTGTATGTGTAATACAACCAATGCTACAATACATAGTACAAGAAAAAGAAAAAACAGTAATTTTATATGTACAAATACAGTTAAAAAGAAATGAGATAAAATAACAATGGAAGTAGTAGTATGAGTAATACAGTAAAATAATACCACTCCACTGGGGAGTAGCTGCACAAAAGCAGCAGCAGTATGCATGAGTAAAATGTTTAAACCGCCTTAATTTGCTTATTTGTGTTCATTGTATTTAAGGCTATAGGAAAGAAACAAGTTTCTGAATCTATCTGTCCATACTTTATAAGATCTATAATGCCAACCAGAGGGCACCAGTTCAAACAGGTGGTGACCAGGGTGTGAAGGATCCTTAATAATGTTTGTGGCTCTGGTGAGATAGCTGGACCGGGCAATGTCTTCCAAGGAGGGCACACAACAGCTTGTGATTTTTGGTGCTGTGTGTATTACTCTCCGGAGAGCCTTGTTGTCTGTTGCCATCAATCCGGCATACCATAGTGTGATATAGTATGCCAGGATGTTCTTGATGGTTGAACAACTTAAAGCCACCAATAGTTTTTGCTCCAAGTTGTTTTCCTGAACACTCTCAGAATGTGCAGTCGTTGTTGCGCTTTGGACAGAGAAACTGGTTTAAAGAGTGCAGCACTTTGGGAGAAGAATTCCAATTAGTGTAGTGCTGGGCTGGCATTAGAGATACAGCTAAATTGACAGCATGAATGATGCAATGCTCCTAAAGGTAACGACAATAACTCCTCTTAATATTGTAATATCTTAAAAAGTTTTCTTTTGGATGTTTTTTCAGTTCTGTGGAGTGACAATGTTGAATTGTTCCAACGGTAATGTGAACTCAGTGTTATATTTTGTAAACTAAAATAAAAGTGGTCAGAGTCATCAAAAGTACCGAGTCCCAAATCAAGAAGCTCTGTTTAATTTCATCTGGCAAAGAGAAAAAGGCAATATCTATTGTAGGCACGGACCTGGACAATTTGACATCTGTGGCAGAGCGACGGGCGCTGAGCAGGCTCCTGTCAATAATGGAGAATCCACTGCATCTACTGAACAGTATCATCTCCAAACAGAGGAGCAACTTCAGCGACAGACTGCTGTCACCGTCCTGCTCCACTGACAGACTGAGGAGATCGTTCCTCCCCCACACTATGCGACTCTTCAATTTCACCCGGGGTGGTAAACGTTAACATTATACTGTACAAAGTTTTTGTCTGTCTGTATACCTGCATTGTTATCACTCTTTAATTTAATATTGTTTTTATCAGTATGATGCTGCTGGAGTATGTGAATTTACCCTTGGGACGAATAAAGTAGGTGGCACAGTGGTGCAGTGGTAGCGCTGCTGCCTCGCAGTTAGGAGACCTGGGTTCGCTTCTCAGGTCCTCCCTGCATGGAGTTTGCATGTTCTCCCCGTGTTTGCGTGGGTTTCCTCGGGGTGCTCCGGTTTCCTAACACAGTCCAAAGACATGCAGGTTAGGTCGATTGGCGATTCTGAATTGGCCCTAGTGTGTGCTTGGTGTGTGGGTGTGTGTGTGTGTGTCCTGTGGTGGGTTGGTGCCCTGCCCTGGATTGGTTCCCTGCCTTGTGCCCTGTGTTGTCTGGGATTGGCTCCAGCAGACCCCCGTGACTCTGTGTTCAGATTCAGCGGGTTGGAAAATGGATGGATGGATGGATTAATAAAGTATCTATCTATCTATCTATCTATCTATCTATCTATCTATCTATCTATCTATCTATCTATCTATCTATCTATCTATCTATCTATCTATCTATCTATCTATCTATCTATCTAATACAGAGATAAAAATCTTCTTGAAAGTTGCTTGTGTGCGCTGGTCTCACCTGTGCACCTCTGTCACTTTGTCTGTCTTGTCTCTTCTTGTTTAAATTCGGTTATTGATTGCCCTGAGTCAAGATCACCCTGGCTGTGTAGGAAGAAGACAAATGGTTATTCTCCAGTGTTTCTTTAATTTTCTTCTCCTCTGTCTTTAGTAAATTGGCACCAGTAAGGCTCACTGATCACCCACACACTTGGCAATATATGGTATTATACAGTTTGTTCAAAAAGCATTCAGACCGCTTCACTTTTTACACAATTTGTTATGTTGCAGACTTGAGCTAAATTCAGTTAAATGTATTTTTTCCCTTATGTTTTCAATTTAAATTATAAATAAGTAGGTATTGTGAAAATTCAAGTTCCGAAGTTCTTTTAAGAAAGGGACTAGGTCTTTAAAGTGGGGGAAGCTTTAAGAAAGACCCCTATACTTGTTTTCATTTTACTATGTTGCAATCTTATCCTAAAATCATATAAATTATTTTATTCTCTGGTCAAACAACACTCAGTACCCAACAAAACATAATTTTAGACATTTTTGAAAATGTTTTTAATAATAATAAAGAACTGAAAAATCCTGTTGATACAAGTATTCAGACTCTTTGCTATAACACCCATTTTATTGATCATCACTGAGGCCTTGTTTGGAGTCCACTTATGGTCAATTCAGCTGATTGGACAGGATTAAGAAAGGCACACTTGTCTTTAGAATGTCCACAGTTGAGCAAGAACCAATCCATAAGGTCAGAGGTACTGCCTGCAGAACTTAGAGACAGGATTGTGTTGAGGCACAGATCTGAGGAAGACTACAAAAATATGTCTGCAGTATTGAAGGCTCACAAAAGCACAGTGGCTGTCATAATATTCAAATGGAAAAAGTTTGGATTAACCCCGACATTTCCTAGATCTGGTTACCAGGCCAAATCTGATTGTAACTTTTTTACTTCCTCCTTTCCGTGGCAGACAGTAAAAGTCCATACACCCGTTGCTTTTAAGAATCTCAGCCACTTTATTTACTCCCGCAAGCCAAGTACACACTCTGAGAGAGCAAAGGAAAAAAAAGAAAGCAATTGCAACATAAAAAGAGGTTCTTGCACAACTTTCTGGGGTGCTTCTGTTCATCTTTTTTTTCTCTAGCAAGCCAAATATGCGCTTGCTGAAATAAGGTTAAAACAAAATAAATTAGCTAATAGACATTAAAATTGTTTAACTACAACAAAATATTAAAAGAAAACTTACACAGTGTTTTACATAGATAGCTAACAACAACCAATATACACTACCAGTAACGGTGCACTGCATTCCTAGTTTTCCTCCTCTTTCTTTCTCTGTACGTTTATCATTTGTTTGCTCAGAGGTTGGTGCGCTTGCTGCTTCCTGAGCAGCTCTTCTTTTCTCCATCCTAGCAGCCCGCTTCTTCTCTTCTTTCGTCAGCATCTTTTTGCACTAAAACTGATTAAGTCGGTGTTTGTGTTGTTATTACTTAGAAGGTTTCCTCAATTTTTCACTTAAGTCTTCAATCTGCCTCAAGAATAATTTAAGATATGAAGAGGTAGAGGAAGGTGGTATGGATGAGAATGGCACCCGTACACATGTGCCACACGACCGCCCTGCTGACTGCTGCCGAGAGTTGATTCTACAATAAAATAAAAATAAAAAGAGGAATAACCTTGGAGGTCAATCATCAACACAAATGTGGATAGTAGACATCACATAGTATATGTGTACCAAATTTCAGGTCAATAGCTCAAACGGTTTGCGAGCTGTAGGTGATTTCATATCCTGGACAGACAAACAGACAGCCACGGTAACGTATTATAGAAGAAGATAAGACTTTATAAACAAACAGCAATACCCGAGAGAGCAAAGGGAAAAAAAGAAAGCAATTGTAACATAAAAAGGGGTTCTTGCACAACTTTCTGGGGTGCTTCTATTCAATTTTTTTTTCTAAAAGAGAGGGGAAACAATACTAACAATCACTTCAATGCTAAAATAAAAAAAAGATTTTTAAACAAATAATGAAAAAATAAATAAATGGAGCACCACAAGCCAAATACGCACCGGCTGAAATAAGGACATGAGTACCCATAAATGCACCCCAACTGAGAGCTTGCAACACATGCTCTCCTGATGATTGGTTCCTACCTAACATTATGTTCATATTATATAAAAATAATATAACCATTTTGGGGAAATACAAAAAAAAAAACCAAACCCCAAAGTACAAATACAGTATAACATGGAAAGCCAGATTAAACCTGTTACATGAGCAGTTGTGGGAAAAAGACCATATTAAGAGAGGCGATGATAAATCTGATGGTCTCTGGGTGAGCTCTACAGAACCGGTGTGGAATCAGAAAAAAACTCCCAGAAGGACCACTTATCACTGCAACACTCTTTTGATCTGGACTTCAAAGCAGGTAATCCACCTGTAGCTGAGCATGTCTAGGCCTAGCCAGTACTTGGATAGGAAAGTTTAGGATTCTGCTGAAAGAGGTCTTGGTGAGGTCAGCAGGGGGTTCTTCCCCTTTGTTCTGTGTCTTGATGCCAATGACCCAGTGCTGTGATGGGTACGCTATGCTTAAAAAATGGTGCTGTTGTTCTGATGAGACACAAAACTGAGGTCCTGATTCTTTGTGGTCATAAAAGATCCCTGGGCATCTTTCAAAAACAGCAAGGTGCCCCAACCCAAACCCCCCCCCCCCCCCCCCCCCCAACCCCTACCCAACCCCATTGTTCTGGCAAATAACAACCTGGTCCATTCTCAGGCTTTAAGGTGTATTTAGACACCTTCACTTTCTGCCCACTTTATTGTGTTTTAGATTTTATTTTAAATGTACACATTTGACATTTCTGCCCTTCAATCTATACTCAATAACTTATAATGACTAAATGAAAACTCTTTTAGAAAGGGTTGCAAATTTATTCAACATTAAACACTGAAATCTCTCCCTCAAATAAGTATTCAGACCCTTTGCTGTGGCACTCCAAATTGTGCTCAGGTCCATCCTGTTTGCTTTAATTCTCCTTGAGATGTGACTAGAACTTGATTGGAGTCCACCTGGTGGCAAACTCAGTTGATTGGACTTCATTTAGAAGGTTCACGATTCAAACTGAATGTCAGGAAAGAACAAATCATGAAGTTCAGGGAACTGTCTGTAGACCTCCATGATCAAACTGTGGTGAGACATTGATCAAGGCAAAAGATTTGAGTGTTCCCAAGAACACAGTGGCCTCAATAAATTGTAAAATGGAGTTAGTCTGGAACCACCAGACTCTTCCTAGAGATGGCCAAATTGAGTAACCATGCAAGAATGGCCTTGGTCAAGGAGGTGACCAAGAACCCATTGATCACTCTAACAGAACTGCTGAACTGGGAGAACTTTTTGGAAGGATGACCATCTCAGCAGCACACCCTCAATCTGGCATTTATGGTAGAGAGGCTAAATAGAAGTTACTCTTGAGTAGAAGATTCAAAACTGTAATGGCAGGCAAAGGGGCTTTCACAAAGTACTGAATTGAAGGTCTGAATACTGATATGAATGAAAGATTTCAGTTTTTGATTTTTAATACATTTGAAAATTTTCCTGAAAACGATTTCACTTTGCCATTTTGGGCTATTGAGTGTAGATTGATGGGAAAAATGTCAAATTTATTCATTTAAAATTAAATCTACAAAACTATCAAGTGTGGTGGAAATAAAGGGCTCTTTCCAAATCCTCTGTACATATTTATTCATTTCTAAGTTATTTTTCTTTTTACTTGTATTTTTTTTTTTAAACATCTTGTAAATCACTTTGACCTCCATGTATTGGGCCCTAGAAATAAATGTTGTTACTCTTGTTTTCCAAGTGTTTGCCTTAGTGTTAATGTGACAAATCATTTACCTCCTGGGTTCTCCATTGTTTCTTTCATTTCTCAATGGCATGCTTATTAGGCTAATTGAAGACTTGACGTTGACCGTGTCCATGATAACATGAGTGAACTTGGTGATTGACTGGATGCTGTCTAGGTTGAGTTTCTGCCTGGAATCCAATGCTGCTGGGAAAGCATCTGGTTTCCTTCAGTTCTCAATATAGACTGAGATTAAAAACATAAGTATGCATGCATGGATGTCTCAGTAGATGAATATCATACAACGTAATGATTTGACAAGCTACTCATGTCCATCATTATTGGTACTGATGCTGGGCATTGGGGAAATAGAGATGGATGAATTTAGACTATAATGTTCTTCTTCATTTGTACAGTCTCACAATCTCTTCCTTCCTAGTTGTCATCAACTCTTGGGCTTGCAAGGACACTTTCTGAAATTAGTCCACTGTGTCCTTGGTGGAGGACAGTAAAGATGTAAATGAAAGCTGAATTAAGCTTCAGACTAAAAACACCAGCCATGAGTTACCTTCAACAACGATCCCTGTAGGAGGTAATCGATGATTGTATCTATGACACTTCATTTTAGAGCTTTAAAATCCTTAAAAGTGTATTTGTATTAAATCATTAGTGTCTAGTTTCTGTCTATATATAGTATGTGCAAATACTGCATGGTGGTGTATTTTGTATCACATTTCTGATAATTTTCTAAATCATAAGAAAACAGTGCTATATAAGAATTGAATTGAACTAATTTTTTTCCTTGCTTAAAAATACACATTTTGCATGAACCTTATGAGAAAATGTCAATCATAGGGAGAATGTGACAGAATGATAAATGGCAATAAAAGACAAGGAGCATAACTCTCAAGACAACTAGATTAGGCTCATGGGTTAATGGAATCATTCATCCATAGTTATTATCTAAGACAAGGACCACAAACCACTTCTCATGGGTCTCTGCTTCTCCTAGTTTTAGTTACAACTGAGATATCATTTAATTAATTATGTTCAATTATGTGATTAATTGAACAAACGGAAAGTTCCTGGAGATACATATTTTATGAGCATTTCCACTTTATCTAAGTAAATGTTTTTAATCAACCATTTAATTATAATATGAAATATCAACTATGTCAAAAAGACAAAATTGGATCACTGACTGGTTAAATTATAACCTTGTATTAATGAAGAAGAATAATCCTTCTTGGCATAATCTGTCTGCTGCATCAGTGCAATTCTTCTTTGAGATTCTCCGACATCACCTAAGAAAATATTATCATCTGTGAAATCCCTGATATCTTCATCCGACCGCAGGCCATTTATCCACTGCTGACTGGCATTATAGATAGATAGATAGATAGATAGATAGATAGATAGATAGATAGATAGATAGATAGATAGATAGATAGATAGATAGATAGATAGATAGGAAAGCACTATATAATGGACAGACAGACAGACAGACAGACAGACAGACAGACAGACAGACAGACAGACAGATAGATAGATAGATAGATAGATAGATAGATAGATAGATAGATAGATAGATAGATAGATAGATAGATAGATAGATAGATAGATAGATAGATAGATAGATCTTTATTTGTTCCCAGGGGGAAACTTGGCTTTTTAATGAAGCTCTTTAAATAAATGTATATTCTTTCTCTCCCCCTCCACTTCTCTGTACATACACATACACACCGACACACACACACATACATACAGTACATCCAAAAGATGACCTGAAGAGATTCTTTCAGTATTTCAGTAGAACTGTCAAGGAGGAGGTGAAATGCATCATAAATAGTAAAGGGGAATTAAAAGATACAGACAGTGAAATAGTGGATGCTCTAAATTTGAATTTTTCTGAGGTCCTCATATGTGAGGAAGTAAATAACTTCCCAGAGGTAACAGGGACTACTAAGGAGGTACTGAAGGATTTGAAAATTGTAGAGGGAGAAGTGCTGCTCAGATTAAATAAGCTGAAATCAAACAAATCATCAGGACCAGATAATATTTACCCTCAAGTTCTTAAGGAGGCTAGTGAGTACATATACAGTATAAACCCTTGACACATATTTTTAGGAAGTCACTGGGCACTGGAGAGATTCTGAAGGACTGGAAAATGGCAAATATCATCCCATTATATAAAAAGGGTGACAGGGCAGATCCAAGCAAATATAGGCCAGTAAACTTAACATGCATCACAGGAAAATTAATGGAAGGAATTATTAAGGATAAGATTGAGCAGCACAGTTTGTATTGTTATAATGTATACAAACATGTTAACATTGCTTATACATGCGACAAGCTGAAGAATCAAACCAAATTCAGCCTTCAAAGCCACTCATATTAAGGCACTTTATTACTTGTTTACTTTAAATGTCACCTTATGCACCTGCTGTTAGTGTATGGCTACGTTACAAAGCTGCAGCCCCTTTGGCACAGCTTACACATACAATAACTCAATTGAATTAGAAAGCCCTAAACAGTCACTCGCATTGTATTTTATTTGTGCTTGTGGTGTTGTGGGTCCACAGCTCCCATTAAAGACCAGTTTTAATAAATAATCACCGCACTCGCGGCTTAGCGAGGGGGTGTGGTGGTTGTGTGGCTGAAGCAGTTCTCAGGGCGATTTGTGATGTGGCCATTTCTCACCCAAGTGCACAGGTGAGAGACTGCCCGCATCTGTGATTGTTCCTGGGGCTGCTAATTTGCTACAGCTGCCATGCCCTCTTGATAAAATAGAAGTGCGAGTCGGCTAGGAGAGAAGAAAAAAGAAAGGAAAAAGGACGGAGGTTGCTGGAGAGCAGGAAGCAGGGTGGTGAGAGAGCTGGTGTGAGCGAGCGAAAGAGAGAGAACGAGCGAGTGCGTGCAGGCTCGCAGACAGGCAGCTGGAAGGTGAACCCCAAGAAGGGTGTTTGGCCAACACTCGGTGGGGGCAGAAGGAAGCGGTCGCTCCCGACGAGCATTGTAGGAAGGAATGGGAGTGACCGGCAGAAGGATGACTAGCCGCGTAAGGCCGGGAAGGCAGCATAAGTCGGGAGGCTTAGTGGGTGAAGTCCTTGATGTGAGCGTCCTGGTCATCAAGGAAACCAAAACTCGGTCTGGGATGAGTGCACGACTGAAGCCAGGAATCGGGAGGCCTCCAGACCAGTCGAGCGGAATGAAGGTCAGCTGCTGAGAGAGCGACTCGCTTGCTACAGGGCTCAGATGGGAGAAGCAGGAGAGACGCCAGGGTACAAGAAGCACCGAGCTCTGAATTGTTTTAAAGGACTGCTTCCAGCGTTGTTTTAACCTCGTTTTTAAAGGGTTGTGTTTTTTTTTCTATTTTAACCTCCACATTTCACCACTGTTTTTATGGATTATCTATTTAATGAAGACTGTTTTGAAGCACTGCACTTTATTTAATTTGAACACTGTTTTTGTTCTGTCGTTTCAAATAAAAGCACTTGAAACTTTTATATACCATCCCCTTGTTATGTTGTTGCCTCACTGCTTAGCTCATTGGTAACATTACCGACGGTGTCGGGTTAAGGGCTCTTGGACAGCAGACGGGAACATGCAGCAAACCCACATCGTCACAGTGCTCCCAAATGATATGGCAACAGCCCTGCTCTTTCAGATTGTGTCTGCTTCAAGTCCTGGCCTGCCTGGCACACTTAACTCTTTTAGGTGACTATAGATAGATAGATAGATAGATAGATAGATAGATAGATAGATAGATAGATAGATAGATAGATAGATAGATAGATAGATAGATAGATAGATAGATAGATAGATAGATAGATAGATAGATAGATAGATAGATAGATACTTTATTAATCCCAAGGGGAAATTCACATACTCCAGCAGCAGCATGCTGATAAAAAGCAATATTAAATTAAAGAGTGATAAAAATGCAGATATAACAGACAGTAACTTTGTATAATGTTAACGTTTACTCCCCCGGGTGGAATTGAAGAGTCGCAAAATGGATGGATGGATAGTGTGGGGGAGGAACGATCTCCTCAGTCTGTCAGTGGAGCAGGACATTGACAGCAGTCTGTCGCTGAAGCTGCTCTTCTGTCTGGAGATGATACTCTTCAGTGGATGCAGTGGATTCTCCATAATTGACAGGAGCCTGCTCAGCGCCCATCGCTCTGCCACAGATGTCAAACTGTCCAGCTCCGTGCCTACAATAGAGCCTGCCTTCCTCACCAGTTTGTCCAGGCATGAAGCGTCCTTCTTCTTTATGATGCCTCCACAGCACACCACTGTGTAGAAGAGGGCACTCACCACAACCATCTGATAGAACATCTGCAGCATCTTATTGCAGATGTTGAAGGACGCCAGCCTTCTAAGGAAGTATAGTCGGCTCTGTCCTCTCTTGCACAGAGCATCAGTATTGGCAGTCCAGTCCAATTTATCATCCAGCTGCACTCCCAGGTATTTATAGGTCTGTACCATCTGCACACAGTCACCTCTGATAATCACGGGGTCCAGGAGGGGCCTGGGTCTCCTAAAATCCACCACCAGCTCCTTGGTTTTGCTGATGTTCAGTTGTAGGTGGTTTGAGTCGCACCATTTAACAAAGTTCTTGATTAGGTTTCTATACTCCTCCTCCTCCCCACTCCTGATGCAGCCCACGATAGCAGTGTTGTCAGCGAACCTTTGCACATGGCAGGACTCTGAGTTGTATTGGAAGTCCGATGTATATAGGCTGAACAGGACCGGAGAAAGTACAGTCCCCTGCAGCGCTCCTGTGTTGCTGACCACAATGTCAGACCTGCAGTTCCCGAGACGCACATACTGAAGTCTGTCTGTAAGATAGTCCACGATCCATGCCACCAGGTATGAATCTACTCCCATCTCTGTCAGCATGTCCATAAGGAGCAGAGGTTGGATTGTGTTGAAGGCGCTAGAGAAGTCCAGAAACATAATTCTTACTGCACCACTGCCTCTGTCCAAGTGGGAGAGGGATCGGTGTAACATATAGATGATGGCATCTTCCGCCCCCTCATGTTCTCCTGGTATGCGAACTGCAGAGGGCTGAAGGTGTGGCGGACCCGTGGCCTCAGGTGGTGAAGCAGCAGCCGCTCCATGGTCTTCATCACATGTGACGTCAGAGCCTGTTGCCAGAAGTCATTCAGCCCACTAGGACGTGATACCTTTGGGACTGAGGTGATGCAAGATGTTTTCCAAAGCCTCGGGACTCTACCCTGTTCCAGGTTCAGGTTGAAGACATGCTGTAGAGGACTCCCAAGCTCCAACGGACAGGCCTTCAGCAGTCTTTATGTTTTTTGGTATTAACGTGCAGAATTATATCTCTGTGTCCTACATGGAAATTAGGACATCCATCTCCATATGTCTGGCAAATCAGTTTGTTGTTTTCAGAATCACATTTTCTTCTTCAGAAATTTAAGTTCTCTTTGAAGTTCTTCATTAAATGAGCAGAAATGTGTAGCCATATTGACAGATTAACCATGTGGCTATAGCAAGCCATCTCAGAACTATGCGCCTTGATTTCGAACCTCAACAGTTCCCAGTTTGAAAGCTTTGTCTCATCTGTAAATGCACTGACATTTGGGACTGGCCGTTTGGTCGTATGTGAAATTAGTTGTATATTAGTCACAAAATGCACAGGTCATTTCAGTCTGAGGCTCTCTGGGTCTGGTGGTAGGCATATTTCAACTGCAGGTACAGAGTAGCATAAATCAATTTCCAAGTCATGGCATCTGCACGCCGGGTCTGTGTGAGGTAGTGCTTCTCAGCCACTGTCACACCAACTGTGGCTCATGGGATATCGTCTTTGTTTTCAAGGGTGTCACAGTGGCGCATCTAAGTGATTGTTGGTACTTCTTTCCTTGTTTCTAAGTGAGCTTGTTTCACCAAGAGAGACCGCGTTTTGCACTCTTTTCACCAAGTAAGTGGTTTGCAGTTCTTGGTAGTGGGTTTTCAGTGTACTTTAAATGACAAAACTGGGTCATGGGACCATAAAGGTTGAGAAACGCTGGTGTAAGGGAAGGCAGCGTGAGATGAATGCATTAGCCATGTGGCATGGCACTGATTAAAACAAACGTTAAAGGGTTCAGCTATCAGAAAACATATAAAACCCTGAGAAATTATAATGATAATAACAAAAGATGTATTACAGTTGCTGCTGTTGGCAATGTCTAGAACATTATTAACCTATTGTTTTGTCTATGGCCCTCGGCCCTGATTTCAAATTGCCTTAACATAGTTGGTGCTTCACTCTATTTGATTGGTCTAATATTACCTGTTTTGAATGAAATTGATACAATTGGTGATTTTTCATGCATTGAAGGATGCACACTCCAAAATGCTCTTTCTACTGTGACTTGTGTATTACTCTGTTGAAGAATTGAGAAGCGAATCTTATTTAAAATACAGGACAAATGAGGATTTAAAAAATAAATATCTACACCAAAACTGGCCAAGAAACGTGATTCCACCTGGAGGTACAGGATGTCTGGTAACCCCACCACTGAGGTTCATAATCTATGGCTAGTGTTTTTTAATAACTCATCTTTGAATTATATGTAACACATGATATGCTACCTACATAATCTATTAAAGCCCACAAACTAAATAAATTGTGCTTAGCCTTTAAGGTTGCATATGCAATTGTATTTATGTAACACACATTATGTTAGCTACCTAGGTTCTGACTTTTTATTTTAAAGCACATGCTAAGGAAATGGTGCTTAGCCTTGAAAGTTGCATATAAAATATTATTTATGTAATTCACACTAAGATAACCACTTAACCTCTGCCATATTATTGGAAAACATGTGTTAGTTTAATAGCACTTAACCTCTGAGGTGACGGAAGAAATGGTCTTATGGTCTATAATCTTAAAAACTGTAAACAATAGTATGTTGTGTTAACTCCGACATTCCAGAAACTAACCAATATATTATGTAAAGGCAAAACTAGCCATTTAGAATTAAAGTAATAATTTGGAATCAGATTCTGATCCACACTCCTATTCCATCTTTGGTGCTCGAAGGTTTAGAATTTTTCAATTTCTGCATAGATATGGCCTAAAACATGACCAGATTTTTACACAAGTCCTAAAAATACATTAAGAGAACCTAATTAAACAAGTGACATAAGAACATTATACTTGTTCATTTGCTTATTGAAAATTATCCAATATTACAAATTTATGTTTGAAAATGTATGTGGACCACTTGGAACTTCACTTATTTAAAGGGGAAATTCCAGTCTGATGTTATAATCAATGAGATGACAATCAGGTGTGAGTGTGGGAGGCCTTGTCCTATTTAAAGAACAATCTTGGTCTTCACTATCAAAGTTTGATCTTAACCACACAGATTTGTACAAATGTGTCATACTTCGATCAAAGGAGATTTCTGAGGACCTCAATAAAAGCACTGGCAAAAACCCATATGCAAAAACTAGACACCCACACAAACAAAAAAAAATTAGGGGTTGTTTTGCTTTTATTTAGAAAAATATCTGTCAATGCGTTAAGCAAAATTTAATTGACAAGGTGTCTTAAATTAAGCTAAAATATATGTAGCTGCCAAAATATAAGGTGTGGTTAAGCACGGGTAAAACGCATGCCGAAAGAAATCTCAAAGTCCAAAAATTCGTTTTGAAAATATTTAGTGAAAGTTAAAAGCAAAAAATCCACACAAGAATAAAAGAAAAAATAGTTACACACGTAGAATAAAAGGCAAAAAAAAAAGGAAAAAACGTATCTTCTCTAAACTTAGCTTTTCTGGGAGTGCAGCTGGGTGATAAATTGGACTGGACTGCCAATACTGATGCTCTGTGCAAGAGAGGACAGAGCTGACTATGCTTCCTTAGAAGGCTGGCGTCCTTCAACATCTGCAATAAGATGCTGCAGATGTTCTACCAGACGGTTGTGGCGAGCGCCCTCTTCTACGCGGTGGTGTGCTGGGGAGGCAGCATAAAGAAGAGAGACGCCTCATGCACTGGTGAGGAAGGCAGGCTCTATTGTAGGCACGGAGCCGGACAGTTTGACATCTGTGGCAGAGCGACGGGCACTGAGCAGACTCCTGTCAAACATGGAGAATCCACTGCATCCACTGAACAGGATCATCTCCAGACAGAGGAGCAGCTTCAGCAACAGACTGCTGTCAATGTCCTGCTCCACTGACAGACTGAGGAGATCGTTCCTCCCCCACATTATGCGACTCTTCAATTCCACCCAGGGGGGTAAACGTTAACATTATACACAGATATTGTTTGTCTGTATACCTGCATTGTTATCACTCTTTAATTTAATATTGTCTTTATCAGTATGCTGCTACTGGAGTATGTGAATTTCTATCTATCTATCTATCTATCTATCTATCTATCTATCTATCTATCTATCTATCTATCTATCTATCTATCTATCTATCTATCTATCTATCTATCTATCTATCTATCTATCTATCTATCTATCTGTCTAGAGAAACTTTAGTTATTCCTGTACTTAAAGGTTCTTTACTTCTTCTCTACTTAAAGATTCTTAAACTCTTATATACTTTAAGATTCTTAGCTTCTTCTTCTGTACACTTAAAACGTACGGCACAGCACATAAATTAAGTGCTGTTTACTTACATATTTACTTCACACACTCAAAAGGCCCATTGGCCGGTTGGCACATAGGCATGTGCCCAGGCATGGTTTAAAACCTTATGCCTTCCACACCTTACTCATGGCAAGACTGTCACTAACTGAAGAGTAATGTTTACTCAAAGCTGTTAGAAATGGATCATTGGGACACGCAAACCCCTTTACCACGAGTAAGGTGGCAGTTCGAGGAGAGGAACGTCTCTGCAACATCGCATGGACATCAGGGACAGTGCCTCTGGATTGGCAGACCGGGGTGGTGGGCCCCCTCTTTAAGAAGGGGGACCGGAGGGTGTGTTCCAACTACAGAGGGATCACACTCCTCAGCCTCCCTGGAAAAGTCTATTCGGGGGTTCTGGAGAGGAGGGTCCGTCAGATAGTCAAACCTCGGATTCAGGAGGAACAGTGTGGTTTTCGTCCTGGTCGCGGAACAGTGGACCAGCTCTACACCCTTAGCAGGGTCCTGGAGGGTGCATGGGAGTTCACCCAACCAGTCTACATGTGTTTTGTGGACTTGGAAAAGGCGTTCGACCGTGTCCCTCGGGGAATCCTGTGGGGGGTGCTCCGAGAGTATGGGGTACTGGACCCCCTGATAAGAGCTGTTCGGTCCCTGTACGATTGGTGCCAGAGCTTGGTCCGCATTGCCGGCAGTAAGTCGAACCCTTTTCCAGTGAGAGTTGGACTCCGCCAGGACTGCCCTTTGTCACCGATTCTGTTCATAACTTTTATGGACAGAATTTCTAGGCGCAGCCAGGGCGTTGAGGGGGTCCGGTTTGGTGGGCTCAGGATTGGGTCACTGCTTTTTGCAGATGATGTTTTCCTGTTTGCTTCATCAGGCCGTGATCTTCAGCTCTCTCTGGATCGGTTCGCAGCTGAGTGTGAAGCGGCTGGGATGAGAATCAGCACCTCCAAATCCGAGACCATGGTCCTCAGCCGGAAAAGGGTGGAGTGCCCTCTCAGGGTTGGTGGCGAGATCCTGCCCCAAGTGGAGGAATTCAAGTATCTCGGGGTCTTGTTCACGAGTGAGGGAAGAATGGAGCGTGAGATCGACAGGCGGATCGGTGCGGCATCCGCAGTAATGCGGGCGCTGCATCGGTCTGTCATGGTGAAAAAGGAGCTGAGCCGCAAGGCGAAGCTCTCAATTTACCAGTCGATCTATGTTCCTACCCTCACCTATGGTCATGAGCTATGGGTAGTGACCGAAAGAACGAGATCGCGAATACAAGCGGCTGAAATGAGTTTTCTCCGCAGGGTGTCTGGGCTCTCCCTTAAAGATAGGGTGAGAAGCTCAATCATTCGGGAGGGGCTCAGAGTAGAGCCGCTGCTCCTCCGCATCGAGAGGAGTCTGATGAGGTGGCTCGGGCATCTGATCAGGATGCCTCCTGGACGCCTCCCTGGAAGACTGGTTAAAGCAGAAGAGTCAAAGTCCTAACCATAATTCTAACATGCTTTTTGACACACAAATATGTAACATTGAATTGTTTTCCTCAATAAATAAACATACAAGTATAATATGTCTGTGTCATTTGTTTAACTGGGATCTCTTTATCTAGTTTTAGGACTTATATAAAAATAGCATCACATTTTAGGTCATATTTATGCAGAAATAGAGGAAATTCTGAAGGGTTCAAAAACATTCTAGCAACTTGGTAGTCAAAATGAGGCTGTCATGTTAAATATAAAGCCAGTTGAGTAGTGAAAACTTGCATTTAAAGTCACAAGCAGGAAAAAAATGCTTACAATTTTAGAACAATTTTTGATGGACTGTTCTTAAAGAATATCACACTATATCTTGTGAAGATTTTAGCCACATTTATATGCATTTTGCTTCTTTTTTTATTTATCGATTTTACTTGAAGAAAATAACATTATATACAATCAAGTCAATCTTAACAAAGCAGAATTCAACCCCTGCCCATTCTTGGTTTCAAATTTATTTTTGTGAGAAAGATATGAAATAATGTGACCTCTTAAAAAAAGCCTTCAGAGTTTCCCAGAGTATCCCTACAGATACCTTCTTTTTTTCTTTATATTACCTATTTTTTTGGCTGCTGATGATCTATCCCACAACTGGGGGGTATTTTTCATACGTTGACGATTTGGCCTGATCCTGGATCTGTTGGTTTTTCGAAACTCTTGCTAGAAGTGTTGTCATAGCAGCACATCCTAATCCTCATGTTTGTTCAATGTAAACAAGGATTAGCTCACACACTTAATCAGTGTCCGTGCGTGGAATTCATTCAGTCATGACTTCGCCGTTCATGAATGAGCGACCAATTGATATCGGTACGCAAATTATACGAAGAGAATTTCATATAGAGAGGGTTTTGCGCGATCGGCAAGATCCTTTATTGCTCCCGGAGGAAATTCTTTTCGAAAGCTACCGCTTTAGCCAAGGGGGAATATTGTATCTCAAAAATTTATTTAGGACCTTATATTCGAAGTCAAACTCGGCGAAGTTTCAATGTTTGGGGTAGCGCTTACCTTGTTTTCAGGCCTCATTTGAAGCCTTGACGCGTCGTTTTTGGATTAAGCCCTGAGTCTCAAGTTTCACGAGCCAGGCAGGATGTTTAAATATAGAGTTTTCATTTTAAAGGATAACTTTGGTTAAGTTTGGATAAGTTAATGCTCTCCCCATTTTGTATGTTAACTTATCAAGTAACTTGTTTTTCAAAATTTGACTGGTTGTTATGATTCGTTTGAAATATTTATTAATTTTTTTTCTAGAGTCTAGGTATTAGATTTCAGCCCAGGTTCCTTCCATTTTTATCCTTTGGTTAATTGTTGATTGTTTTTGGTTATATTAAAATTGTTGATCATTCTGTTTCTTTATGTCCAGATATATTTTTACTTGAATGTGCTTTGTGGGTGTTCCCCCAAGAGGCAAACCACCTGCCTACCAAAATCAAGGGAGTGCCCCTCAGCCCTGTAAAGATGGAAGAAAACCTATAGTCCCTTGCAGTTCATTGAGTGTGCTGGCATTGGGAAGTTTTGTGATTATTTTTGTGCTTTTGGATTGCTGTCTTTTTGGTGCTTTTTCCTCGGTTTTTTTGACCATTCTTTTATTTGTGTATTGGGATTTGTTTGTGGATTGTATTTGCCTTTGTGCCCCTTGGAGATTCATTTTTGTTACAGAGCATTTTTGTAAAAATAAATTCTTTATTTTCTAAAATTTCTTCATCAGAATGCTGTGCTCTCAAGTTCACAACATTAGATTATTTAATTAGTAGTATTAAAACATCTAATGGTTATTAAATGGAAAGAAAAAATGATTTAGATAATGTCTTTTGTGTGTTTTAATTCCGTATATTACCCTTACATGCCCAAAGAGAGTGTGCTATGCTCTGTGTCTCCTTTTAAATATCCAGTCATTGCTTTCATTAATATGCTTTAAATCATTTAACATTCATTTTTATTTTATTATTTTTATTGCTATTTTGCAATATTAGTGTATCACCAACCTATAAACTTGTTCACATGCACTCACATTTTGTACTTTCCTTTACAGGCGTTTTGCTATATTCTTTACAGTGGCAACCCAATTGTTAGTTACATGATTAGCAACTTGTGGTGGTATGACACATGCTTAGATGGCACCTTTAGGACTCTTGTAAAGTAAAAGATGCGACTCCAGAACATACTTTACCCTTTCTGCCAGCAGTACGGAGGTCAAATTACCGGAAGACTTCTGACGTCACTGACTTGGATTTCCTGCTTCTTCTGTCTTAGATGAGATTTAAGACTTTGCAGAAACAGAAGTCTGCATTCAGTCTCGAACCCCAGTAACAGAGCTCTATTTTAGGAGTGCCTTCCCGTAGCAGGAATTTGATCCTGGACTAAGATGGTTCTCATTTCTTGGTTTGATTTACTTTTCAACCAGTTAATTTTGATGTTAAACTTGATTTACTGGATAGGTACCCCAAATCTTCAAGTTGTTCATCTTGATTTTGTTACACTATAAAAGACAACAGTATGCTACAACTTATACACTATCTTTGGATCTGCTTAAACAAAACAAACTGTCATGAACGATTTTCCTCACTGGACATAGTATACTGTATAGCCAGGGGTGACTCATGCAGTGTTTTCTGTGCTGTTTGTACATCAGAAAATGTGGGCTCTTCATTAACCAGAAATTCCTAAAATTGCTCCAGTTTAATTTACCGGGTTTTGAAACAAGATCTTTAGATTTCATTTTATTTTTCACTCTCTTGTTTTGTTGTTTCATTTCAATCTCTTTTATTAATTTTTACTTTTAGTTTTGTTTCACAAAGTTATTATTTTTGTCTTTTTTTTATATGACATCATTATTTTAAGGGTCCTGTCATCTTGCCTGAAGAAGGGGCATGAGTTGCCTCGAAAGCTTGCATATTGTAGTTTCCTTGGAAATCATGATAATGCTTTTTAGTTTTCTGATACTAATGCTATAGTTTTGCTTTAGCTATAACAATAATGATAATAATGAAGGAAGAAGAAGGAAAACAAAATAAGATAGGATATTAGCTGCACTGCATACAATTCTTGCCACTTCACAATACCATAAACGATATTATGGTAACAAGATGGAAACACTGAGACTCACACATACTGTACACACACACTGAATGAGACTAAGTTCAAAATTGTGAATATTTTTTTAACAATTAAAAATCCAGGGATTGTTCCTACGTTGCACACTATGCTTGCTGGGATAGGCTTCAGCTTCCCCATCACCCAGCTCAGCATAAGGTTTACAAAACATAGTGATGGATGAATAGATTATCTACAGCCATACTTTCAGATGAATCACTTTCCCACTGTTACGGGAAGCAACTCATAAAGTTACAATTATACTGAAATTAGCTCCAACACAATTTCTGAAGTCACAGTCACTCTTTCAATGACCCAGTCATCTTCTGTTGTGCCATACCTCTCTTTGGGGCCCCTTGCCCCATCTTCTGCGAGGTTCTACTTATGTAATGCCGAAGATGAACCTTCCAGGGCTTGTGAAATGCAGAGTTCAATGAAGCTGTGTGACATTTCACTGTCAATCACCCATCTAGACAGATAGATAGATAGATCTATACTAATAAAAGGCAAAGCCCTCACTGACTCACTCACTCACTGACTGACTGACTGACTCACTCATCACTAATTGTCCAACTTCCCGTGTAGGTGGAAGGCTGAAATTTGGCAGGCTCATTCCTTACAGCTTACTTACAAAAGTTAGGCAGGTTTCATTTTGAAATTCTACGCGTAATGGTCATAACTGAAACCTCTTTTTTGTCCATATACTGTAATGGACGAGGTGGAGTCACGTATCGCGTCATCACGCCTCCTACGTAATCACGTGAACTGAAAACAAGGAAGAGATTTACAGCACGACTCAAACGCGGGAACGAAGGTAAATGACGTTAATTGTTGAGTGTCTTTTAATACTGTGTAAGCATACATATTAACACATGTGCAATTAAACGTGTGCATTTACGGGGTGATTTCTCAGGCTTAAAAGCTCGCCTTTTATCAAACGCGGGAACGAAGGTAAATGACGTTAATTGTTGCGTGTCTTTTAATGCTGTGTAAGCATACATATTAACACATGTGCAATTAAACGTGTGCATTTACGGGGTGATTTCTCAGGCTTTATTAAAAAGGTAAATGCAAACTGTTTTCATTCTGAAGGGCACAAACCACGTTAGATTTCAGCCGTTAAACGCGCAAAAATGTCGGTACACCAGATAAATAAGCGCAACATATTATCAGTTGTATTGTATGCTTACAATACATATAGAAGTGTGTTAATCGTTAACTAATAGTATGGGATGGTGTTTTTCGACTCGCGCCTTGATTTAAATGATTGCATGTCTTGGTGGGTTTGTGTAGCTTATTGTCAATATCTTTACACCTCTTTTTTAAGACTTGTTGACTGAAACGGGCTTTCACGAAAAAAGTTAGGGCTTTGCTACAGGATACACCCTCCACAAGTTAAGGAAGTAAAAATAAAGGTATATATTTCTGTTTTATTTAAACCTTTTAAGTTCATATGCATAGCCCCATTTGGCTGTTTTAGTTTTTGTTTTCTTTCTTCAGTAATATTAAATCTCCTTAAAGAAAAACAACATATGCATTTTACTTTTTTTGTATCTCTTTAGTAATATTTTAATGTAAAAGGATAACCAGTATTTAAACCTTTTATGTTACTTTATAAAGTTATTTTACACAATGTTGAAAAATTAGTAAGAAAGCTACATATTTTGGCAGCTGCTGCTTTAATTTTCAATGAAATGAAAAAAGCTCTCCAAGAGAAAACCTCAGTGAAGAAGGAACAGTTTGCACTATCTAAAAAGGAGAACCCCTCATTTATAAAGGTTTGCTGCAGATGACTTAACTGAAAATAAATGAATAGTTCCTATGTGTATAATACATATTTATCTATTTTACTTATGCCTTTATTCCAGCAACTTGCAACATCTGAGGTACAATTTGTTACATTACTTTTGTTTTTTGCAGCACAGGCAGGTGAAGTGACTTCCTCGGGGTCACACAGTGGTGTCAGTACCAGGATTTGAACTGACAAGCTCCGGGTTGGCACCCCAACTATTTTTGGTCTCACCTTGTATCATTCCTCACCCCACTGCAATGCTTATATTTTAAACTAAGACATTTGAATTTACTGGTCAGATAAGGAACTTTTAATCTTTGAGTTTTATACTTGACATCTCAGCACATTGTTCCATTAGATAGATAGATAGATAGATAGATAGATAGATAGATAGATAGATAGATAGATAGATAGATAGATAGATAGATAGATAGATAGATAGATAGATAGATAGATAGATAGATAGATAGATATTAGGCATAAGCTACCACCATATTATAAAAGGGACTTAAGGCACTTGATTATACTGTAGCTGCTGCCTTACAAGGGTACACAGTAATGGGCTTCTGCAGTGTGCTGGGCAGCTTAGCTAAGACGCAGCCGTCAGAAGCTTACCTGGGGCATTGTGATAATTTGACATAGTGCTTCAATTTTCTCTTAATTTGTTAGTATATTAAAAATAAAGTAATACTCCAGCCAAGTGCATCAAATAGTCTTCTTACCCAGACTCTTGCTTAATACTGAGATCGTTAGGCATTTTATATTTATTGTTGTAGTATGATTATGTGTGTGTGTGTGTGTGTGTGTGTGTGTGTGGGTGTGAGTTGTGTGAGTTTCTGTGTGTTTTTATTTTATTTTTTTAAAGCGTTATTCCACTAGAGGCCACCAAATAATACCGATTGAAAACAAATCCGTCTTGTGTTCATCGCCTCCATTAAGATTTCTAAAATTGCCTGACAAGTTCATTAACCGTGCACTGATGGCGTAAATCACAGCGTATGGGAATGACATTGATTTTTTTTTTTATGCTGAAAATGAAGGTGCAGAGTAGAGTTTCTTACTTGATTAGAAAATACACAACAGAAATGAAGCATTAGGAATGGATGGACTATACATCTGCTAATGAGCTTTCTGGGAAATGGATTGAAAATGACTTGTTTTCATTATTAATACCTTTTCAGGCTGTTCGTGCAACAGCAGATCAATATTGCGAATGTGGTTTTACATTTCCTTTTATTTTGTCATACTAAAATTCTAAGACATAACTGACAAAGACTGAAAGACTTTATATTTCATGAAGTTTTATCTTTGATACACTTATTTCATATTCAAACACAGTAATTTAGCATAATGCTTGTTTCACAGCTTTATAAAACTGGCCACTGGCAACTCCAAAAAAAAAATTATCAACATTAGTATTTACTAATTTCTAAACATTCTACATTTTCTATTAATATTTTTAACAAGTAAGTTACAACAGGGGTTGTTTATTTTCCTTTTCATTTCTATTTTTGAATAATCATGTATTTTTATGCAGTTTTTGTGAATATTATGTAAACACAAAGAAAGGATTACAAAGAGTATAATTGATGGAAAAAGAGGACAAAACAATAAACATGCAAAATAGCAGAGCATCTTTTCAGACGTGAGTCTTTCTAATGACTGGTGAAAGATGGTTGTGGAGCTGGTTTTATGAAGCCGTGCATGTGGAAGAGGCTGAAAACTGGAAGTGACGTTTGTGGTCTTTCACTCTGCAGAGAGAGGAAGAGGAGAGGCAATTAGGGACAGCGCCAACCTGCGACTTAGAGTGGTATTGCCATCATATGAGCTCTGAAGTTGTCCCTTTAAGCGCATGTGTGTGACAGTTGTTTTGTGCAAATATTGTTCGATTGTTACATATGTTGTGATCACAAGTGGACACCACTGAGCACCAAACCCTAGACACAGCAATACACCACATGTTATATAAAACATTTGTATTCTCACAAAGCACTTCACCTCTCCAGTAATTAGCCACAATAACAATGCACAATTACTATAATAAACAATTCTTCCTCTTTCTGTCCTCCATTTAGTGTTGCCTGCTGCCTCCCGACTCTGACTCAGATGAAGTGAGGCAGTGGACTCCTTTTAAGTGGGACCCAGGAATGCTTCTGGTGTCATGCTGTGTTATCGTGGAAGCACTTCCGGGCCATAGGAAAAAATAGGGAGATCCTCCCCCAAAAGCACTCTGTATCAATTCTCAGGGTCTTCGACAGGGCTGCATTTCCGGACTCCAAGTCCCAAGCACCTCTGCTGGCATCCCAATTGGATTATCATACGAGGACCACTACTACCTGGTGTATGGGGAATGGAACCAATCCCTATCCTCCGCTCTTCTCAGTCCATCTATTAAAACATAATGGCGGGGTACAAATTTATTTTCTTGCCCAGCTGGCCATTCCGCTTTCATCATCATACTGATCTCCCTTCCGGGTAATGAAACATCATCTGATCCGGCCAGGATGCCTGTTCTCCTACAGTGTGCTTCAAGAGTATATACCTTGTGGTTTTGATCAAAGACCAGTTGTCCTTCCCTGACCATGTTGTAACTGTCTCTCAGTCTTGCAGATTCACTTTATACAATATCTGCAAGATCAGTCTGTATCTAACTGTGTATGCAGCACAACTCTTGGGCTAAGCTTTGGTCCTGTCATGTCTAGCCTACTGCAAATCCCATGCTGGAAAAATTCAACAGTATGTCTGGTGTTGAAAAAGCCAAGGTGGGCATATGTCACTCCTTTCTTCAGATCACTACATTGGCTCCATGTTGCAGCACGTTTTAAGTTGAAATCTTGGATGCTAGCCTTGTGGCAGCACTTATATATATGGAGATACTTGTGATGTCCTATGATCCTTCTTGACCAATCAGGTCTGCTGAGGCATGACATCTGGTCATCCCACCTCTGTATGGTGTTAAATCTCAGTCCAGATACATTTCAATTTGTAGCTCCTGGCAGGTGGAACAAGCTGCCCACCTCCATTCAAGATTCTGACCACCTCAATATTTAAGAAGCATTTGAAAACTCTCCTGTTTGGTGACTTTCTGTCTTACTGATATTAGCTGTTAGGTTCTATTATCTAAGAAGTGTAACTTACTTGTATTTTTGTTCTGAGCTCTTCACTTATGATGTCTTGTAACATCTGTACCAAAACAGTTCTCCAGACTGGTGTTACTTCATTATGTCAACTGCTTTTGCAAGTTGTTTTGGATAAAAGCTAATTTATGTAAATAAATGTAGATGAAAAAATGTAAATGATTTGTTACTGGAACCTCAGGAGGTGAGGCCACCATGATGTTTGTCTGTGGGGCACACTTTTGCTTTTGTACTGAGGTTCAGGAGGTGGTTGCAGCAGAGTGTCATTGATTGTTGTGGAATGTGGATCATGATTGTTTGGAGTTTTCTGGTTATTTTTGCTTTGTCTTTGAATTTCCGCCTTTGGATTATGGGCTGGACGTTATGTTGTGCAGCTTTTTTTTAGCATACTCTTTTGCCAATACTTTTCTCCTTTCTTCCAGTTTGCTTTCCTTTAGTTTCTGCCAATAGAATGTTCATCTGTAAAGATTTTTCATTTGCCTTACAGGGTGAGTTCCAATACTGATAAATCTGTTAAAGATAAAGCTGTTCCTTTGCCAATCTGAATCGCTAACCAAAAATCAACGCTCAGGAGACAAGAAGCAATGGATCCAAAAAGCAATAAGTACATAACCAAAAGTAATAGCAGGGTTTAGTTTATCCAATCTTAGGTAAAGTGAGTTTGTATGTGGCAATTTGAACACCATCACACATGCTCTCCCAGAGGCTCTGGGAAGAATCGCTATAGTAATGGGGGGCAGCAAAATGTAGAAAATGGCGACACTCATGCCAGAACAAATAGGTGTCATGATCTATCAAAATTTTAAAAAAAAATTAACTGAACAGATCTAAAAATAAAAAAGGACTCAAAAATAAATTCTACACCTTGGAAGGAATATAAATAATGTCTTCAAAGACAGGAAAGGAATAATAAATGAATAAAATCTTGAATCATCACAGCCTTATCTTCTTAAGTTAGATGTTTGTGGTTATTCTCTCCCATGAAGGGCATTTTTTTAGTATTATGAGAGTTTTGAACTTCTAAAAGCTTGAGCCTCATTTTGGGTCTATGCAAGCCTTGAAGCCCCACTTTTGAATTTGGGGTCAGGCTGCCCAGTTTGAGGCTTATTTAGGATTCAGACTTCCTGGTTTTGTTGGTGGTATTCAGAGGTCTATTCATACTTTGTCTAATTTTGTGCTGCAGCATCACTATGGTTTTCTGACTGAGTGGCTAATATGAACCATAATATTCTCAAATAAACTTCCACAAGTTCCAAGTCACCGGCAGCTGGAGCCTATCCCAGCAGTACGTACAAGGCTTAGGCCAGCGCAATACAAGGTGCCAGCCCATCACAGGGCTTGAAAAATATTAGCTTATAATAAATGTAATAAATTTTAATCTTCTGCACAGCTGCACACCTTTAATTTGATAGTTTTGCTTAATATTATTTATTAAACAAACTACACTTATAGATGTATTAAATTGTTAATGCTGGATGTCTCATTTTCATTGAAATCCTTTCACATGCTTTTTGCATTTTGGTTTGTAGATGGTCTTTAGACATATACAGTGGACCCTTGACTTATAACCTCAATTTGTTTGCGAGGGCTAGTTGTAACTCAAGTTGGTTTTAAGTCAAGACTATTTTTCCCATAAGAAATAAAGGAAATACCCATAATGTGTTCCGAACCTCCCACAGCAACACTTACTTCACTTTTTCATAATAAAAAGGGTTGTATAATGTGCATAATTTACCAAAACACCAATAATTTTTCTAATGTGCTAACCGAAAAGTTATAAAAAGTGCCTAGCCTACCAGAAACAACAATGTCATACTGTACTCACCATTTAATTTGACATCTTTGGGCTGCAGGAAGGGAGGAGGAGGAGAATGAAATGGGAGGTGGTTATTGTTTGGAAGGAGCCTCCTTATACAAATCTTTTCTTTGTAAAATTGTCAAGATGGTGGATTTTGACATGCTGCACATATTAGCGAGATTGGTCACACGAACACCACTCTCATATTTCCGCACAATTTCCTTCTTCATTTCGATTGTGATCGCTTTCTTTACCTTCATTACCTTCTCTTCCTTCCTTAGCAATTATCGAAAAAAATTATATAAATCACTGCACTGACCGAAATTACGTCCACAAACACATGTATCTGGGCTCCGACTGACGCTTACAAACGCTTTTGGCTGTTTGTTTACAGTCGTGCAAGCGGATACACGTGACCGCAATCAGGTCATAACGCAAGATGTTGGTCATAAATCAAAACAAAAATTTTGGTCGTAAATCAAGTTGTTCGCATGTCAGGCCGGTCCTATATCAAGGGTCGACTGTAGTTTATTAATACGTGTAGATGAAAGTTATTTTTACATTGTTTACATTGGAGTCAATAAGGTCAGCATAAAACTGTGAAGAAAGATAAAATAATTTTACCTGGGAGGTTAGTAAAGTACTGGAATGGACTCTGATAATTATTTATTCGCTAATCAACTATTCCAGTTGACTGGGAAATTGCAAATATATTTTGTACGTATTGTATAGAATTGTACATGCTATTTATGTTTCTTGATAATTGAACATTTTACATTGTGTTTTTGTCAACTGTCTTGTTTATATATGATAATAAACTTGGCTTGAATGACAGCACATGAATACAGAATTATAGGCGTTAAACAGTGAATCTAAAACATATTCTGTTCTTCACTCATCAACCAATACATACCACATTCTTAGAAAGCATAAAATTGCTTTCCATTGTTATGCAGACGATACTCAGGTTTATGTACCCCTCAAACGCAAGGATGCTTACTCCATACAAACTTTGGTTATGTGCCTAGAAGAGGTGAAAGCTTGGATGGCAGTAAACTTCTTAAATTTTAATGAAAATAAGACAGAGGTTATAGTTTTTGGTCCTGGGGGCACCAGTGGGTCTATTTCTACTTCTGCTCCTGTGGATTTGGGTCCCCTTGCACAATATGGTACACCTGTCATTACAAATCTGGGTTTTAGGATAGATGAGGATTTTAGACTGGACGGTCAGATCTGCGCGGTGGTGAAATCTTGTTTTTTTCAGCTGAGACGTTTGGCGAAGATAAAAAACATTCTTTCCAAAGATCAATTTACAACAGTAATCCACACTTTCATTACAACCCGGTTGGACTATTGCAATTCGTTGTATGTTGGTGTTAGCCAGTCCACCCTGTCTCGGCTCCAGCTGGTGCAAAATGCTGCTGCACGCCTTTTAACTGGCACGCGAAAAAATGAGCACATTACACCTGTGTTATCCTCACTGCACTGGCTGCCTGTTCAGTTTAGAGTTCATTTTAAGATTCTTTTATTTGTTTTTAAGTCCTTAAATGGGCTTGCTCTGCCCTACCTCGCTGAGCTGCTGCATATGCACTCTCCTTCCCGCTCACTCAGATCAGCTGGTCAGCTGCTTCTGGATGTGCCTAGGACTCAGCGAAAGCTCAGGGGGGATAGTGCTTTTTCCGTTGTGGCTCCAAGGCTCTGGAATTCACTGCTGATCCACATTAGACAGGCCTCCTCACTGCCCATTTTTAAGTCTGCTCTTAAGACTTACCTCTTTGGTTTGGCGTTTGATCCTGTGTGAGCAGTTGATTTTACTCTGTTTTAACTCTGTTTAGTTGTGTTTACTATGTTTTAATTAGTTTCATTTATTGTATTTTATTTTACTTATTTATTATTTTGTTTTTGTTTAAAATTTATTTTAGCCTATGTTCAGCACTTTGGTCAGCGGCTGTTGCATGTAAAGTGCTTTATAAATAAAGTTGACTTGACTTGACAAATGACAAAGAGAAAACATGACTTTAGAATATTTTTGTAAAAATAGAAAAACTGTGATATGATGGACAGTATTTGCATATGCACTTTAAAAATGTACCTACGAAATGAACGACAGTGACGACTTCACACTTGCACTACAACACTCCTGTTGAACTCTGATGATCGGATTTGTTTGTGCTTACAAACTGAATCACATGACTCACTGAAAAGAGATGTTAAAAAAAAATCGTCACTTGTTAAGTGTCTGCAGTTTTTCATATATTCTAAGTATACTTCCACAATAAAAATCTGAACAGGTTAGGTTAACGGACAACTCTAAAATGGCCCCATATGAGTGAGTGTGTGTGTCTGAGAGTGCCCGGATTTGGATAGCTGTTGGGCAAGTTTCACTACAAAATTGTAAAATACTATTGTAGTACTTGGGTGGTAGAAGCCACCTTTTGATGAATCTCCAATTTTATATGAAGCTTACCTTAATTTAGCAGCAGTGAGTAAGTAATCATAATTTGGAAGAGCAATGCTAAAAGCCAATAACAAAGAAGTAGAAATGCTACCACCCCCTCAGTATTAACAACACTCAGGTAGAAAGGGTGACAGTTTCAAATAATATGGTGTTCACATCTCTGAAGGCTTGATCTGGTTCAAGCACATCTACACCTTGGCAAAGAAGGCACAATAACATCTTGACCACCTTAGACACCACAGGAATTTTAGGCTGACCCCTAACAAAACTAAAGAACTTCTACACAAATGGAAGTATCACCACATGGTTTGGAAACAGCATGCAGTAGGAGAGCAAGGCCCTGCAGAGAGTGGTGTGGTCAGCGGAACACATCGCTGGGTGTGCACTCCCTAACTTCCAGAACATCTACACTGAGAGATGTCAACCCAGGGCAAAGAAAATAATCTGTGACACCAGCCAGCAATGGCTTGCAGACAGGAAAATGATACCGCTGCATGAAGACACCCGCTCAGAGAGATTTTGTCCACAGTCCATCTGCATCTTGAATCTTGAATGTGTCTAGAACTACATGAAGCCCCTGTTGTTGGTTTTCTTATATTGAGTTATTTAAGTTGTTATTATTAATTAATTGCTTGCTAGGAAGTCCACTGTACATGACCTGTTCTTATTCAGGCTGAGGGCCTGTTGTGGTGTGAAAGTTTGTAAATAAGTTGATCAATATTTTGTATGCCTTTATTTGTAAGTCAGACATAGAAAATATAATACTAGTGCTTTATTTCCTTAATATGCTTTCATGTCTAATCCAAGAGTCTTTAGGACTTACTCATTAAAGTGAATTTTATGACAGGGTAAGGGGAAGGGCCTAAAAGCAGTTTGGCAAGTCATTATCTGTAGGACTCTCTCAGTCAACCCCCACAGGAAAGCCAGACTACCTCGTTGACAAGGTTCACTCAACAAATGGTTTTTGAGCTATGAAATAATTAGCCGGGCACACAAAGAAGGTTTGGGGCAGCGGACTGTATAGTTTCCCTGGCTGCAAAATTATTACATTTGTGTACAATGTGTACAGGTTAGAGTCCAAAACAGACTGTTTAAGTATGGAGGTTGACGGATTTTTATAGGTGGTTCACAGGAAGTGACATCGTCAGGGCCGGGACCGGAGGGACTTCTCGTGGTTGGTCTGTGGAGAGAAAAGAGAGAGACCTAGTGCACCCCACTGCCCCCTAGCCTGGTATGGAATTGGAGCTTCCTGGTCCTTTTGGTTGGCTCCCAAGGGCACGTGTGTGACAGGGGGCATGTTTGAAAATAAGCCAGTAACTGGGGGATGTGTCGCACCAGAATTCTATTGGTCTAAAGTTGACTGCTTGGTTTTGAATCAGAGGCCATTCTGTACCACGATGCCCTATTGGCCACAGGATTTGAACAGAGAAAGTATAAATTTGGTTACTTTACCCTTCTCTCTCTCCCTCTCTCACACCATGGACTGTAAAGAAGACCACACTGAGACGCACAACTCAGCAGCCATATTGAGACAGGCATGCAGCCTGTTCTGAAGAAAGCTGACTAAAAATGGTGCCTTAACTAGAGACATTTTAATTAACTAACCACCTGAAACTATACATCAGCATTCATCAGGTTGTATGGTTGCCAATATTCAAATGTACTTTGCTTATTGTTATTTTTTTTTTAAAGTTGAAACTTAACTCCTGCTTGTCTTTAATTCGGTGTAATTTCTTGAGTTTATAAATGTAGAAGGGCTGGTGGGGAGAAGTGATAAAAGTACAATACCTTGTAAACAGTGGTAAGTCTATGGGATTTGAGGCATTCTGACAAAGACTACACATTAAAGAATAGAAAAGGGAAAGTAGAGAAGTACAGAACTCTACAAAGACAAAACAGGGCCAGCTCCTCAGCTTTGGTGAAAGGTAGCAGTGTGGAATCACCACCTGTTTTCATAATGAACAGTCACCCATGATGTCTGCCACTCTTGAACATTGCTGTAACTGAGGAGTGTGTCTCTGGAGTGCATTTTTATATTTCATGTTAACTTGCTGCCAAGTGCACTTAATTCCACAGAGGTTGCACCTGGGATTTAAACATTATATACATGTCAGTATGACATAGTTTAATGCAGACAAAATAACATCTTTAACAGTACTATAACTACTGGCACATGTCACTGCGTGAAGAACACTTAATCGGTATTATACTTTTATCATATTGCATCTATATTGCCAAACCAAATACAATTGTTAAATGCAAATCACATTTCAAGTAAATTTACATCATTGGGGATATGCACAATGTACTCCCTGAATACACAATGTTCACATGGATTTCAGTGATCATTGTCTAACACATTCACTCTGTCAGCAATTTCCCTTATAGAAATTTTAGTTAAAAAATAATGTGTGTATATATATATATATATATATATATATATATATATATATATATATATATATATATACAGTATATATATATATATATATATATATATAATGGAGATATGCATGTATGTAAATATATATATATATATATATATATATATATATATATAGTGAGAGCTGGGTCCGAACACCACCAGACAGACACTGCTTCTTTATAAACCACACGTTTATTTGCACAGTTCCTGCACAACACACAGTGCCCCCAGCACCAATCACTCCCAACACGGGCCTCTTCCCGCCTTTCCTCTCCTCATGGGAGCTTCGTCCTGCTCCCACTCCCGACTCCAGCTCCCTGATTGTAGGGAGGTGGCCCCTTTTATTCCCACCGGGATGTGCTCCAGGTGCCTGATGACACTCTTCCGGCAGCACTTCCTGATGTGGAGGAAGTGCTGCCTTTGCACCCGGAAGCACTCCGGGCGTCCCTGGAAGGATCTTCCTCCACCTTCCCAGGTGTGGTGGAAGTGCCTGTTTCCCGGGCTCCATGAGGCTCGGGGCACCCCCTGGCGGTGGCCACGGGCCCCAATGGGCTTGAGCCTCCTTGCTCCTTTCCTGTGGTCTCCTCAAGATCTAGGGCGGTTGCTCCCTCGTGGCCCGGGGGATGCATAAGCCACCTCCCGGTCCTTCCAGGCGTCCCGGCTGGGTCTGTCCCCCAGCCTCCTGTGACAATATATATTGTGACAGGTGGCCGGGTCCCATGCCCGGATGGCACGCCCCTTCTGTATATGTTCCGGGGGAGCAGCTATGGACATCTCACTACCTCCCCTGGGACGCTTGGTGGCAGCCTTCCTGGCTGACAATGGTGCCTCAGTTTCCCGCAGGGTTTCATGGGAGATGGAGTTCTCCACAACCCTGTGGGGAGCTGGGGTGGCAGCCAGGGGGTGCTGCATGGAGCCAGGAACCCACCTGGACATCTCTGCAGCCCCACCCGGAAGTGCAATTAGCCACAGGTGATCAAGCACCTGGAGCACTTCCGGGTGGGCTATAAAAAGGGCAAGCATCCACCACTCAGGGGCCAGAATCGGGAGGAAGAGGACAAGGTTGCCTGGGAGGAGTGGTGGTGCCAAGGTGGAGAGAAAAACTGTTGTTTTGTTGTTGTATTAGTGCTTGTGGGACTGTGTTGTGGCTGGAGGGATTACGGGGAAGACGTGCCCTCCAGCTAAAGAAAAATAAAAATACTCTTTATTTTACACGTGCCTCTGAGTAAGTCTGTGCCGGGTCGGGCGCTATATAGCGCCTTTTCTACTATATATATATATATATATATATATATATATATATATATATATATATATATATATATATATATATATATATAGATATATATGAATTATTAAACATAAGGCTCAAGTCAGAAGACATGATGTATTAGATGAGGTGACGGTAATAGAAAGTAGAAAAGCAGATTAATTTTTTAATTGATTGCTTACTCCACTGCCTGAGATGTTTGTGCATAGCTCTGTGCAAATAAAGAAATGCTCTGCATTCTCACCTGGGATTTGTGACTTCCTTCTTTTAAGATGGAGAAAAGTTTTTTCCATGACATCCTCCTTACCATTTCCCTTTCCTTGGCAGTATCTTCTGTATTGTACCTCACGCTTATGATCTTCATATGTTCCCACAAATACTTCTTGTTCTGCTGGTGGGGAGGTTGCTGCCCACTGTTTTTCTGAATGACAGTCCATGGCCAGTGTTCAACTCATAAGGGCTTTTAAGATTTGCTGCGAATGTGTGTTAATCTAGATCAACCTATTTGGGATTATGTGTGCCGATTGAAATCCGCTGTTGTGAAATTGTGCTAAGGCTAGCCGGACATTATTCTGAGCACTTTGAGCTACATTATTTGTATGAAAATGTGCTATATAAATAAATGTTGTTGTTGTTGAGATCCAAGATTATCTAATCTCATTTACAGTAACAGATCCCTGGTGTAATTCATACCATTGTGTTCATTTAACATAGTGATTTCTGTTGATATTTGTAATGTTGTGCGACATTTTATTGTCTTTCTATCTATACATATTAATAAAAGGCAAAGCCCTCACTGACTCACTGACTGACTGACTGACTCACTCATCACTAATTCTCGAACTTCCCGTGTAGGTGGAAGGCTGAAATTTGGCAGGCTCATTCCTTACAGCTTACTTACAAAAGTTAGGCAGGTTTCATTTCGAAATTCTACGCGTAATGGTCATAACTGGAACATATTTTTTGTCCATATACTCTAATGGAGGAGGCGGAGTCACGTATCGCGTCATCACGCCTCCTACGTAATCACGTGAACTAAAAACAAGGAAGAGATTTACAGCACGAGTCAAACGCGGGAACGAAGGTAAATGACGTTAATTTTTGACTGTCTTTTAATACTGTGTAAGCATACATATTAACACATGTGCAATTAAACGTGTGCATTTACGGGGTGATTTCTCAGGCCTAGAAGCTCGCCTTTTATCAAACACGGGAACAAAGGTAACTGACGTTGTTCACTGTCTTTTAATACTGTGTAACCATACATATTAACACGTGCAATTAAACGTGTGCATTTACGGGGTGATTTCTCAGGCTTAAAAGCTCGCCTTTTACTAAAAAGGTAAATGCAAAACTATTTTCAATCATTCTATGATCTGCTTCTCACAACTGAAGGCACCATGGCTGATGGTAAATGACGTTAATTTTTGAGTGTCTTTTAATACTGTGTAAGCATACATATTAACACGTGCAATTAAACGTGTGCATTTATGGAGTGATTTCTCAGGCTTAAAAGCTCGCCTTTTATCAAACGCGGGAACAAAGGTAAATCACGTTCTTCACTGTCTTTTAATATTGTGTAACCATACATATTAACACATGTGCAATTAAACGTGTGCATTTATGGGGTGATTTCTCAGGCTTAAAAGCTCGCCTTTTACTAAAAAGGTAAATGCAAAACTATTTTCAATCATTCTATGATCTGCTTCTCACAACTGAAGGCACCGTGGCTGATGTTACGTCACTTGCTGTCCAACCATAAGCGTTACCTGGTAGGTAATCGGACACTCTCTTCACTCCCTTTCGGGAATTGAACCTCTGAGGTTTTCTTTTGTTCTTAATTAAAATTTAAAAGCAATACTTCACCGCTGCTAAGCCCCTCTAGCGCTGACGTCCCAGGTTCGATTACCGTAAGCAAGTGCAGTGAGTGTGTAATTACATTCACGGCATTCGTAGTCTGATTCACAATCTGATTGTATGGGTGGTTACCTACCAGGTAACGCTTATACTTGGCCACCAAGTCAGGTCGAAGTGATCACTCGAGTAAAAGCAGCTTCACAAAAAAACAGATCCTTAACAAACTGTTATTAGTATATTTTCCCTCAATTTAAAAACGTTTTATTTTCTTCTTAATAAAAATTTAAAAGCGGTACTTCGCCGGTGCGAAGCGCGTGGATTTGACCGACTGACACATACAGACATATTCATGAGTGCAGGTACTTCGGAAAGAAAGCACCGTGTAAACCTAAAGTTTAAATTAACTTCATAGACCTACAAAAGGTTGCCATTCATTTGAGGCAAGATTGCTTTTCTTCTGTACAACTATACGTTGCATTCTCAAGAGTGTGCTTGCACGGCTTCGGATATAGTTATATATATATATATATGTATGTCTATATATAAATATGTAAGCTTATAAGTACTGCCTTACTTCTCTTTAAGAAAGGAAGATGTAATGATACTTGATTTAAACGATTCCATGTCTTCCTGGGTTTGCGTAGCTTATTGTCAATATCTTTACACCTGTTTTTAACACTTATTGACTGAAACGGGCTTTCACGAAAAAAGTTAGGGCTTTGCTACAGGATACACCCTCCACAAGTTAAGCAAGTAAAAATAAAATATATATTTCTGTTTTATTTAAATCTTTTTAGTTCGTATGCATAGCCCCATTTGGCTGTTTAATTTTTTTTTTTCTTTCTTCAGTAATATTTAATCTCCTTAAAGAAAAAGAACATATCCATTTTACTTTTTTTGTATCTCTTTAGTAATATTTTAGTGTAAAAGATAACCAGTATTTAAACCTTTTATGTTACATTATACATTTATTTTACACAATGTTGAAAAATTAATAACAAAGCTACATATTTTGGCAGCTGCTGCTTTCTTTTTCAATGAAATGAAAAAAGCTCTCCAAGAGAAAACGTCAATGAAGAAGAAACAGTTTGCACTATCTAAAAATGAGAAACCCTCATTTATAAAAGTTTGCTGCAGATGACTTAACTGAAAATAAATGAATAGTTCCTATGTGTATAAGACATATTTATCTATTTGACTTATGCCTTTATTCCACCAACTTACAACATCTGAGGTACAATTTGTTACATTACTTTTGTTTTTTGCAGCACAGGCAGGTGAAGTGACTTCCTCAGGGTCACACAGTGGTGTCAGTACCAGGATTTGAACTGACAAGCTCCGGGTTTGCTGAAATATTACTGAAGAAAGAAAAAAAACGAAAACGGGCAAATAGGGCTATGCATACACATGTCCATCCGTCCATTATCCAACCTGCCATATCCTAAATACAGGAGCCAATAAGTACATATGTATATATACAGTATATGTATATATATATATATATATGTGAATGTATGTATGTATATATGTATGTCTATATATATATATGTAGATATGTAAATTTGTATATGTATATATATGTTTATGTGGATGTGTATATGTGTATATACGTATGAATATGTAGATATGTGTATATGTAGATATGTATATATATATGTATATGTATATATATGTTTATGTGTGTGTGTGTGTGTATATTATATATATAAAAGACAGCAACATTCATAACAATGACAACACAATTACATTGACAATCATGTTACGTTATTTTTAAAATGTTTCCTTTACTTTTTCATAACCTCTTTAACACACTACTTCTCCGCTGCGAAGCGCCGGTATTTTGCTAGTATCTTTATATAGAATACGCTACTGTGGCTGTCCGTTTGTCTGTCCAGGATTTTAAATCACATGTGGCTTGCAAACTGTTTGACCTATTGACCTGAAATGTGGTACACATATACTACGTGACGTTTACTATCCGCTTTCGGGGTGATGATTGACCTCCAAGGTTATTCTTCTTTTTATTTTTCCTTTATTTTACTGTAGAATCAACTCTCAGTGCCCAGCAGGGTATATGCGGCACAAGCGTACGGGCGCCATTCTCATCTCTACCACCTTCACTATCACTTCCCCTATCTCTTCATATCTTAAATCATTCTTGGGACAGATTGAAGACTTAAGTGCCAGCTTAAGTGAAAAATTAAAGAAAATGTACTAAGTAATTGCAACACAAACACTGACTTAATCCGTTTTAACGCAAAAAGATGCCGACGAAAGAATAGAAGAAGTGGGCCGCTAGAGTGGAAAAAAGAAGAGCTGCTCAGGAAGCAGCAAACTCATCAACCTCTGAGCAAATGAATGCTAAATGTACAGAGAAAGAAAGAGGATGAAAACTAGGAATGCTCAAGTCAAGTGTATTCACTGCACGTTATCGTGCAGTGCGCTGTTACTGGTCTAATTCTTCGTTAATGCACGGTCTTGGAGTTTAGCAACTTGGCATGTCATTACATATCCTTCAGTTGTATAAAATTGTATGTGACAAATAAAATTTGATTTGATCTGATTTGATTTGGTGGCTTACCGTCTTTGACACTGAAATTAACTTTGATCTTCTATGTCGTGTCCAGCATAAGGATGGGAACCAGCTCAACACACCCCTTAACTGAAAATGTAGGTTAGAAAATAAATACATGGGTGCAGGGATTCCAATTCCCCTCTATGTCTCAAAAGGTATGCATGTTATATTGATTGTCATCTTCTAATTGTCCCTGTTTGAGCCAGTGGAGTTATAAATGAACTAGGACCCTCTTCTGTAAAGGTCTCAGTCTTGAACTTGATGGTGTTTGGTTCAGGCTTCGACTTGTGAAACCTGAAGTGCATAAGAGAGTGACTGAGTGTTTTGGACTGTTCAAATGGAGAACAGGCTCCTTGAACTTTGGATGTGTTCTTTGTTTCAATTGAACCGTTTTGCCAATTATGATCCAGCTTTTATATTACAGCCAGTCAAATTAAATTAAAGAATCTGTCATTATATACAGTGGTGTGAAAAACTATTTGCCCCCTTCCTGATTTCTTATTCTTTTGCATGTTTGTCACACAAAATGTTTCTGATCATCAAACACATTTAACCATTAGTCAAATATAACACAAGTAAACACAAAATGCAGTTTTTAAATGATGGTTTTTATTATTTAGGGAGAAAAAAAATCCAAACCTACATGGCCCTGTGTGAAAAAGTAATTGCCCCCTTGTTAAAAAATAACCTAACTGTGGTGTATCACACCTGAGTTCAATTTCCGTAGCCACCCCCAGGCCTGATTACTTCCACACCTGTTTCAATCAAGAAATCACTTAAATAGGAGCTGCCTGACACAGAGAAGTAGACCAAAAGCACCTCAAAAGCTAGACATCATGCCAAGATCCAAAGAAATTCAGGAACAAATGAGAACAGAAGTAATTGAGATCTATCAGTCTGGTAAAGGTTATAAAGCCATTTCTAAAGCTTTGGGACTCCAGCGAACCACAGTGAGAGCCATTATCCACAAATGACAAAAACATGGAACAGTGGTGAACCTTCCCAGGAGTGGCCGGCCGACCAAAATTACCCCAAGAGCGCAGAGACGACTCATCCGAGAGGTCACAAAAGACCCCAGGACAACGTCTAAAGAACTGCAGGCCTCACTTGCCTCAATTAAGGTCAGTGTTCACGACTCCACCATAAGAAAGAGACTGGGCAAAAACAGCCTGCATGGCAGATTTCCAAGACGCAAACCACTGTTAAGCAAAAAGAACATTAGGGCTCGTCTCAATTTTGCTAAGAAACATCTCAATGATTGCCAAGACTTTTGGGAAAATACCTTGTGGACTGATGAGTCAAAAGTTGAACTTTTTGGAAGGCAAATGTCCCGTTACATCTGGCGTAAAAGGAACACAGCATTTCAGAAAAAGAACATCATACCAACAGTAAAATATGGTGGTGGTAGTGTGATGGTCTGGGGTTGTTTTGCTGCTTCAGGACCTGGAAGGCTTGCTGTGATAGATGGAACCATGAATTCTACTGTCTACCAAAAAATCCTGAAGGAGAATGTCCGGCCATCTGTTCGTCAACTCAAGCTGAAGCGATCTTGGGTGCTGCAACAGGACAATGACCCAAAACACACCAGCAAATCCACCTCTGAATGGCTGAAGAAAAACAAAATGAAGACTTTGGAGTGGCCTAGTCAAAGTCCTGACCTGAATCCAATTGAGATGCTATGGCATGACCTTAAAAAGGCGGTTCATGCTAGAAAACCCTCAAATAAAGCTGAATTACAACAATTTTGCAAAGATGAGTGGGCCAAAATTCCTCCAGAGCGCTGTAAAAGACTCATTGCAAGTTATCGCAAACGCTTGATTGCAGTTATTGCTGCTAAGGGTGGCCCAACCAGTTATTAGGTTCAGGGGGCAATTACTTTTTCACACAGGGCCATGTAGGTTTGGATTTTTTTTTTCTCCCTAAATAATAAAAACCACCATTTACAAACTGCATTTTGTGTTTACTTGTGTTATATTTGACTAATGGTTAAAAGTGTTTGATGATCAGAAACATTTTGTGTGACAAACATGCAAAAGAATAAGAAATCAGGAAGGGGGCAAATAGTTTTTCACACCACTGTATATATTTTTTCTGTAATACATGTCCATTATCATCTGTCTTTGCTAGAAAAAGCATTTGCCCTTGATATCAAAAGCTAGATTCTTGATTCTCAGAAGTGTGATTGCTAGAATTACATGAGCTTGGTTTCAATGTAATTTTTCAAAAGCTGTTGGATCATCAAAGCACTTCTCTAACTCAGAATCCATATTAATGGATTGTGGCTGTATTATCCATTTACATTTTTATGATATGTAGAGGTGAACATGACCTTTCTGTCAATTACCTTCCATTTAATGTCCAACAGTGCTCTCCATCAAGACAATGCAAAAGTACTGATTTTCTTTTAGAATTTTTACTTTCATAGTAGTCTGATGATGGGATCAAAAATTTGCTATTGAGTTAAGTTCAGATTCTGATTCTGTGTTGTTCACAAAGAAAAGTTGATTTTAACATGGTGTCTTTATGTGTGTAATGAATTATTATTATTATTATTGTTATTATTATTATTATTATTATCTGTGGAAAATCAAACTTGATTTTCATGTCTTCAAATTACAATTTGTGTCAGAAAATTATGGCTAGCTTCTAGATGTCTACATCCAAGCAAAGATATGGTGATTTATAGCAAATGGTTTCCGTGATATCTGCCCTGATTGTTGAAACTTGGACAAATCTGATGGTAAGAAAAGCTCTCTCTCTCTCTCTCTCTAAAGAAGGCCATTCAGGAGCCAGGATGGAAGTGCATCAAACATCTTAATTACACAGCAATGTAACAAAGAGACTTGACGATGGGGCAACTGCTCAAGCTAGGAATTGCATCAGTTTATACTACATTTCTCAAATTCTGTGCAGATGTTCTTACCACCATTACCTAATGTCCATCACTTGACCGAAACTGGACATCATTACTTCATATCATTACCTAATGTAAATCACTTTACCGAAACGCATTCATTGAACAATTACACAATTTTAGTCAAGACCACGAACACCCATGTGTGGAATAATGCGCCACTCAAATGAATGTTACTTGAGGTACAAGCATCTCTCAAGGATGAAGTCTTAAGCAGCTGCATTTCTTAAAACAATGTCCTGCTTGGTTTTTTCATAGTACACACTGACATTTGTTACATGATAGTGGTGTCTGAGCAAGCAAGTAGAAGACCAGGGCCAGGTATGTAAAATCAAGTTTAGACATCGTTTCATTGTGCTTAATAACAAAAGCTATATTTTACTTATTAATGTGTAAAAGTCATTTTATAGTAATTAAAAATACCATAGTACCCTTCCACAAAACTGACAAAAGTTATTGGCTTGGCACTCATCCTTATTTATTCCATATTTAACAAAAATGACAATGGCACGGACAAAAATGATGGGGCCCTTAACCTAATATTTTGTTGCACAACTACTGTCTTGACAGTCTTGAGATTTCATTGTTCTCTGCACAGTCTCGAGGCAACACGTGCCAGATGCAGCAAAGCAGCCCCAGCTTCATTTTTTCATTTGTGGACATTAAGCTGATGTGACTTGTCGAATAGCTCCAGTTTTGCCTCCTCTGCCTAAAGGATATTCTCCCAGATGCATTGTGGCAAATTCCACCACCCACTGTCACTTTAAAAAGCAACATATGCAGCAGTCAGTCACTGATGGACCTTGACCTTGGAGTTCAGCTTGTATCTCTTTGGAAGTTGTCCTTGGCTTTTTGTTTAACATTCTCTTTATCCATCTGCACATTCTGGGGTTGACTTTCCTCTTGCAGCCACATCCAGGGAGACTGTCTACAGTCCTATACACCTTAAACTTCTTAGTAATATCTGTAACTGTTTTCACTGGAACATGAAGGTACTTGGTCTTCTGGCCTTTGACTTTAACATCTAGGGGTAACAACAAATATGTCCAGGCCATTTTAGAATATCTTTGTAGAATAAGCAATACTTGATCTCTTTTCATATTTGCTTTGCTTTACTCAATGACATATCAAAGGCTTACAGAAACAGGACAACTTGTTTTTCATTGAATCATTTTTCAGGAAGCCTCTGGCAATTTTTTAATGAGCAATATGAATACTAGGAAATTTGTCCACATCTATATGTACGATAGCCTCCAAAAAAATTGCTTAATTTAAAAGGGATTCTTGCTGTCTGCTTTGTTTAGTGTTGGGACTAGGCCAATTGATTTATAAAAATTTTAAACGAGTTGTTTTTCAGATACATAATTTATTTAAATACATATGTACCCACACAGAGAGGCACACACAAGTGCATCCAGATACACACTCACACACACATACACTCAAAGACATTTATCAGTGAAGATAGCTGATGGCTTGTTTTTGATGGTCTGATCTTTGCAGGCATATATTTCTATTGAGTTAACTGTTGACTTTTTTTGTCAATGCTTTGTCTCTGGATTTGATTATCACATTTAGATTGTCACAGAATCTTCATAGTACTGATACCTGCAAAAAGATTTACACAGACACTGAGATTTGGACCCAGGATGTTGGACTTGTGAGATGGCATGGTGGCACAATGAGTTTCAATCCTGTGTCTGGACATTGTCTCCCACATCTGTGTGATTGTTCCACTCACATTCCCTGATATTTTCAGGTTATTTAGGCTATTCTGTTATTCCAAAACTAAGAGTAGACTTGTATGTAAAGCACCCTGGGTTGCCAAGATAGGTTCCTACTCAAACCTACAACAGAATTAAGTTTTAAAATGTGATTTTCTTAGAAGGAGGCATCTTCATATTGTTTCTTCTTCAACAGGTGTCTATTCTACCAAGCGAGATCAGTAGGCAGTTTAGATTTATATTGGCAAACCAAAGAAAAAATACAGTCAAAAAAACAAGCCAAAGGGGAAACTGGGAGGACAATTAACCCAAGTAATGAAGCCAAAAAGCTAAACTTGAAACCCAGTAGAGGACACAAAGCAAAAAGGATTTAAATCAGGGGAATACTTCATCAAGTACATACACTCGAAAAAGGCTTTTTGGAATCCGTAAACTCGGATAAAATGAAAGTGTGTAGAGCTAACCTTTATACTGTTGACCTAATTATATCACAGGTTGTGACCTCCAGAAAGAAAGAAAATGGAGGTGCCCATGAAAAAACAAAATGACATCAGAATTAAAATGACCTCAAAACAAAACATCACAAATGACGTTAGTGTCCCAAAAAGTCATTTTAACTAAAAGTCTTGAAAAAACCACAACGTGTCAATGTTTGTTTTGAATTATTATGTGTGATGCATTGATGCGTTTTCGAATATCTCCACTATAATTTCTTGCTCTTTTTGAAAGTGCTTATGTTCCTTTTTCTTTGTGGGAGGTACCCCAGGAGGTGGGGACAGCCTGACATCACCACTCCTGTGCCTCCATCTGCCTATTTAAACCAGAGAAACAGGAGTTCTAGCAGTCGATCATTGAAGTTAATGGAATGACTAAAGGAATTGTGCCATCTGCATTTGGATTTTGATGTTTTTTATTTTCAGTCTGTTTATTGAATTCTGCTTTCTGGTTAGTGTTTGGGATTTCTGGCTTGAGGACTGCCTGCAACTCTTCATTGCTCTTTTGAGCAACTCTTGTGACCATTTTTGGTGTTTAATACAATATTCCCATTTGTACAACTAATCCTTGTTGCCTCTTGGGTACAAGCCAGAGTTTTTACAGTTCCTCCTCCTTGTGAGGCATTTTAGAACTGTATATTGAGCTATTAAGCCAGTTTTCCCCACTTTGGACCTAACCAGGTTGAAGCCTGTAGATGGATTTTTCAGGCAAGCTGGTCTAGGATTAATGTCTTGTGTGCAGGCTAGTGAAGGTCCTAGCTTGCTTTACACTCTTTTGTGGAGGCTTTAAATTCTTTTTCAGCTTGTATGAGACTCCATTTCATCACAAGAACAATGAGGGAAAAATAATAAATTAGCCCAAATTTAAAAAGTGTCTCTAAATCCAGGAAGAATTAACTCTTCAAGGATCTTTCCTACACCAGTGTCTTTTTCAGTGCAGAGTAATATTTTGGGCACTACAGTTTCACCCAAGATACAGTATTCAATTCATTTTATTTTTGCTAGTTTTCTAGTTACTACACTGAAATTGATTTTAAAAAAATAGAAATTCCAATTTAGGTACCCATATTTTCTGTGGTTTTTAATAATTTATTCCACAATTGATAGAAGAAACAAGCAGCAGACTTATGCAGAGGTAGTGCTACTGCCTTGCGATTCAAATCCCACTAGCTGCTAGAGTGGAGTTTAATGTTCTCCCCGTGTCCACAAGGAGGGGCTGAATTAACGCTGATGGCTGTCTTTGTGTTCACCCTGCCATGGGCAGGCCCATGTCCAGGTGTTGTTCCTGCTTGCTGGGAAAGGCTGTGATGATCCTGCTCTGGATAAGTAGATTTGGAAAATGGATTGGTAGAAGGAGAGTTACACAGTAAACAGTTAAAGATACACCATATCTGAACTCAGAAAAAGATTTTTAAGGATAAAATACTTTAATGACCCATTACATTAAAGTAAAATCAAGCTGAGAATATGTAGATAGTGAAAAGAAAAATCATTTGCTATTAAAAAGCTAATTGATTTTTACAGTAATTACTCAAATTGGAACTTGATGGCAACAACAGAATTTTCCCAAAACACTAAACACTTTTTTAAAACCCGTAACATTTTATGAACTCCTAGCACAGCAATCTTAATATGCTGTGAAAAAACAATTCAGAAAGTTAATAACAGAATCATTGATTTGGGTAGATTAGTCCTATTGATTTCACATTTGCACCGTTGTATTTATATAAAGTTCATACATAAATGCTTCAACATTTGAGACAGGGTAAAACTGATATGAAGATTTAAGCATCCCGCCTACACATTTGATTTTTAGCGCTAACTCCAAAGTACCACAACGCCAGAGGCAATAATGTGACAAGCCAAGGAAATGCGGACTGCCCTTGTTTGCTTCAAAAGAAGCCAGAACTGATGACCACAAGACAACAAAGTGACAAGATGACACAGCTTATTTACTTAATGAACTCCAATCCCTCCATTACCCTCTGTCAGCAAAAAGACCAGATGGCAAATACTGAATAATAGGAATACTAACGTAAATGTATTGTGACCATTAGCAGTTAATGTAAACAAGTATGTTTTAGCCTTATGGAAATGTTTTTAAATGTTTTTATATAGAGCAGCAGGTGTGGACAGATAAAGGGAGAGTGAGAGCTACCTCTGACCAGGTATCCTTCAAGATAGCAACAGAGCTCCTTGTTATCATCATGTCCAACTGAGACCTCTCTACCAATATCTCACACACAGAGAAGAAGTTGATAATTTGCAACATTCCTTCTTCTTTAATTGTGCACAACACACTGTAATCCAACTAAAAATCAAATCATCCACTAGACACACATCTCCATAGTGTAGAGAGAAAGATATGGATCAGAGTACAAAGTCATAATTGAAGAAAGAAGTGAGGGTCAAAACCAAGAAATTAATTCTAACGTTCGTTAAAGCCAAGTGAAAGATGGAAAACACGACAGGATGGTTATAAACCATACCTTCTGTAGAAAGCACAAGAACATTGAAGGTTTTGAGATCTATCTGCAATCACAGGTAAAGACAGTAGAGAAGTGCTATCTAAAATAGTGATGTTACATGATGCAACTTCCAAACGTGTGTGGCCTAGCCACCAGAGGCCCGCATCCTACCAATCACTATTCACTGAAAAAAAACAAATGGCCTTCAATATGAATTTGCCTTCTCAGTTGCACCCAGTAACAGTTAGGAATGAAATAAAACAAACAAATAGACACAAGACAGGTTAAAACTTTTAAAAAAGTTTGTGGGTTTCTGCGGACAATGGGTCTTTTAATTTCTGGTACATGCTTCCTCAGTTGGATTGCCCAGTTGATTTCATACAAGGGACGCTATTGGCAGATGGCTGAGAAGCTACCCAACTTACTTTCTCTCTCTCTCTCTTGCGCTGACTTAGGGAGGTGTGAGCAGGGGGGCTGTTCGCACACCTAGACGATAGGGACGTTGCTACCTTCTGTGTGCAGCTGCTTCCTGAAGGACATGCTGTACGGTGCTTCGCATACTTAAAAGCTCAAAGGGCACGTATTGATTTTTGACTTTGTTTTTCTCTGTCTCTCTCTCTCTCTCTGCTCCTGACGAGGGGGTGTGAGCTGCCGCCTTCAACAGCTTTGTACCGGCGGTGCTTCGCATACTTAAAACAGCCCTATTTGATTTGTTTGCTTTTCTCTCTCTGACGCGCACTCCGTTGAAGAGGACGATAATTTTGCATTCTTTTAATTGTGAGACAGAACTGTCATCTCTGTCTTGTCATGGAGCACAGTTTAAACTTTTGAAAAAGAGACAAATGTTTGTTTGCAGTGTTTGAACAACGTTCCTGTCTCTCTACAACCTCCTGTGTTTCTGCGCAAATCTGTGACCCAAGCATGACAATATAGAAATGACCATATAAACATATGGTTTCTATTTCGCGGATTTTCTTATTTCGCGGGTGGCTCTGGAACGCAACCCCCGCGATGGAGGAGGGATTACTGTATATAAACATTACCTATATATATATATATATATATATATATATATATATATATATATATATATATATATATATATATATATATATACAGTGGGGCAAAAAAGTATTTAGTCAGCCACCAATTGTGCAAGTTCTCCCACTTAAAAAGATGAGAGAGGCCTGTAGTTTTCATCATAGGTATACCTCAACTATGAGAGACAAAATGAGAAAAAAAAATCCAGAAAATCACATTGTCTGATTTTTAAAGAATTTATTTGCAAATTATGGTGGAAAGTAAGTATTTAGTCAATAACAAAAGTTCATCTCAATACTTTGTTATATACCCTTTGTTGGCAATGACAGAGGTCAAACGTTTTTTGTAAGTCTTCACGAGGTTTTCACACACTGTTGCTGGTATTTTGGCCCATTCCTCCATGCAGATCTCCTCTAGAGCAGTGATGTTTTGGGGCTGTCGCTGGGCAACACGGACCGAGAATGGTAAACCGGAAGGCATGGACCCAGGTACACGGCGATGGACGCAGGAGACATAGTGCGCAGGCGCCTACAGCGCGCTTCTCATAAACCTTAAGCGAAGTCTGATCCACTGCGAACGAAGGAGTCATGGCTCAAAAACGAAAGAGCTCAACTAACGTAAATAAGAAATGAAGCAACAACACGCCCATAGCTAACAACTAACAACACAGCCACACAAAAAAGAGGATTCTGCGCTGCACCCCAGAGTCAAACGGAAGAGGCTACGGAGGCCCCAAAGGTCCACAAAGATAGTACGGAAGGCGCGGGAAAGTACGAAAGGCGCAGGCGCCTACAACACGCTTCTGAACTAAACGTCCACACTACACAGCATAGTCCACTTGCTTCTAACACACCGCAAGCATAAACACGAGACTCCACAACATATGTGAATCACATTACAGTAATACAATATTAAGCACATTACAGTAATACAATATTAACAGTACAACCACAGAAAACACAGGCTAACCGAGAATGGTAAACCACGAGCCCGTCTGGATAGAATTAATGAACGCAGGTGCCTACAACGCGCGTCTGAAATGCCGCAAGCAAAGCAGGCACAGCTCCAGAAAGAAAGAGCTCGACTGATGGAGATACAAACACGAGCCCGCCTGGATGAAAATAATGAACGCAGGCACCTAAAATGCGGTTCTCAAATAACACAGAGTTTACACATGGACAACTGTATGTAGCCCTCTCAAGAGAGTACAGAACCCTACACGTCCACACTACACAGCATAGTCAAACCCGACATAGTACGGAAGGTGCAGGCGCCTACAACGCACTTCGAAAGCACCTCAAGCAAAAACCCGAGATAGTACAGAAGCCCCAAAGATCCGGACTCTACAGCATATGTGAAATACATTACAGTAATACAATACTAAAAGTACTCACAGAAAACACAAACAGAACAGGCTTCGGCGTCCCGCCCCACAGTCAAACCAGAGAAAGTACGGAGTCCCCAAACGTCCACAAAACACAGCATAGTCAAACCCAAGATAGTACGGAGGGCGCATGTGCCTATACACCACAAGCGAAGGAGCCACGTGTCCCGCCCCACAGTCAAACCAGAGAAAGTACGGAGTCCCCAAACGTCCACAAAACACAGCATAGTCAAACCCAAGATAGTACGGAGGGCGCATGTGCCTATACACCACAAGCGAAGGAGCCACGTGTCCCGCCCCACAGTCAAACCAGAGAAAGTACGGAGTCCCCAAACGTCCACAAAACACAGCATAGTCAAACCCGAGATAGTACGGAGGGCGCATGTGCCTATACACCGCAAGCGAAGGAGCCACGTGTCCCGCCCCACAGTCAAACCAGAGAAAGTACGGAGTCCCCAAACGTCCACAAAACACAGCATAGTCAAACCCGAGATAGTGCGGAGGGCGCATGATCCTATACACCGCAAGCGAAGGAGCCACGTGTCCCGCCCCACAGTCAAACCAGAGAAAGTACGGAGTCCCCAAACGTCCACAAAACACAGCATAGTCAAACCCGAGATAGTACGGAGGGCGCATGAGCCTATACACCGCAAGCGAAGGAGCCACGTGTCCCGCCCCACAGTCAAACCAGAGAAAGTACGGAGTCCCCAAACGTCCACAAAACACAGCATAGTCAAACACGAGATAGTACGGAAGGCACATGCGCCTATGCACAGCAAGCGAAGGAGCCACGGCTCAGAAATGAACGAGTTCAACTAACGGAAATAGGTAATTTTAACAGTAAGTGCAATTATCCATATTACTAACAGTAAACAATGTATACCTAATCAACAAATCCCAAGGACAGACCATGGACAGAGTCGGCCTTTACCTCTCTGAGCCTGTATTTAGACATGGACAACTTTATGTGGCCTTCTCAAGAGTTCGGCATGCATGTGATGTTAACGTCAAGATTATAATAACTCCATACCAAGGAAAACTCATTCAAGGACAACACGCCATCTTTACTACAAATGTGGTGTATGAAGATATCCTTTGTACGTCATCTACACCTTTACACTCCAATATATCTCATACATAGATCTGTGCAAACTCAAAGACACTCTATACTTACAAAACATAACAATTACACTGCTATTGTCATTTACATATATTACATAGACCTACAGATGTCGTGACGGTGAACATGATACATATGTAACAATTACCAAGACAGACAATAATCTCTTTCAAATCTATTTCGAGTTACCCAAGACCAGGGGTTGGCGAGTGAATCCCCCTAGTCATTACAGAACAGGGGGTGTGCAAAGAAATACTGAAATGTGGAAAACACAGGTATGGATTCAGGAAATTCCATCCACTTTCAGAAAATTCTTATTTCATTTAGTAGGTTGAGGAACTTCACAGACTATTCTGTCAGCATCAAGCAAAAGATTTGAACCATCCCTTAATAGGATACCGGTCAATGATAGGACATGCACAAACACAAGCAAAGGATCAGTTTCTATTCAACCTAATATGCATGTGTTTGAGATGTGACAGGGAACTGAAGTACCTGACAGAAAATGTGCAAACACAGGAAAAAACCCACACAAGCGTGGATCAGGTTGGTAATTCCAATTTTTGTTTCTGGAGCTGTGAGAAAGCTATTGTAACAAATGTGCCACTGTGTCAACCCAACAGAAACAAATCATTTCTTAACTTTTCAGATATAAGCAAGAGCAAAAGAAAAAATAAAAGTATGCTGTTCAATATGTGCCTGCCTCGGCTTGAAAGAACATGCACAGATTACAGATAATCAAAATGAAGACACATGACACAAAAAATGTCTTACATATCAAGGGAAAATATTACTACAGGAGAACTTTTAATTTGTAAAGTAATACATTTCATTCAATTCTGTCACTTCGCAAAAAAACATCAGCCAAACAATTGCATCAAAATGATTTGAAATTAAAATAGCAAAAAAGGGACACAAATAAGGACACAGAGATAGAGACAGACTTCTCGTGATGAAAATTTTTTTTGTAAAATTATTTCAGTTTGATAGTACATCTTATCTAAATGGGTGCATGAGATATAAGCAAAACTCAACACTTTTTAAAATTATTATCACTGATATACTTATTAAAAAATGTAGGGCACTGCAGAGAAAGGAATTATGGGAGCATTATTGTGTGTCTTTAAAGCAACTGCCCTCCCTGATTTACTGAAATTATGTTCTGAATGGGTGTCTGGCATCTGTTGAGATGGCTTCCAGTTTCTTCACCATGATCCTCTCACACACACTTACCATTTTGCCTTGTAGGATCCAATGGTGACCCCATTTTCCCTTTTATATTCTTTATTGTGTAGACTTAACCGAAATGCCTCAAATCCCATATACTTACAACTCTGTGGTCAGATTCACTCTTTCAGTTCAGCACTCCAAGCCCCACTCTCATCTTTATCTATAACCTCAGACAATAAGACAAAGTGCAAGTGCTGCACTTTTAACCATCTACCATAGAAAATAAATATTATAATAACTAGTGCCATACAAGCAAATTGAATGTGGCTTTGTAAACCAAGACCATACAACCTGATAATGCTAGATGTGTAGTTTCAGGTGGTGCATAATTTATACTTGCATTTAATTCTTCCTGGTCAGCTCATCATCTGCACACACCCAGGCAGCCGGATTTCTTCAGGTCATCACCTGGTCTGCTTTTGTCAGGATTCAGAAATAGCATGCATTTGTAAACCCCTCTCTTTAATTGCCCCTATGTAGCTTCTGACATACAAACACCATCCTGGGCATTTCACCAATGGAATAGCTCAGGCACAGCCTCCGCATCAACTCAAGTAATGTTGTTTTTTGTTAGCAGCCTTCAAATAAACAACCAAGAAAGGAAATGCAAGCCATTAAGCAATAAAACTAGCCCTTTCTGTCACAGGTAGGCAGCAATTCAGTCATAAAAAACAGCATTATTAAAGTTTTGGGGGTAGAAAAAAAGGGTTTGTCCATGTTCCTTGCCCTTTAAACATTATAACAGAACAGAAATGCTAATTCTACAAATAAAGACATACATAATATCTATCAAAAAATATGCAACACTTCACCACACTTAACAAATTATCTGTGTCAGTCCTAATCACTTTTGCTGCATGTTTGGCAATCTGCTGGAACTTTTAAAATTTTGGCTTATCAAACCTCTAAACCACTCTCTTAAAATTAAAGGTGCCAGAGTGGTTCTTCAGAGCAAGGACATAGAGGACCCATTCACATGAAGTTTCCAGAGGGAACCTTAGTTTATTTAGATCTGTAACAGGCTCCATACAGTAGATAACCATGAATAGATGGTAATAGATTTGTGAAATACTAATGGCGATGATTGATTTTAAAAGTATTCTTCCTACATAAAATAACACAGGCCAAATTCAGGTTTTCTTAATCTGTTAATGTCCTGCTAGGTAGCCTACCATACATTGAAGATTTCAGTTTTTTCTACATATTAGAAAGGTTTTCAAAGCAGAAATAACCAAATTCATATGCAAAGATCCTTTCCCAGGATGATATGGTGTTTTGTCGAGCAATGGTTCTTTGAAGAACCACACAACCCAGTAAAGAACCGCAAAAAGCCATCCTTTTAGTGCAGGCAGTGAAGCTGAAGGTGATGACAGACTGAATCACACTGCAATACAAAGATAACACGAGGTCCTTGTCCACTTTAAAAAGTCTCTGTTTCTGAAGAAATAAGTGCTCAATGCATTTAGAGTTTGTTTTTTGTATTAAAATTCCAATAAATATCATTATCTATGGTAGTTCTCCTCCCCCAGAATGAACATGCAGATTTCTGTCTAAGTATAATTTGTTTGGTCTTTGTTGACATTCAGATTAAGGTGGTTGTTATTGAAATAATTTACCAAACAGTCCACTTGATTTAAATAATTTAAGTAATTCCAAAACATAATGTAAAAAATAAAGCAACAACTCTAAATTCTCATATTCATTAAAAGTAGTGGTAGCATTAATTTCCTCATATTTCAAAATCAAGACAAAAAAGACTACAACGAAATAAAGAAAAATGTATTCGCAGAAAAAAAGACACAAAGAAGAAAGAAAAGCTTATCTAACAAAATATGCATTTTCAAAGATTTGCCAAAATAAAACCTGTTTAAGATTTTGTGATGTTACACTAAGCACTGATTTCTAGGTATGCACACGTTTTCTATGAATTTCATGTCCATTTTTCTTTCCCTATTCAGAATAATGTTTCACCGAGAGTAACTGCTAGAGAGGACAGAGTATGGGTCTCGCACACAAGGTTGCACACGGGTGAGACAAACTTCAGATTGATTAAAGCATTGCATCTAGCTGTAAGTGCGCTGTAACAAAAGCGGGACGGCACAATTGGAATGAATCAGTTAAGGGCAGTTTAGCATGTTTTGAGAGGTACACTGCAGCCTGTTTTCCACTTCTGCCCTCAGCTAAGAAGACTTTAACCAATCGGAGGGCTCATGACATCACTAAACTCCCACCTTTTTAGGGCCACCTGATTCACAGAGTTTGTGGTTCTAAAATGACACTATCTGGAGTAAGACACACATGTGTCATCCAAATCTGTGCTACCAAATAAGAATCTCACACTTTGACAATACACTCATTAAATAGAGTAGCCCCCGATGCCTCAAACCTTTTTGACACTTTGACTTTGTAGTAGCCCCCCGATAACCAAACTGTAAAGTCTTGTACTAGTGTTTCCACTCCAGACATTGGGGAATTCCTTTCACACAAAAGTCCCTGCCCGTTATCCATTTCATCATCCCACCCTCTCCAAATGTGTGAAGAATGACTTTCATTTATGCATTAGTTTTGCTATTCAGATTTGCTGGTTTTTAATTTTGTTTTAATTATCCTCTTTATGATCCTTTTTTCCCTATTTGGCGTAGTTGAAAGATAGGACAGCTTTCCCAGGTTTGACTCTCTGCTCATCTTATGGTTCTTCTCCTGGTTATCCCCTTGTAGTCTTCTCTCTGAGGCTTTACACCATTCATATCTAACGCCAGAAGAGATGAATGAAAAGCACACTGTGACAAAATCCTTAATATAACTGTTGTAATCACCCAAAGAATGCAATGAATCCCAGTTTAATTTCAGGATTAACATAAGATTTTAGTCTGAAGGCTTCTAAAACAAAAACTGGGCTCATCTAGCCTTAATAATCACGATACAACAAAATTTTACCATCAAGCAACTTAAGATCTCCATCTGCTTCGGTTCTTCAGGTCAAAATGAGATGAACTTCCTTGGGCATGCCTCCTGTTAGGGGCGGGGCCTTCTCAGGGTCACATGTCCTCTCTGGCATTTTGTTCTTGGATCTGCAGGTTGGAGAGAAAGGGCAGTTAACGGTAGTGTGTGAAGTGTGAAGGTGATCCCGAGACAGACTTGTGTGACACTCTATATAATTTTCAAACCAAGGCTGATTTCTGCACCATGGTATGGCATACTTCGATTACCCACAGCATAGCTGCTTTATGTTTTTGCTTTTGAAATGAATAGTACTGTATATGTGCAATAATAGGTAGGTGTTGTATATTTTTATTTTATTGTCTAGAGTGAATATTTCAGCCGAGTGACAAAAAACAATATCACTCAGGGCACTTTCCATACAGAATCATTCACCATAATATGGTTTTGAAAAATAACAGAAAGTCTTTAGTAACAGTGGGCAACTCTGAGAAGAAGGAAAAAGTCCATATAACTTGAGTGACAATGATGAAGGAAAATCCAATGCCCGTTCTGACTTCGCTTTAAGATATAGTACCTGCTGAAGGTAGCAATGTAGCCACCTAATAATCCTTTAATCAACATTTGCTTTTTACCAGTGGAGACAGAAAAGCTAATGTAATTTTCAGCTTGAGACCCCAGAGAAAGGAACACATTTCACAGCCAATTAGCTCCTGGGACAAGTGCTTTAGAGGATTACATTACACATCAATACCCTCTCTCCTCTCCCTCTGTAGTGCCTGCTGCTCACTGTCTTCATGGCTAATAGGATTTATGATGATTCTTTGGTGTTAAGTCATAAAAACTGGCGGGCTGGTTAAATGCTGTTGAAATGCCTCAGCTTAATCCATATATTGGTTTTGGAATCAAATCGAAAGTGTGATACACTTATTTATTACCTTTTGTTGAATCAGATGTACTTCATATATCTTATCTGGAGAATAGAGAAAGTGTGAGGATTGAATTTGTATGACAGATATAAAGAGGACATGGAGCCACCATGACTTAAAATGAATGATGTGCAAAGGAGGAAATTGAATTTCATTTAAAACCTTTTTGGTTTATACCGTGGTACTGTTTTGTTTCATATCAAGCAGAAGAAATAATGCACAGCTATTTTTGTTACATAGGTTTTACTGCAATACTAAATAAAGTTTTGTATTTCTTAGTTTAGTTTACTTTGTACAGCTTTTGTACAGCTAAACAGAATTTTTCCATTAGAGAGTCATAGTAACTCTGATTCTATCTGGGCAGCCCTGAGTGGTAAATATTTCAGGATGGCACAGTAAAGTCATTGCAGGACACAGGCACTAACACACTGTTGTCTCAGTCAACCTAGTCTTGTGGTGCCAGATGTGCTTTTCAAACGAGAATACACATCTGGGGACAACCTGTTAAAACATGTGTAGTGAACAGCAGCGAACTGGTGCTCTCCAAAGGTTATACCCAAAGGTGAATCTTCCTAAAACACCCAATTTCTCCAGTCCATGCATTTTAAACCACTGCAGGGGTTTTAACGAGAGAGAAATAGATACTGAGCAAAAGACTTCAGGATGAGAGAAAATAAAGGGCCAAAATTGCTGTTTTCCATTGAAAAGGTAATAATTTGCATGTTGTAATGAGCACTGTGACAGTGGAGACACACACAGACACACACATATATTCCACTGCAGTTACTGGGCTCCACACGTTTAAGAAGTGCCTCTGTCTGCCACAATATCTGTTTGTCATTTCAGCTAATGCATCCGTATATGACATAACAAAAGTAAATAGAGCTTAGAAGAACATTGTGGTCAATGGATGTACAATGTTGGCTGTTTTATCACAGCATGTTTGCATTTCCAATTGATCTGCGGTAGGAGGTCTGTAGTAGGAGTGACGGATGCATTCAACGTGAAGGTAGTGCTACATTATGGATCGGCTCTGAGCCCTTTCTTATTTGCAATGGTGATGGACAGGTTGACAGACGAGATTAGACAGGACTGGATTAGACGTGGACTATGATGTTTGCTGATGACATTGTGATCTGTACTGATAGTAGGGAGCAGGTTGAGGAGACCCTGGAGAGGTGGAGATATGCTCTAGAGAGGAGAGGAATGAAGGACAATAGGAACGAGACAGAATACATGTGTGTAAATGAGAGGGAGGTCAGTGGAATGGTGAGGATGCAGGGAGTAGAGTTGGTGAAGGTGGATGAGTTTAAATACTTGGGATCAACAGTACAGAGTAATTGGGGATTGTGGAAGAGACGTGAAGAAGAGAGTGTAGGCAGGGTGGAGTGGGTGGAGAAGATTGTCAGGAGTAATTTGTGACAGACGGGTATCAGCAAGAGTGAAAGGGAAGGTCTACAGGACGGTAGTGAGACCAGCTATGTTATATGGTCTGGAGACGCTGGCACTGACCAGAAAGCAGGAGACAGAGCTGGAGGTAGCAGAGTTAAAGATGCTAAGATTTGCATTGGGTGTGACGAGGATGGATAGGATTAGAAATGAGGACATTAGAGGGTCAGCTCAAGATGGACGGTTGGGAGACAAAGTCAGAGAGGCAAGATTGCGTTGGTTTGGACATGTGCAGAGGAGAGATGCTGAGTATTGGGAGAAGGGTGCTAAGGATAGAGCTGCCAGGGAAGAGGAGAAGAGGAAGGCCTAAAAGAAGGTTTATGGATGTGGTGAGAGAGGACATGCAGGTGATGGGTGTGACAGAGCAACACAGAAAGATATGGAAAAAGATGATCTGCTGTGGCGACCCCTAATGGGAGCAGCCAGAAGAAGTAGATGTTTGCATTTCCAATTAGGCAGTAATATTAAATTTCTTTAGTTATTTGTATTGACATGCAGTCAGACAGTGGATCCTATGCAGCCTTGCTGGTGCATAAACTGGTATTATTAGGCAGATTTCGAGTACTGAATCTGCATCTCCTGTTGCGCTTTGTTATCAGCTCTCTTAATGGAAGTCCTTTTGACGGAGTGTGACACACCATTTACTTCAAATGCATATTTTGCACTTCACCTTTTCCTGAATATAGCTGCCAATTCTTTTAAGCTCCCATTGACTCCTCCGCTATCATCATAGCACTGAGAGCACACACAGCACCTGCAACAACATATCTTTCATCTATATCACTCGTCCACTGATGTCTTCAAATGCCCAAGTATAACCTGATGCTACGGAAAGGTTTTTCTGTTACATCAGGTTATGTTCATTTTTAAACCATGCAATGTGCTGTCTGCCCAGGGGACACACTTTTATATGTCTAGGAGTATTTTAGGAGACTTTTTGAATGTAGACAGCACTCAATAAACTGAATTTTGCTCTCTGTTGGAAGCCCCTATGATGTTTGCTGCTCAAAATCGCCACCCCTACTTTGAATGCTGCCTTCATGTGGGGTTGTATTGGTTTAGAAACGTGACACTCATTGATCCATCTAATTGTTCTCACCCAGTTTTAAGCACAATTCACTTGTGGTTGTCTCCAGACGTATATATATTATACATCTGGCTTCAGCAAGACTACTGTCAACAAATCTGATTGTTTTTAGGATGTGAAAAAAAACTGTAGTACAGTGATCCCTCGCTATATCGCGCTTCGCCTTTCGCGGCTTCACTCTATCGCGGATTTTATATGTAAGCATATTTAAATATATATCGCGGATTTTTTGCTGGTTCGCGGATTCTGTGGACAATGGGTCTTTTAATTTCTGGTACATGCTTCCTCAGTTGGTTTGCCCAGTTGATTTCAGACAAGGGACGCTATTGGCAGATGGCTGAGAAGCTACCCAACTTACTTTTCTCTGTCTCTCTTGCGCTGACTTTCTCTGATCCTGACGTAGGGGGTATGAGCAGGGGGGCTGTTCGCACACCTAGACGATACGGAGGCTCGTCTAAAAATGCTGAAAGATTATCTTCACGTTGGCTACCTTCTGTGCAGCTGCTTCATGAAGTGACATGCTGCATAGTGCTTCGCATACTTAAAAGCTCGAAGGGCACGTATTGATTTTTTTTATCTCTCTCTCTCTCTCTCTCTCTCTCTCTCTCTCTGCTCCTGACGGAGGGGGTGTGAGCTGCCACCTTCAACAGCTTTGTGCCTCGGTGCTTCGCATACTTAAAAGCCAAACAGCCCTATTGATTTGTTTGCTCCTTTGAAGAGGAAGATATGTTTGCATTCTTTTAATTGTGAGACTGAACTGTCATCTCTGTCTTGTCATGGAGCACAGTTTAAACTTTTGAAAAAGAGACAAATGTTTGGTTTCAGTGTTTGAATAACATTCCTGTCTCTCTACAACCTCCTGTGTTTCTGCGCAAATCTGTGACCCAAGCATGACAATATAAAAATAACCATATAAACATATGGTTTCTACTTCGCGGATTTTCTTATTTCGCGGGTGGCTCTGGAACGCAACCCCCGCGATGGAGGAGGGATTACTGTACATGGAGAAAACCTACCACACAAAGAGCAACCTTACGAATTACCAGCTGACTTGATGATGTTCAAATTCAGTTTTGGGAAAGAAGCAGAATGTAGCATCTATTAGAAATGTAAATATTTTGGGGGGGAATTACTGTTGGATACACTTATGAACACACACTTTTTTGAAGATATATATTGACAGGATGCAGACAGACTTGACAGACAAACACAGAACATATAAGATTTTGGCTGTTTACTATCTTTTTAGAGTTGTAATTTATCTTGGCACAAATAAATAATTTTACGTTACCAAGTCTGTAAAGATGATGTCTAATGTTGTGTGGAGTTCTTACTTTTTTGCTGCTCCAGGTTCAAGTGAAGGATTCTTCTTGCATTGGGGTTCACGCTTTCTCTTTGCTGCATGATCATTTGTGGTGTGCTGTACTTTCCTAAGTTAAGCCCTTTGCTATGTCTTCAAAGGTGCCCAGAACTTTATAGAAAAAAGCATTACTCTTTCTGGTACAAGAGTTCAGATACTGAAGTCCCCTGCTTCTTAGACTTCAGTCTGGTTTAGCGTTTAGCTTGGTAAACTGGATAACAGTTCTCGGGTTCACAAAGAGAAGAATTTGTCAGCTTCAGCTCCCCAAGGAAGAGCAGCTCATAGCTTTCTTACTTTCAGAGAGCGGGCCTCAGAGGATTTCAGTCATTTTGGAGAATAAGGGTAGAGTTTTCACCAGACTGGCCACAAACTGAGTTCAGAAACAGACCTGCATTGCGACTTAGATTGAAGAAGTGTTGCATATCTAAGAGAGATAGAGAGTGGAGGGCATCCACAAGAAAACTTTAGGAGAACTCAAAAAGCATGCAACTGTAGCAAAAGTCATTCAAGTCCACAAGAAAGTTAGATGATTTGTCGAATATTGAACTGTGCCTTCCATCATTTTGTTGCATGATTGTGGCAATAAAAGAGGTCTGGAAATTATCATTTTATCGCATATTCCTGGTACCATTTTTCTCATGGTAAGGATATGGTTTGGAGTTGCTTGTATGAATTATCATATAAATATGGAATTAAATTAAAACAAAACCAACCACATGGCACGAAAAGTTTACTGTGATTTGGTCTGTTGGGAGTAAACCAACTCCTGGGGGATTAAAAGGTTGTTGCACAGGAAGACTAAGTGCTCAGCTATCGTGCATGGCTGGTCTTCTTTTAAAATGACTGAATCTCAAAATATTAGCATTTTTTTGTTCAAAAATGACATATATAAACTATTTTACAATGTCTGTGTAAATGCAAGACACAGATCAATACTCGACAACTGTCTTGGCTTGAAATATGGATATACCGAGTTTGGAAAGTATTTAACCTTTTCCTCCTTGCCTCACAAACTACAATGTAAAACACCAGTATGGGCAAGATATTTCTTTTAATTTATAGAAAGCAATTAACTTTAGAACACAATTTTGGGTGGTAAATGCATACAAAGCACATTTGTGAAGAAATAACTTAAAAAAACAAACATTGTTGAAATAAGTATATAAAAGATTAATGTGTCAATGACTGTAAGCTTGCTGACTATTTGACTCACACTTAAAGACCACTGGCCATCCACCATGGACAACACTTTGTGCATCACTGACCTAAGAGTTCTAGTAACAGAAAAAAGTGCATTATTTCCAAAATGTATTTTATATTTTACAAAAGCACTGTTTTTTTTTTTTTTTTGCAAAGATGTTTTTGCTTGCAGCCAGTTTTTTCACACATGTGCATGCTTGGCTCATTTAGTGACAGTTAGTGTGAGAGATTCAGCACACATGTAGCTTATAATTAATTGAAAATAACTGAACACACATTATAGGTATATATTTAGTTTCAATTAGTTAAAGTTTACTAAGTTTAGTACATATGTTACAACCATGTCAGAGTGGTGGCACATAACTAGCATTCCTGCCACACAGTTCCAGAAGTGCAAGTTTAATTTCTAGCTTGGTCAAGGTCTTCGTGGAGTGTACATGTGCTAATGGCACAAATTTCACTTGTGATAAAACTAGGTTCATTTCACAAATTATTTTACACAGTAAAACTTTAATTTTCAAATCACCTTTGCACTAATAGTTTTGTTCATCACTATTTAGTTTAACTTCAAATTTAGGTTAACTGGCAACTAGTGGAAGTATTTAAATAATGACCAGTATTTACAATGACCAGGTCCAGAATAACAATGAACTTCCTTTGGTGAGGGTTTAAGAAGCAGTGGAGGCAGAATGGGCGGAGCTGACAGCATTCTGGCAGGAAGTGATGTCATTAGTCTTCTTATAACTTCTCCAACATTCTAAAATAAATGGAAATTGCAGTAATGGTAGTGTCACATCCAAAATCTTCCCTATATTTTAGATGCACATCAGATTCATGAGACACAGCTGATGCTCCTGGTTGTGAAAGTATGCAAAAATATATATACAGTATATATAAAATGAAAAGATGGAATCTTGTTGAATCTCAAAGCTTCCAATATCTCTCTGGCTCTTTCTATGGCAGGGGTAGTAGTATCTTGGTAATGTAGCAAGTGAGGATAGTGAGAAGAGGGACAGAACAGAGGAGGGCCAGGAACATTTCATAATGATTACCAAGCTTTTAATGACTAAGATAACAGTCTAATTGGCCACTCAAATTATGGTGCTCTACATCTACATCTCAATCCTGGATTTAAATGTTGGGAATGGCTTAGACACTCCTTTCACAGACAGTGCTCAGCTGATGAAGGACATGGTCCCTATGAATATAGCACTTGCTATTATTATTATTGACAAATATTAGAAAATAAAAAAAAGATACAAGTTGGCTAATTTTTTTTATAATGTTGCCAAATTTCGAACAAATATGTCAAGGCATTTTTGAGATTTTGGAGTGTTTAGTTTTTCTATTGTCGTGGAGGGTTTACTAATAAATATTAATATATCAAAATGTCCTTTCTTAGCAGATAACTACTGGCCTAGATGTACCATTCTGACAAATTCCAACTTTTTAATTAATGAGAGATAGTGATTTTGTTGATGAGTGAGTCAGTGAGTAAATGAGTCAGTCAGCTTTGCATTATATACAGTATATATAAACAATGCCCTCAATAATGTTTGGGACAAAGACACCATTTTCCTTCATTTACTCCTCTGCTCCATAGTTTAAAATTACAAATCAAACAATCCAGGTGTGATTAAAGTGCAGATAGCAGACTTTTATTTAAGGGAATTTGCATACATTTTGGTCACACCATGTAAAAATGACAACGCTGTTTCTACCTGGTCACTTCAGGACACCATAATGTTTGGGCACAGTAATGGCAGGTCTAATAAAGTCATCACATTTAGGACTTCGTTGCATATTCTTTGCATGTAATAACTACTTGAAGTCTGTGATTGATAGATAGATAGATAGATAGATAGATAGATAGATAGATAGATAGATAGATAGATAGATAGATAGATAGATAGATAGATAGATAGATAGATAGATAGATCGATCGATCGATCGATCGATAGATAGATAGATAGATAGATAGATAGATAGATAGATAGATAGATAGATAGATAGATAGATAGATAGATAGATAGATAGATAGATACTTTATTATTCCCTAAGGGGAAATTCACATACTCCAGCAGCGGCATACTGATAGAAACAATATTAATTAAAGAGCAATAAAAGCACAGTGCAAGTTAAAACATGCAAGGTGGAGAGTGCAAGGCAAGTATAATACAGTAGTCAATAATCTTGTATAGTGTTAACGTTTACCCCCCCCCCCCCGGGTGGAAGAGTCGCATAGTGTGGGGGAGGAAAGATCTCCTCAGTCTGTCAGTGGAGCAGGACAGTGGCAGCAGTCTGTCGCTGAAGCTGCTCCTCTGTCTGGAGATGCCTGCAGGTCTGACATTGTGGTCAGCAGCACAGGAGCGCCACAGGGGACTGTACTTTCTCCGGTCCTGTTCAGCCTATATACATTGGACTTCCAATACAACTCGGAGTCCTGCCACGTGCAAAAGTTCGCTGACGACACTACTATCGTGGGCTGCATCAGGAGTGGGCTGGAGGAGGAGTATAGGGACCTAATCAAGGACTTTGTTAAATGGTGCGACTCAAACCACCTACACCTGAACACCAGCAAAACCAAAGAGCTGGTGGTGGATTTTAGGAGGCCCCTCCCAGACCCCATGATTATCAGAGGTGACTGTGTGCAGATGGTGCAGACCTATAAATACCTGGGAGTGAAGCTGGATGATAAATTGGACTGGACTGCCAATACTGTTGCTCTGTGCAAGAGAGGACAGAACCGAAAATACTTCCTTAGAAGGCTGGCGTCCTTCAACATCTGCGAGCGCCCTCTTCTACACAGTGGTGTGCTGGGGAGGCAGCATAAAGAATAAGGGCGCCTCATGCCTGGACAAACTGGTGAGGAAGGCAGGCGCTATTGTATTGTACTGAGCTGGACAGTTTGACATCTATGGTAGAGCATCCAATGAGTTTGGAGGAATTTACTGGAACTTTAGCAGATCAGATGTTTCTGTACACCTCAGTAGTCACTGTGTGACTGCCATCAGCAGTTCCATCACCAATGAATTTAAGTGTGCCAGGACCTGTGGCAGCCATACATGCCCAAGCTGTAACACCCCCACCACCATGTTAAACAGATGAGGTGATCTGCTTTGGATCTTACACAGTTCCTTTTCATCACCTTGTACAGGTTCATCATTGTCTCGTCTCTCCACAAGACTTTTTCCAGAATTCTGCAGGCTTTTTTAAGTGCTTTTTTGCAAACTATAATCTAGCCATCCTGTTTTTGTGTCTAACTAGTGGTGTTCATCTTGCAGTGTGGCCTCTGTATTTCTGTTCATGAAGTCTTCTGCTGATAGTCATCTCTGACACACACACACACACACACACACACACACGCACACATCTGCCTCCTAAAGACTGTTTCTGATCTGTCAGACAGCCATTTGGGACTTTTTCTTTACCATGGTGAGGATTCTTCTGTCATCAGCAGTGGAGGTCTTCCTTGGCCTACCAGTCCCTTTGTGATTACAGAGGTCACCAGTGTGTTCTTTCATCTTGTTGATTTTCCAGACAGTTGATTTACGAAATCCTAAGGTTTTACCAATGTCTTGATGTCTTGAATGGTTTTCTTCTTGTTTTTCAGCTTCTTAATGGCTTCTTTGACTTTCATTGGCACAGTTCTTGTCCTCATGTTGATCAATGGCGACTACAGACTCCTAAGGGTAGAAGCAATTGAAGGCATCATTTGAAGAAATTAAACCCACCTGAGGAATCACAAACACCTGTACACCTGTGATGCTCCAAACATTATTGTGCATTGAAATGGGGGGACCGTGTAATGCAGGCAACTATTCTTAAATGAAAGTCTACAATGTGCCCTTTAACACTAGAATTACCAGAGCCTACGAAAAAACTCGTAAATCCATCCCACCTTAAATTGCGTCTTAAATCCGTTTGCACCTCTCTGCTAGAGTCCTTTGTCATCTAAATGTGCTGATAAACAAAAGCTACTAGCAGCCAGCTATTCCATCCCCCCACCGACTTAGAACGAATTTCTCCTAGCTCATGCCTTGCCTTGATTTGATTATCTGGGATTGAAGTGGAGTTTTAGAGTGGAAATAATATAGCCTTATTTGGAATACACGCATTTCATGTGTGTTCCGTTCCGTTCAGTAGTCTGTGCAAACACATTTTTAAAACAGAAACGTTTTTCATATTCTAATAGTAAATGACAAAATGTAGGCATAAACTATATAACGTATGAAGCCTGAAGTCCATATATCAAAGAAACACTTTCACAAAAGGTACAAATAAGAGAACACGTGCGCTTTTATTCAAAAATATAACTGCACAAAAAAAAAAGCCGCGTTAGCATGCCACATTGACAATCTTACTACAACTGCTGCGGTGGCGTAATGGTATCAGCTCCTGACTGGGAATCAGAGGGTGGCCAGTTCGATCCTGCATGGCTCCACTTCGAGAAGTGAACTGCTCTTATTCTTACAATTTTAGAATAACAACATAAATTTGATTTCAGTCTGTAACAGCCGGTGTAACTTATGGTACTGGTAAAGGTTAGCTTTTTTTTTTTTTTTTTTTTTAATTCACTTTTCATTCTCGCAGTCGCATTCAGAATCAATCCATACAACCCCATCTGACATAAAGACTCGCTATAGGTCTGCAGTGTACCACGATGCATACTACCGCCCCCCAAAAAAAGGGTTCTGACACACAAACGCTGTCGAAGCTGCCTTCTTCGTATCGCGCCGTCACTTGAAATCAGCAGTTCTTAGCATTGCACCTGCAGCTGTTGTATCAACCACCAACTGTAACTTGCTTTCTTTATTCTTCGGTTATACTCTTGAATAAAAATGCACTTTTATTTATGTGAAAACAGCTGTGTCAGATGGGGTTGTATAGATTGATTCTGAATGTGACTGCGAGAATGAAAAGTGAATTAAAAAAAAAAAAAAAAGCTAACCTTTACCAGTATCACAAGTTACACCGGCTGTTACAGACTGAAATCAAATTTATGTTGTTATTCTAAAATTGTAAGAATAAGAGCAGTTCACTTCTCGAAGTGGAGCCGTGCGGGATCAAACTCGCCACCCTCTGATTCCCAGTCAGGGACTGATACCATTACGCCACCGCGGCAGTAGTAGTAAGAGTGTCAATGTGGCATGGTAACGCGGCTTTTTTTTTTGTGCAGTTATATTTTTGAATAAAAGCGCATGTGTTCTCTTATTTGTACCTTTTGTGAAAGTGTTTCTTTGATATATGGACTTCAGGCTTCATACGTTATATAGTTTATGCCTACATTTTGTCATTTACTATTAGAATATGAAAAACGTTTCTGTTTTAAAAATGTGTTTGCACAGACTACTGAACGGAACGGAACACACATGAAATGCGTGTATTCCAAATAACACTATATTATTTCCACTCTAAAACTCCACTTCAATCCCAGATAATCAAATCAAGGCAAGGCATGAGCTAGGAGAAATTCGTTCTAAGTCGGTGGGGGGATGGAATAGCTGGCTGCTAGTAGCTTTTGTTTATCAGCACATTTAGATGACAAAGGACTCTAGCGGAGAGGTGCAAACAGATTTAAGACGCGATTTAAGGTGGGACGGAGTTACGAGTTTTTTTGTAGGCTCTGGTAATTCTAGTGTTAATCACATCTGAATTATTTGATTTGTAAGTCAAACTGTTGAGCAGAGGGTTAAACATTTGTGTGCCTTTGTCCCAAACATTATGAAGGGCGCTATATATATATCTATCTATATATATATCTCTATATCTATATATATATATATATTATGTGAGAGAGATGTAAGATCTATACATCAGAAGTATAGATTTAATTATATAAGTAAATGATATGTCTATGATAAGGAATGTGATTACATACTTAAAAGCAAACAAAAAAAAATTGCAAAACTAAGTATATTCCCATGTCAACATTTGCTGTGGTTTTCTTTTTTTTTTTTAACATTGCATGTGTCAGTAAATTTATTTTCCCCTCAGTTTTTTAAACAAACAATACTAAATTATTTGCACAGTCTACTTCTTAAAATGGATTACCAATAGAAGTATAGTTTAAACGGCAACATTCTATTGTCAATACTAGGGGGCTTCGCTCGCCAACCCCCTCGTCTGCACTACACGCCAGCAACTTCGTGTATCTGCCGCTTGCATATGTAGATTTCACTTTCACCAAACAACAAAACTTTTAAATCTCGTGGATAGGCCTCTTCATTGGGAAGAAACACTGCTTTTCTCTGATGGCAACACGAATTAGACTTAGATCTACAAGTCTCTGACTTAAAGTTTAAAGCCAAACAATATCTACATACTTCTGTCATATCACCTATGTCCATATATTCGATCACTTTTCGCTTTTACCTTTTTGTCAAAATCGCATTGAATTTTGATTCCGTGTTTGGAATTACATCGTGACAATACAACGTATAACTGCCCGTGGGTGAATATCGTTTCTTTCTTTCTACAAGAAATGTGTCTGACAATAACATTCACACAAATGAGAAATGATTGAACTGTGTGCGTGGTTATGTGGGCAGGACTTTTCGAAATCTCTTTGCCTAAACTCCTGTCTCACGGGGCTTGAAATTATCTCTCGCGGGATTTCACTTTCACCAAACAACAAATCTTTTCATTCTTGTGGTTACGCCTCTTCAGTGGGAGGAAGCACTACTTTTTTTTCTCTGATGGCAACACGAATTAGACGATCTACAAGTCTCCAACTTAAAGTTTAAATCCGAACAATATGTTTCATCTCTTTTTGCATTTCTGTTAGTTCACCAAGTAATAATTTCCGTTTGTTTTGCGCTAATGCGAGCTTTACTATCCTTTTTTTTTTTTGAGACTTTTGAATTTTCGTACTTTGATTATCTCTAACCTCCTCTGCATGTGTGTCATGCTGACGTTCTACTTTGTCATCTACTCTTTGTCTTTTATTTCTGGCCCCGGGCGTGATTAAATCTCTTTGCGCAAAGTCTGCATCTTGCAGTACGTGAAAGTGTCTCTCTGAGAATATCACGTCTCGTCTCCTTCCAAGTTTTTTTTATTATAGAGAGATTTGGTCTATTGAATATAGAATTATTGAGTGTGATGTGTATTTATTAAGGTATAATTTGAGAAAGCTGTAAAATATTTGATCCTGCAAACTGGAAATTTAAATCAGTCTGTGTACTCTTTCACAAAAAATAAAAAGTGTCAGGATAGTTCACAATGTTGTACCTGTAATATTATTCCTTAGGTGTCAAAAGAGGGATTCTTATATTTTTGTCTTCTGATCACTGAATGGCCTGTCAACATTAAAATAAAAGCATTTCTCTTTTATTTACTTTTTTATTTATGTGACTAAATATGCAAAACAAATATGCAAAGCAAATTACATGGAGCCTAAAACACTGTGTTATTTCATTAGAGCCATGAATAACACAGCCTGATATGATGTATAAAGGTGAATGTGTGTTTGTCCGGTATGTAAATCCACACCATTGACTCCCTCTCTGCCAGATGTTGCACTGATTTCAAATTTGCCCAAGGGAAGGCCATAGGCTATGTTTTGCTCCAAAAAAATATTCCCCTTGGGGAGCTTTATTTAGTGACTGCAGCCATGCACTATTAGTTAAGTGCCCCTAGGAGGCATTTTTGGGACTTGGCACAGGTATGCAAAGATGCCCCCCTTGATCAGTTTAATGAATGAAATATTGTTTTGGGGCTACAATTTGGGAAGTTTATTTAGTTACTGAATCTGCACAGGGTGCATTGTTAGTGTATGATAAAATTAAGCGTAAGTGTACAGTGGATTCAGAAGGTATTCAGACCCCTTCAATTTTTCCACATTTTGTTTTTAGAACAGTCTGGACGAGAATAGGCCATTCAGCTCAACAAAGCTCGCCATTCCTATAATATCAAGTTGAGTTTTGAAAGTCCCCAAGAGTTCCACTGTCCGCCACACTACTTGGTCACTTATTCCAAGTGTCTGTGGTTCTCTGTGTGAAGAAAAACTTCCTAACGTTTGTGCAAAAATTTCCTTCAAGAAGTTTCCAACTGTTACCCCATGTTCTTGTTGAACTCATTTTAAAATCTTAATCCACGGGACTAATTCCCTTCATAATTTTAGACACTTCAATCATGTCACCATGTTATGTTGCAGCCTTATGCTAAAATCACTTAAACTCATTTTTTCCCTCATCACACATCACTCAGTACCTAAATACTTTAGAAATTTGTGCCAATTATTAAAAAATAAAAACTGAAATATTACAGTGATGGAACTATTCAGACCCTTTGCTGTGGTATTTGAAATTTGGCTGAGGTGAATTCCATTCTATTAATCATCAGTGAGATGTTTGGAGTCCACCTGCGGTCATTTCAATTGACTTTACTTGATCAGAAAGGCATACAACTGTCTATAGAACGTTCCACAGTTTAGCAGGAAACCAAGTCATGAGGTTGAAGGAGTTGGCTGCAGAGCTTAGAGACAGGATAGTGTTGAAGAACAGATCTAGGAAGGCTACAACAAATTCATACAGAATTTAAGGTTCCCAAGAACAGTGCAGCTTTTATAATTCTTAAATGGAAGAAGTTTGGAACAACCACGGCTCTTCCTAAAACTGGCCACCTGGCCAAACTAAGCAGTCAGCCATGGTAAGAGAGGTGATGACGAACCTGATGGTCACATTAGCTGAGCGTCAGAGAACCTGTATGGAGACGGGAGAAACTTCAAGAAGGACAACATTTACCGCAACACTCTGCCAATATGGGCTTTATGATAGAGTGGCCAGACAGAAGCCTCTCCTCAGTAAAAGACACTTGGATTTTGCAAAAATGCAAATAAAGAACTCTTAGACTAGACCAGTGGTCGGCAAACCGCGGCTCGTGAGCCGCATGCGGCTCTTTAGCCACTTGAGTGCGGCTCTGCCACGAATCGATTTCGACTATGCGTGGGCGAGCAGGGTGTCAGTCGGGTTAACGTAGCGCAAGCGGGTGCGGGGTATGCGGCGCGGAGGAGGCACACACGACTAACGCACGATTTGAGCAAGAGCGAGCCAGTCAGAGCTTGTCCGTCAGTGTGTACAGTGATCAGTGGCTGGCGTGCCAAAAAGTCTCACGCGAGCGACAAGAGTACCTTAAGCGCATTAAGCTACTTGTATCTTTCACCCAGCTGCAATTTAATAAGTTGTTCTAACTTTGTGTTGCTGCTTTTATTGTTATAAAACGAAACAGGTTTTTAGGTGCCACCTATTTGCTTCTTTGTAGCCATGTAAAAGAAAAACGGAAGACGAAAACCGTGAATTTAAAATTGAATGGACCAAATCATTCGCGTTTATACAAAACTCAAATGGCCTTCCGACCTGTCTTATTTGTCAAGAAAAACTGGCACATAAGAAGAAATCAAATTTGGAGAGACACTTTACAACTAAACACGTGTCATTTGGCAGTAAATATCCCGCCGGTGATGCGAGGAAGAAAGGAGTTGAACTTCAGAAAAGTCAAGAAAAATCAAGTTCTGTATTTAATTATACAGATATAATTAATTAATTGGGTGCAATCTATCAACAATGTTAATATTGCAAGCTTTATTGTTAGTCAAGAGATTGCTAACAGAGGCAAACCATACACAGACGGTGAGTACATTAAAAGTTGTTTTATAAATGCATCCGAAGGAGCTATTCCAGGATTTTAAGAACAAGGCAGAAATTCTTAAAAAAAAAAATTAAAGAGTTACCACTGTCTGCTAAAACAGTAAAAGATAGGACAGTCAAAATGTCTTTGAATATAACCAAGCAGCAAATTGAAGATCTTAAATTGTTTTCAGCTTTATCAATAGCTGTTGACGAGTCTTGTGACATACATGACACAGCGCAAGTTTCACTTTTTGTTTGATTTATTTCGTCTACGGTTCCTAAAGAAGAATTTTTAGGATTATTGCCACTGAAAGGTCAAACACGTGGCGAGGATATTGCAAATGCTGTCATTGAATGCATGGAGAAACATCATATTCCACTCGATAAAACTGTTTCAATTTCAACAGATGGGGCAAAAAGTATGACCGGAGTGAGAAAAGGTTTTGTTTCTATTTTGAAGGAAAAAATTAATCACGAGATACTTGTTTACCATTGCATCAATCATCAAGAAGCACTTTGTGCGCAGACATTTCCAGAAGAAATTTGCAATGTTATGGAATTAGTGATCAAGATCGTTAACACAAATTGTAGCTAAAGCTCTTTATCATTGCCAATTTAAAGAATTTTTAGTTGAAATGAAGAGTGAATATGCAGATCTTCTGCTGCATAATAAGGTACGTTGGCTTTTAAGAGGAAACGTTTTAAAACGTTTCGTTTCCTTATTATTAGAAATTAAAGCATTTCTCCTTGAGAAGGGTGTTGACTATCCTGAACTAATGGACGATCAATGGATCCAAAAATTTTATTTCATGGTAGACGTTACGTCTCATCTAAATCTTAATCGTAAACTACAGGAGAAAGGAAACACAAATGCTCAAGATTTTGAAAGAGAAACATTAATTCATTTTCCAAGCCTGCTGAAACATCGCCAAGAAAATAACTCGGTAATTGACATTTACTATTTCAAAACAGCAATTTTAAATATGAGGGAAGCTTTTCTACAGAGGTTTCAGGAATTCAGAAATAGCATGGCTATGTTAGCCTTTGTTAAAAAACCTCTCAGTACTGATGTAACAGAATTTAATTTTTCTCTTTTTAATATTGACATTGGCGCTTTTGAAATGCAATTACTGGAGTTAAAAAACAAAGAACTATGGAGCTCGAAATTTGAACACCTTAATGCTGATCTGGAAAAATTGGAGAAAAATAAATGTGATTTTAGTTCACAGTACAAAGACATGATAGTATTATTATTATTATTCCAGGTGTTGAAAATTACTACTACATTTTATTTATACAAGGCGCCTTTCAGAGAACTCAAGGACACCGAACAAATAAATAAATAAAAGACAATTATAAACAACTTAAAACATCAGAAAAACTAAAAATTAAAACCAAACAAAACCACTGTAATCAGAAGGAAAAAGAAAAAGCCATTTTAAACAGATGCATTTTAAGTTTGCATTTGAAAAATGAATATGATTTGATGTTTCGGAGCTCCGCAGGTAATGAATTCCAGAGCTTGGGAGCAGAACGGCTGAAAGCTCTGCTCCCCATGGTGGTTAGACGGGCGGGAGGGACGGTCAGATGGAATGGCAACATGAAGGTCAGACAGATATGGAGGGGTGAGGTTATAGATGGCCTTAAATGTTAATAGCAGAATCTTAAAATCAGTACGAAACTTGATCGGGAGCCAATGAAGCGGTTGCAAGACCGGAGTAATATGGTGAATAGATGGGGTTTGAGTGATGATACGGGCTGCAGAATTCTGGACTAACTGAAGCTTATGAAGAGAAAAGTAGGAAAAGTCAGGAATAGTATTCCTGACTCATATGATCAGTTAAAAAAACTAGCATTTGCTGTTCTTTCATTCTTTCGCTCTACATGTTCAAGCAAACAATCTTTTTCAAGCATGAACCTTATCAAAAGTATATTGAGAAATCGTCTTATTGATGAGAACCTGGAATCCTGCTTGAAATTAAAAACAACGACATACAAACCTGACTTATCCAAACTTTCCAAGGAAATGCAAGGTCATTGTTCACATTAAATGCATGTTTTGTCATATTTTTATTTTAATGTAAAAAAATTTTTTTTTCAATAAATATTATTGATATCTGGTTTTATTTAATGTTAGTAGCTAGTTTAAACCGACTCCTAAAAACATGGTTCTTGAAAAGAAATTTGGCTCTCAAAAGAAATCTTAATCGTTGTACTGCTGATCTGGCTCTTTTGACTAATGAGTTTGCCGACCACTGGACTAGACAGACAAGATGCTCTGGTTTGAGAAACAGGATTAACATCATGTCTGGAGGAAACCAGGCACAGCTCATCACTTGTGCAACACCATTGAAATGGTGAAGCATGATGGTGACCAGCATCATGATAAGTAGCTGTCTTCCAGCAGTAGGGATGGGAGACAAGACAGGGTCAAAGCAAAGGTGAATGGAGCAAAGTACAGATGTACCTGCACCACAGTGCTGACCCTAAGCACAAAGCAAAGGTAACACAGGAGTGGCTTAAGGACAACTCAGGGAATGTCTTCGAGTTTTTCATCCAGAACCCAGACTTGAACCAAAATGAACATCTCTGGAGAGACCTGATATATATTATATCGGTTCTGGCCCTGATGACGTCACCTCCGGTTCCAGTCCCAATGACGTCACTTCCGCCAACCTGCCTTCAAAGCCAGGTAACTACCAATTGTAAGCTCAGTTCTATTTTGGACTCAACCTGTACACGCTGTACTACCAATTTTCACTTCTTTGCAGCCTTGTTCAAGTATATGGGTGGCTGCCCCAAACCTTTTTCTTTTGTCAAGGAGTTTCCTTTCACTATATATGTACTGTATACTGTATATATACTGAAAGAGACAATAATTCTTTGCATTTATATAGCGCTTTTCAAACTACTCAAACCGCTCAGCAATTGCAGGTTAAGGGCCTTGCTCAAGGACCCAACAGAGCAGAGTCCCTATTGGCACTTACGGGATTCGAACCGGCAACCTTCCGATTGCCAGTGCAGATCCCTAGCCTCAGAGCCACCACTCCACCTCCGGCAAACCGCATTTATTAAGGTGCTACATGAAAGGCTGAGGTGTCTTTTGAAATCAAACAGTCTGCGCATGATGGCATTGTTTGCTCTTATGATGGATTCTGGGAGGAAGAGGGGGTCCAGGTGGTCTGACCCGGAAAGTGACATCACAAATTGAAAGGTCTCAATCTTCCTTTCTGCAGGAAGGGAAGAAGAAGAGAGAACATTATTACACAGTGTCCCCACTGGTTTCTCAGCGGAAATTACACTTACTCGAGCCTTTAGGTTGTTCCAAAAGCACATGTGTGAACATATACTGTATATACTGTATATATAGTAAGAAATGAAGACATCATTGATGATTGTTCTTGATTTATCTAATACTCTGATGGTCTGGTGATTGCCCGGACCTCCACCCACCCACTTTGACGATCTCACTCAATTCACTCCTCCCCACCTGCTCACATGATTGTTCTAAATTCATAGAGGGGAACCTCCCAAACCCCCCACCAGTGTGTCACAAAAACACAGGTGCATAAAAAACTGGGTAGTGACACCACATATACTGAACATGTAGCTAAAGAAAATATAAATAGCCAAAGCAAAATAAATTTTAAAGGTTAAGATGTTTAATAAGAAAATGTACAACAAGTGTAAAGGTTTTAGATTAATTTAATTAATAAGAAAATATTCAATAAGTGTAAAGGTTTTAGATTAATTTAATTAATAAGAAAATATTCAATAAGTGTAAAGGTTTTAGATTAATTTCCTTAACATACTTTATTTCTATTTCTTTTCACAAAGATCACTAGTAATGCCACCTTACATTGTACATAAATCTATTAATTTTCCCTTTTTTGTCCTGGCTTTTGTTCTCTGTTTTGTTTCTTGCCATTGCAAATGAAAGGTAGCCAGTATTTGACTAACACGGCATGATTTACACAGAGATATTTTTATTATGTAGGAGTTGCTTTAATAAATTAGTTAGCGTTGAAAGTGTCAAGGCAGTAAGGCAGGGAGCCATTGATCCTAATTGAAATACACAATAGAGAAATGAATTTTTTGGGGGCTGATATCTTCCTCGTGTCTCTCAAGAGTATGCAGTGCAGACCCTGTCCTTACATCTTCCTCTTACACAACATGAGATGTGGCGATGGCCTTGGAGACTTCATTCATTATAGAAATATCCGTCAATGGCAAACATGTGGCCCTGTATGCAGATCTTAAAAGGAGGCAGTTTGCTGTGTGTTGTGATTTACTGAAATAGACAGATAAAACCATGAAACCTTTCCCCAAAGACAAACTTCCAATAAATATTTAAATTGTGTGTTTATTGAGCAAATAATTAAATCGACAAGTCTTTGTGATAGTTAACAAACAAAGGAGGAATAGGAAATAAATAAATTAATACAAAGGAGGCACGGAAACAAAGTATATAAAAGGAATAAACAAATAAATGCAACAAGAAAATTAAAGAAAACTAATTTAGCAAAACCCGAATGTGTAAATTCAAAGTGAATAAGAGATAAGATTCAAAATCAAGAAAAAACCTTATCATAAGTTTAAATTATATCAACAAAAACATATTTATTTATATTGCATATTCTCATTCACAAAACTATATCTCAAAGGATTTAGCAGATTTGAGAATGCTATGTTAAATGCAATTATTTTATTTAAAAAGTTAAAAGATGAGAAAAAAATTAGTATAGACACATTATACAGCTTGTGTCTCGTCAGTAAAATATTTGGTTGCAATTATCAGGAAAGGAATTTTTGACACAGAAAATCAGCATCAAACCACCTAATTAAATAACATACTAAATTAACAGCAATAATGTTTTCAAATTAAGAAATCGTTAAAGCGTAAACCTGCAACTAAAGCGAAATGAGGCTTTCGCATCTGGTTGAAGAAATAGATATTAATAATTGACTTTCATTTAATTCTATATATTATATGATTTAAAATAATACTTATTTGAAAACATTATCATAAATTCTGTTTGCAGTACTTTAGTTTGGTGCAATTCTGCACAGATAATTGGACTGTCAAATGGGATTAAAACTTCGTAGATGCAGAAAGTGATTACATTGAAAAGAAATGAGGAATTGAATAATTCAATGTAATGTTTTGATAAATATATAGCTCTCTGAGAAAGAATTCAGATCCCTTCACTTTTTACACATTTTTTTAATTTGCAGGTTTGTGCTAAATCATCCGATAGTTACTCTGGCTGAGCCTCAGAGGACCTGGGTGGAGATGGGATAAATTCGAGAACTACAACTGCAACACTCCAAAGATTTGGGCTTTATGACAGAGTGGCCAGACAGAAGCCTCACCTCGGTAAAAGACACGTAGTAGACCTCTTCAAATTTGTGAAAGGTACCTAAAAGTCTCTCACACTGTGAGAAACAAGATTATCCGGTTGAAGGAAAACAAGCACTCACAGCACGGTGAAGCCTGGGGGTGGCAGCATCGTTCTGAGTTGTTGTTTTGCAGTGGCAAGGACTGGGAGACTAGACACCATCGAGGAGCAGTAGAATGGAGCAGTAAAGTACTGAGATACCACAAATGAAAACCTGCTCCACAGCACTCTGGACCTCAGACTGCATTAATGGTTCTCCTACCAAAATGACAATGACCCTAAGCACAAAGGAAAGACACCACAGGGAATCCCCAAATGCAGGTGTGTAAAGAGTTATTGTAAGAGCCATTTCTTATTTAGTAAGGTTATGTTAAATTGATTAAAATATTTCCTTAGTTATGCTAAAATGTTTGCCTATGCATTAATGCGTAGTCTATGAGAGATTCTATTATAACCCCCACAAGCTAAGTTGAAATAGAATATTCAAATTATTCCGTGTCCCTCTGACTGCATTGCAGTTGATAAGGCAAACCGTTTTTAAACCGTACCACATAACGTATCATATTAACCAGATTGAATGTGTCATAAGTAAAGCATATGTAAGTTTGCATATGTAAGTTTGCCACTGAGAAATAACAAAACCTTTAACTATAGAAAGTAACTGAAGTTAATTTGTTTCAAACCTACTTTTGTTAAACTTGTCTTGCTTGTATGGAATGTTGTTTGATTTTAATAAAATTAATAAAATGTTAAAACAGAAAGCAACTGAAGTTTAGCAAGAAAAAGCTAAGTTTGTATACATGTGATTTCTCAGTTTTTTTTATTTTTAATAAATTTGCAAAAACCTCAAGTAAACTTTTTTCACGTTGTCATTATGGGGTGTTGTGTGTAGAATTCTGAGGAAAAAAATGAATTTAATCCATTTTGGAATAAGGCTGTAACATAAAAAAATGTGGAAAAAGTGATGCGCTGTGAATACTTTCTGGATGCACTGTATGTGCGTGTTTAATTGTGCGTGTCACCTTTTTTAATTGTGCGGCACCACATTTAATTCTGCACTTCACCTCGTTTGAATGTGCACATCACCTTGTTTAACTGTGTGCATCGCCTTGTTTAATTGTGTCCGTCACACCTTTAATGTTATTGTCACTTGCCCTTCGGGGACACCATAAGGAACTCTGGCTAAGATATAACATGAAGCTTGTCACGTCATATCCAATTAAGACTCTGGGAATCGCTGCCAATGGTGCTTTAACTAAGACAGCGGTTCTCAAACTGTGGGGCATAACAAATAAGGGGGCGCGAATGTTGCCATATGTGGCGTAATTTCACTATTTGTAGGAAAACTTGTAGCAGTGTATCGACAGCAAAAAATATAGGAATAAATTTTATTAGGGTTTCAAAAAAACATTAGGGGGGGGCGCGATTAAAACTGTTAAGAAAACTCGGGTCGCAAATACTTAAAGGTTGAGAAATGATGAACTAAAAAACTGAGTGAAGGGTCTGAATACAATAGTGGCTAGGTGGTCTTTTGGCCTTGGAAAACCTGCAGCCTTTTTTTTTTCTTCAGCTTTTTTTTTTCTGTTTTCCCCAGTCATCCGGCAATAGCATTGGACTTGTCATTAGCACTGTTGATACAGTACAAGTATATGTATAAATAAGAACTCTGCTTTATTTATGACTTGTATATCTGTGTTATGTGCAATACGTGCATGTTGTCATGTCATTTTCAAACTTGCTTATTTTAGACAAGGGGCCTCATGTATAAACGGTGTGTACACATAAAAATGTTGCGTATGCCCGTTTCCACGCTTACTTGGTGTAAAGCCAAGTACATTTTCATGCCAGCTAAATCCTTGTCGTACGTAAGTTCTCCACTCAATTTTGTAAACTGGTGGCACCCAGCGTCAAAGCAGTGCTTTTGTTCCAGTGTGGTTTCCCTTTCTTTTTTAGATCCACATCCCTGATGCGGCTTTATCAAATACACTGAAATTAACCTATATTGTTTATTCGTTTAAGTCATCTGATTGTAATTAACCTGTAACAATATAATGGTCCACGGAATGGCCACACTATTCCAAATACCATTGCTGCTTTAGTGTTGTTCCTCTCAATGCACCACTCAAAGTATTTATCACACTGTATCTGAGTGTGGAATCACAGCTCTACAGCAGCTGATCAGAAAGAGAATTATCGGTATACAGCATCAAGCACACGGTGCCTCAGCCATGCGTACAGTCTATTGAACTGCTCTCATACAACAAACGCTTCAGAGCCTTTCCTGTAGGGACCTACCGGTTCAGAAACAATTTCATCCCAAGAGCTCTAAACGCACTCAATCAGTCCATCAAGTACTCCTGATACAACTGTTTATACTTATGAGTACAATCACCTAACTGTAAACTTGCACAATAGTTATAATATTGCACATTCTGAGCCACTTTATAAACCGAGTATTTACATATGATGACAATATAATTATTAAGACGAAATGCAGCAAAATGTTTATTACATTATATAGATAAAATTTTAACATCATTTAAATAATCTATATTGTTAATAATTTAATATGTTAGGCACAGTGGACCACAGTAGCGATGAGCTGGCACCCCATTCAGGGATTGTTCCTGCCTATCACTGTATTCTTGTTGGGACTGGCCCGACACTGGATGGATAGATGGACACAATAATTAAACATGTACTACAAGGATATTTCAATGTTCCTTAAAAGTTTTGAAGAATCTGCGTTCTAAGCTTACAGATGGCTTGACAACTATTACAGAGTTGATTGTGTGGTAATTAGGCACTTGGAGAAAGAAAAAGAAGGACAGGAATTGGGGGTTAGTACGTTTGAAAGAGACAGTACTGCTGCACTAAATTATGTCATTGAAGGTTGTGCATGGCACAGCAAGCATCTTGCGGGAGGCAGGAACAATCTCTGGACGGGGCACCAGCTTGTCACTTTCCCTGCACCACCGTGTTCTCATGTTTAATAACATGCTTTAATGCCTATCATCATGAAAATGATATCAAGCATACATCTCAGTATTTAAATTATTCAGGGAGCTGTAATATCAAAAATGTAATGGATTCTGTGTCCTGTCGAAGGAAGAAAAAACCTGTTTAAGAAGCACATAGTGATTCATACATTGAGCACATAGAATAACACATACAATACAAAGCATTTAACATGCTACTTTAGTTACGATGGTATTTGAGAAACTAGTAAATTAAACGATTTTAAGATGAAGTTTATGACATTCTACTTTAATGACAAAATAAACTACGAGATTAAAGTTGACATTTCTAGCTTTTTTCTCACCGTGTGCCTATTTTTTTTTCTTTTCTCTATACCCTAATAAACTTCCATATGACACTCAGACGGTGGGCTACGACTCGCTTTTTCATGTTGACTTTGATATCTGACAACTTCTTTTTTATTTTGGGCACTGTGTGACTTTGTGAACTTGAGCTTTCGAGTTTCTCCAACACTCTATGTCACTCGATCAACTTCCTTTTGTTGTTTGTACCACTGTTTAAACCAGCAAATAGTACGTTTTTCTTTGCCTCCACTTGGTATTCGCTGAAATTCTTCTATTTCCCCCCGTGCTTTTACCATTGCCTTTTCACAGAACGCTGAGCTTAAGGGCTATTAATATTGATTTGCATATTTCAAGAGGCATAATTCTTGGAGGAGACAGGGCGGGACAGCAGGCGCGTGCACATTCCTTACTTTTCACGGTGACCGGGATTTATGTAGCGGACGAACATGAAAGTTGGCATACGCACAAATTTATGCATCTGCATTTTTTGTACGTACGCACATTTCTGCTTTTGTCCATATGCCATGTTTTAGTGTGAATTCTATGCACGCCATTAGGCATGAGGCCCCAGGACTGTGGGTTCTGGAGCCTATTCCAACTAGCATAGGGTGTAAAGCAGGAACAAGCCCTGGTCAGGGTGCCAACCCATCACAGAGTAAACACACACACACATCAGGGTCAATTTAGCATTGCCAGTTCACCTAACTGGTATGTCTTTGGACAGCTGGATGAAACCAATCGCAGACACGGGAACAACATGAAAACTCCACGCAAGGAGGACCCAGGATGCAAATTCTGGTCTCCTTACTGCATGGCAGCAGCACTACCACTGCACCAGCCTGCTGCACTATGTGCATTTTGATTTCTTCTTATTTACTAATGTTTCTATGTCATTTATTCATTCCTATTTTTATTTATTTTTAATATGATTTTCATTTCCTGAAACTCATTCTGGGGTGTTGAGAGTTGCTTGATGAGGGATAAATTTAGCTTAAATGATTTTAACCCAAGATTGCAAAATAACAAAATGTGAAGAAAGCAAAGCATTGTATACCCTGTACAGTAAGGGTAGGTTTCATACCTTAGATATATAAAGGGAATTTTGACGTAGCCAAAAATTTGACTTTCATTTAAACATTTAGGTTTCCCTGAACACGTTTTGGACACTTTTTGAATGATGTTTTTGTGTGTGTGTGTGTGTGTGCGTGTGCTTTTTGTGTGTTAGTCTCTGCACACTATAACTATAAAACAAATCACCCAGTCAGTTATTAACAGTTGTAGGTGCCATGAAGGATGGACAGGCAACCTGGCCAGGATAAAAGGATTGTTGCCTGGCCAGGAGGCCTTAATAGGTGAACTAAGCGAGTGGGCATAATGGGAGCAGTTCATTTCCCCACATGACAGGTGACAGTGTTCCTCAAGGCTGGACCAGTTTAAGACACACACGGGGCAACATGAGAGTTAGGTTTCTGAAATGCAGCCCTGTTGAGGTGGAAGGATGATTGTGAATTGGTGTATTTTTGCTGGTGTTCTGCAGAAAAAGGTGTTTATGGCAAATGAAATCCTTTATTTGAAAGTGGAATTGTGTTGGGCATTACTGCATCTGTGATTTGAGGCTCAATGGTGCCCCCTTGTGGTTACACAGTGTAAAATGCTGGGAACATATTGACTACATACATTCCAACATATACCAGTGGGAGGAAACTATTATGACAGGATCAGACTGTCAACTTGGAGTTTCCAACACCTTAACACATTTTAGGCACTCTGAACACAACTGGACCATTTCAGTGTGTTAGTCTGTATGTCATGGATGTGAGTCAAAAACAAAATAAGTATTCTCAATTAAACTCAGCTCAATAAGCTAGGAGTTTGTTAATGTTCAGTAAAATATCTGCAGTGAATATTTTACTTTACAGAGATAACGTTTGTTAATTTTTTGCTCTCACCTATGCTGTCACTGTTCACTCCTTGTGTATCGAGCTTGTTAAAAACGTCACTGTTTTTCTTCTTTGATATTCTTCCAGTGTCACATTATTCACTTTTTCTCTCATTTCACCTTTTAGTGAAATACATCCTCGGCACTGTAGTTTGTAACCATTAGAAGTTAAATTAGGCAGCTTGCATGATTTCCTCTGTGACAATACTATGACAATAAAATCTAAAACCATAGAGAAAGTAATCACCGCTATAAGTATTCATATTGAATAATGAAAAGGTGATTCAACATTTAAAATAATCTTTATTAAAAATAAAGAAAAAGTTATAATTGTTATTAATAAGTGAAAAGAGTAATAGCTGTCAAACAAAAATAATAAAGTAATTAATGATAAAAACGGCGGCACGGTGGCGCTGTGGGTAGTGCTGCTGCCTCGCAGTTGGGAGACCTGGGGACCTGGGTTCACTTCCTGGGTCCTCCCTGCGTGGAGTTTGCATGTTCTCCCCGTGTCTGCGTGGGTTTCCTCCGGGCGCTCCGGTTTCCTCCCACAGTCCAAAGACATGCTGGTTCGGTGGATTGGCGATTCTAAATTGTGCTTGGTGTGTGGGTGTGTTTGTGTGTGTAATGTGGTGGGTTGGCACCCTGCCCGGGATTGGTTCCTGCCTTATGCCCTGTGTTGGCTGGGATTGGCTCCAGCAGACCCCCGTGACCCTGTGTTCGGATTCAGCGGGTTGGAAAATGGTTGGGTGGATGGATGATAAAAATAGTAAAATAATTTAAAAAATAGCAGACGTGTATCTGTCTTGAATAAACTTAATTCTAAATAGATAATAATTTATAGCTATCAAGCAAAAACATTGTGAAACTAATTAATGACGAAAGTATGAAAGTAATAAAGGAAGAAACAGTACTTACCAATCTTCCACATACTCAGTTCTAAAGAACAAAAATAGAACTAATCTCTCTATTTTAAAAAAATGTTGAGACGAGACTATTGCTAAGAGATTTTTTAAAGTCCCGCCCTCCTCTGAACCATTTATGGTTAACAGCCCATGCCCACGGTCCTGTCACCTCTCATTTGTGTGAATGCTTTTGTCAGACTCAATTCCTGCGCTCAGCTCTTATAAATATTTACATTTTCCTCACTTTAAGTTCCCAATAAAAGAAGACTTATTATGTCCAAATCTTAATGAAGAATTTCATACCGAAGGGTTATCAACAGAAGAAATGAGTACATGGGCAATCCTAGTACTGAGAAATTAAAGAAGTCAAACAAATCAAAGTGAAAATTGTCGATCAGTTACACGGCAAATTGGTTAAATGCGTATCAATAGACTATGCTGAAACAGTTGGTGGTGATTGTGCGGAAGATGAAAACATCAACTTACAATATCCTGTAGAATATCTACAACCGTTTAACACTGTCCGGTCTTCCACCATCCGAATTACTGTTGAAAGAAGGATATGTCGTAATGTTATTACATAATTTATGTATGAGTGATGGGCTATGCAACAGGACAAGATTAGTTGTATTCAAAATTGGTCGAACAATTCTGATATGTAAAATTTTAACAGGTGACAAGAAAGGTAATGTAGTACATCTTCAGGGGATAGCATTAGACACCAAAGGAGATCTTGATATGCCATTCGTATTAAAACATTTACAGTTTCCTGTTAGAATAGTTTTTGCTATGACAATTAACAAAACACAGGGACAAATATTCGAAAAAGTCGGTTTATTTATTAGAGAGAAAGAAACGATATTCACTCACGGGCAGTTATACATTGTGTTGTCATAATTTAACTCCTAACATGGAATCAAAATTCATAGCGATACTGAAGAAAATTTCATTCCAAATATTGTTTTTGCTGAAGTTTTACAGTAAAGATGTAAGTATTTGCATGTTAATTTCAAAGCCAAAAAGAAAGAAAACGTATAATGCAATGAATACCACTAACGCAACATGAAACATAATTTCCTTTCAATTTATTACGTTTTACTATTTTTTACTATGGTTAATTACTCGCTAATGTAAAATAATTACGTCTATTATGCATATGTAACAATTCCTATGAAAATAACAATCTGTTTAAATTGTACATTCGCTTCCCCATACGCCAGTGGCAGAGCCACAAAGTGGCTAGCTCATAGCCCCTGCCCGGGGGTTGGCAAGCGAAGCGAGCAGGGGGCAGAGCCCCCTAGTCAAAAATAAAATAAAAAAGTTATCATACTTTCATACAATATAGCAAAGCACGCTGAAATCTTAGTCACCAAATAACAGTTGTGAAGGGACAAAAGTGCGGAGGTGTCCTCAGGAAAAGTTGGGGGAACAAACATGCCACCCAGTTTAATTGGTCAAGGTCCAACCAAAAGAACTGAAATAAGTGCAATAACTGAAAACAGGCATACACAGTACATTGCCTGAATAGCCTATTCAACGTCTCTATTTACAACGCTCTATTGAGCGGGTCAAGTTCGGGGAAGTCCAACATCCAAGATCTCTGTTTCTTATCTAATGCCATTCCTTCCAGGGATATATATATATATATATATATACTGCGGTGGGTTGGCACCCTGCCCAGGATTGGTTCCTGCCTTGTGCCCTGTGTTGGCTGGGATTGGCTCCAGCAGACCCCCGTGACCCTGTGTTCGGATTCAGCGGGTTGGAAAATGGATGGATGGATGGATATATATATATATATATATATATATATATATATATATATATATATATATATACAGTTGTGCTTGAAAGTTTGTGAACCCTTTAGAATTTTCTATATTTTTGCATAAATATGACCTAAAACATCATCAGATTTTCACTCAAGTCCTAAAACTAGATAAAGAGAAACCCGTTAAACAAATGAGACAAAAATATTATACTTGGTCATTTATTTATCGAGGAAAATGATCGAATATTACATATTTGTGAGTGGCAAAAGTATGTGAACCTCTAGGATTAGCAGTTAGTTTGAAGGTGAAATTAGAGTCAGGTGTTTTCAATCAATGGGATGACAATCAGGTGTGAGTGGGCACCCTGTGTTATTTAAAGAACAGGGATCTATCAAAGTCTGCTCTTCACAACACGTTTGTGGAAGTGTATCATGGCATGAACAAAGGGGATTTCTGAGGACCTCAGAAAAAGAGTTGTTGATGCTCATCAGGCTGGAAAAGGTAACAAAACCATCTCTAAAAAGTGTGGACTCCACCAATCCACAGTCAGACAGATTGTGTACAAATGGAGGAAATTCAAGACTATTGTTACCCACCTCAGGAGTGGTCGACCAACAAAGATCACTCCAAGAGCAGGGCGTGCAATAGTCGGCAAGGTCACAAAGGACCCCAGGGTAAATTCTAAGCAACTGAAGGCCTCTCTCACATTGGCTAATGTTCATGTTCATGAGTCCACCATCAGGAGAACACTGAACAACAATGGTGTGCATAACAGGGTTGCAAGGAGAAAGCCACTGCTCTCCAAAAGAAACATTGCTGCTCGTCTGCAGTTTGCTAAAGATCACGTGGACAAACCAGAAGGCTATTGGAAGAATGTTTTGTGGACGGATGAGATCAAAATAGAACTTTTTTGGTTTAAATGAAAAGTGTTATGTTTGGAGAAAGGAAAACACTGCATTCCAGCATAAGAACCTTATCCCATCTGTGAAACATGGTGGTGGTAGTATCATGGTTTGGGCATGTTTTGCTGCATCTGGGCCAGGACGACTTGCCTTCATTGATGGAATTCTGAATTATATCAGAGAATTCTAAAGGAAAATGTCAGGACATCTGTCCATGAACTGAATCTCAAGAGAAGGTGGGTCATGCAGCAAGACAACGACCCTAAGCACACAAGTTGTTCTACCAAAGAATGGTTAAAGAAGAATAAAGTTAATGTTTTGGAATGGCCAAGTCAAAGTCCTGACCTTAATCCAATCGAAATGTTGTGGAAGGACCTGAAGTGAGCAGTTAATGTGAGAAAAACCACCAACATCCCAGAGTTGAAGCTGTTCTGTACGGAGGAATGGGCTAAAATTCCTCCAAGCCGGTGTGCAGGACTGATCAACAGTTACCGGAAACGTTTAGGTGCAGTTATTGCTGCAAAGGGGGGTCACACCAGATACTGAAAGCAAAGGTTCACATACTTTTGCCACTCACAAATATATAATATTCGATCATTTTCCTTAATAAATAAATGACCAAGTATAATATTTTTTGTCTCATTTGTTTAACTGGTTTCTCTTTATCTACTTTTAGGTCTTGAGTGAAAATCTGATGATGTTTTAGGTCATATTTATGCAGAAATATAGAAAAATCTAAAGGATTCATAAACTTTCAAGCGTAACTGTGTATATATATATATATATATATATATATATATATATATATATATATATATACATATAGACAAGACCGGAAGGGTCAGGACTCATTTGTCTTCACTTGGCAGTTTCATGACACTGCAAAGGAAGAAAAAGATGGTACAGAGCAGGCACCCCCTCTCGCGCAGGAGTGGTATTGCAAGCATCATGTGTCCATACGTGACAGAGTTCAACTTGAATTTATGGGAAAAGGAGCTAAATTAAAACAAAAGATTTTAAAATATTTAATAATCTAAGGTGCTACCCAGAAGTTTAAGTCAAAAACCAAATTCAGAACTTGAAGAAACTAACTTGAAAGCTAAACTAGAAAATGGAAACAATGCTCAAGTGGATGTAACAAAGTACTCAATGCTTCACCTAAACGCTGGAGTAAGACCACCCTTATATTAGGCTATGGGTGGCTACCCTGTGGAATTAGAACTAGTCAAACTGTCTCATACACTTACATGACCCACCTCTAGGACAGTATAACAAAGAACAAGGAAGGAAGAAGTGCATGGGTGGCTCTGAGGCTAAGGATCTGCGCTGGTATCCCGAAGGTTGCCGGTTCGAATCCCCGTCACTGCCAAAAAGGCCACTGCTCTGCTGGGCCCTTGAGCAAGGCCCTTAACCTGTAATTGCTCCAGGGGCGCTGTACAATGGCTGACCCTGCGCTCTGACCCCATGGGGTATGCGAAAACTACCAAATTCCTAATACAAGAAATTGTATAAGGCGAAATAAAGAACAAAAAAACAAAAAAAAAAAAACAAAAGAGAGAATGCCCCAACATGCCATTAATTGAAAAGTTTCGCTCTGAAAACTGGGAAGGTTTGAGACTTGATTTGTCAAACAGATATATGGACTGCTTCAAAACCTCCACTCTGTTAACTGGGGAATCTTTCTAAGGTTAAATAACTTTTATTTGTTTAACCTGAACTGTTAAACAAACATCTCTAGTATGGCTGCGGTTAAACATTTAATAATGACTCTTTTCCCTTGGGTTGCCAAATGGTCATATTTCCCACCTATATATTCTAAAGGTTAATTTAAAGAGGGACTACATTCATTTTAATAGTGCAAACGCAAATTTAAATAAATTGCCTGTTTAAAATTATGTGCGTTTAATCTGCTATGTGCACATTTTGTTTAAAAGTGTTATTTAAACAATATCTTAGTTTAGACAAAGTTTAGACATAATTTTAACCGAGCTGGCAGATTATATATTGCATTTGATTAGAAAGGTTGTAAACTATGGCAGAGTTTACACAGCAATTTTCCATCCTAATTAGAAAATAAAAGAGATAAGCACAGACAAAACCTAGAATCATCACTTCAATTCCCAAGTGTGCCTTTTGTTAACTCGTAAATGGGGATTGCCAGGTGCACAGTCAAGTGTAGCTTGGCACCAAACACCCAAGGGAGGAGACGGAAGGAGATATTGCCTCTTTGTAAGTGCACAATAATATCAAGGGTCTCCACGGAGAGGAACTTGGGAAAAGTCGATAATAATGAATGCGGTGAAAGAAAGAAAACAACAGGCAAGTATGGTTTATTGCTTTATTTTTTAACTACTGAAGGTCTCAGTCAATCAGTAGCACAAGTTACATATGTCAGCCAAATATCTGATTATTAGTTAAAGCAAACAATTTTATATGAGCATATCACTAAGTGCATGGGCAAATTAAATATTTTTACACTCACTAAACTATTTATTATAGTTTACCACTATAGTAATACTGTTTAGGGTTGCTTTTTGGTCTCCTCAATTCTTCAATGCATGGATTCCATAAGATTTTGGAAACATTCCTTTGATGTTCTGGTCCACATTGATATGAATGCCTTACACAATTTTGGCAGATTTGTCAGCTGTACATTCTTTCTACAAATCTTCCATTCTCCCACATCCCAAATGTGTTCTATTGGATTCAGATCCGGTGACTGGAAAGGCGACTGAAGAACAATGAACTCATTGTCACGTTCACAAAGCCAGTTCGAGGTGACTTTTGTTTTGTGACATGGTGCATTATCATGCTGCAAGTAGACATTCGAGGCTAGTTAAATTGATATTGATTTGATACACTTTGTTAATCCCCTGTTGAGAAACTGTCTTTTTGCATGATCTTTGAAGGTAAGATTAGAGGGTTAACCATTGTACAGCACCCCTGGAGCAATTGTCAGGTTAAGGGCTTTGCTCAAGGACCCAAGGGAGTAGGGTCCCTTCTGGCAGTAATGGGATTTGAACTAGCAACCTTCCAGATACCAGTGCAGATCCTTAGCCTCAAATTGTGGCTATGCACGCGGTCACTAACAATTCTCCAATATGCTGCAACATTGAAGAGATGACTGATTGGTATTAATGGACCCAAAGTGTGCTAAGAAAACATTCCTCACATCATTACACCACCACCACCAACCTGGTCTTTTGACACAAGGGTTGGATTCATGCTTTTGGCTCCAAATTCTGACCCTACCATTTTTGTGCCTCAGCAGAAATTCATGACCCATTCTGCTAGGCTAAGATTTAGTGGCATATCCTGCACCAAACCACCAACCAATTGCATTCCAAACTAAGTGAATAAACTCGATTTTGTTCCAGGATCTGCCTGGACTTCATCTGATAATAAAGGTGTAAATGAGAGCAGAACTAACATCTTTCCAGTGGCCCCTTTGCAAATGTCTTCGGAGACAGGGCATGAAATGGACTCCAGCAAGACCTAAAATTCAAGGAATGGCAACTAGGATGGACTGAATAATTCACCCAGGGACAGGCCCTGATTTTGCAAATGGTAATGACTGTAATCCGATCATTATAGGTTCCACCTTTCTTCATAAACTTGTTTCACTCATCCCATCTGAGGATATTCTCGGAACTCTCAATGAACTCCTTTGGGGTTCTCTTTGGGTATCTTTTCTAGGATTCTCACTGCAAAATGACCTTCTGAAACCTGCTCTCTGAAACTAAAAAAGCAGATGAGCTGTTCTCTCTTTGGTAGAGCTCCAACTGACAATTCTCTTCTCTTTATGGACCCAAAAGTTGAGATCCAGTTTGTCAAGCCAAAGATATGTGCCACTAGTCAGACTCTGCTGACAAACAGCCATTACTTCAAGAAGGGAACTTTAACATTTAAATTTCTGAGAAAGAAAGAGGAATGCTTTTCCCTTATGAAGTTGCAGATGACACTGCAAAGAGCTGAACTGAGAAAATCGCAGAACACCACAAACAAAAGACCATGTCACAAAATGAAAGACTGCACTCCATCACAAAAGAATCCTCCACTTAAACCTGGAGTAACAACAAAGCAGTAACTTCATACAATATCGGATATCACCTTTAAAGACTTGGTATCTATAAATCTATTAAAACTATTTATCTGTGCCATGATAAATTAGAAATCTAAATAGTAAGGAAACAGCCAGACACTTCTATGTTACATGTCTGTCTGATTAGTCTCTCTTCGTCATCTTATATGAAGGACCAAAAGAAGGTAATTCCACGCCAGGTCAGGGGGTGGTAGGGTGCAATAACCCTTTCTCTGTTATCCTTGCAGACCTAACATGGGAAATCCGGCCTGGTTACGATGAAATCCTTTCCAGTTCAGGCCCCAAAGATGTCCTTTCCGGTTCCGGCCCTGAAGACTTCACACCCGGTTCTGGCCCCAATGACACTATTTCTGCCAGCCTGCTTTAAAAGCCAAACAACATCCTTCAATTCTCAGCTCCTAATTTGAAGTCAATCTGTACACTACTGTACTATCAATTATGCAACTTTGCAGCCTTATTCAAGTATATGGGTGGCTACCCCAAACCTTTTCCTGAGTCAAGGTAATTTATTTTCACACAGTATATACTGTATATGAAAACCCAGCCACAGGGGATGCACAAACCAGTGTGTTTCTTCGTGCCGAACCCAAGCCCAGATAAATGCAGGTGGGTATATCAGGAAGGATATCCGGTGTAAAATTTTGCCAAATCAATATCCAGACAACAATTCAAATTTCCATACTGGATCGGTCGAGCCCCTGGTTAACAACGATCACCACCAGTACTGTTAGCAAAACAGGGTGCTGGCAGAAATTGGGCTACTGTTGGCCGAAGAAGGAGAAGAATAGGGGGGAGACGTGTCCGGAGGCAGGAGGAACGGAGGAAGGTAAAGAGAGTGGAACTGAGGGTAGGAACTTTGAATATTGGCAGTATGACTGGTAAGAGGAGAGAGTTAGCAGATATGATGGAGAGAAGGAAGGTTGATATTTTGTGTGTGCAAGAGACTAAATGGAAAGGGAGTAAGGCCAGGTGGATCAAAGGTGGATTGAAATTGTTCTATCATGGTGTGGATGGGAGGAGAAATGGGGTAGGGGTTATTCTGAAGAAACAGTATGTCAAGAGTGTTTTGGAGGTGAAAAGAGTGTCACGCAGAGTAATGATTATGAAGCTAGAAAATGGAGGTGTGATAATGAATGTTGTTAGTTAATATGCCCCACAAGAAGGTTGTGTGATGGATGAGAAAGATGATTTCTGGAGTGAGTTGGATGAAGTGATGAACAGTGTACCAAAGGGACAGAAAGTGGTGATTGGAGCGGATTTCAATGGACATGTTGGTGAAGAGAACAGAGGAGACAAAGAGGTGATGGGTAGTTATGGTGTCAAGGACAGAAATGAAGAAGGTCAGATGATAGTGGATTTTGCCAAAAGGATGGACATAGCTGTGGTGAATGCGCATTTTAAGAAGAGGGAGGAACATAGGGTTACGTACAAGAGTAGAGGAAGATGCACACAGGTAGATTACATCCTATGCAGAAGAGTCGATCTGAAGGAGATTGAAGACTGCAATGTGGTGGCAGGGGAAAGTGTAGTTAAGCAGCATAGGATGGTGGTCTGTAGGATGATATTGGAGAACAAGAAGAGGAAAAGAGTGAGGGCAGAGCCAAGGATCAAATGGTGGAAGTTGAAAAAGAAAGACGGTAAGGTTGAGTTTAGGGAGGAGGTGAGACAGGCACTGGGTGGCAGTGAAGATTTACCAGACAGCTGGGAAACTACAGCAGATGTAGTAAGGGTGACAGCAAGAAAGGTGCTTGGCTTAACATCTGGACAGAGGAAGGAGGAAAAGGAAACCTGGTGGTGGAATGAAGACGTACAGGAGAGTATACAGAGGAAGAGGATGGCAAAGAAGAAGTGGGATAGTCAGAGAGATTCAAAAAGTAGACAAGAGTACAAGGAGATAAGGCGCAAGGTGAAGAGAGAGGCGGTGAAGGCATATGATGAATTGTATGAGAGGTTGAACAATAAGGAGGGAGAAAAGGACCTGTACTGATTGACTAGACAAAGGGACCGAACTGGGAAAGATGTGCAGCAGGGTAGGGTAATAAAGGATAAAGATGGAAACGTTCTCACAAACGAAGAGGGTGTGTTGAGCAGATGGAAAGAGTACTTTGAGAGTTTGATGAATGAAGAGAATGAGAGAGAAAAAAGATTGAATGATGTGGAGATAGTGAATCAGGAAGTGCAATGGATTAGCAAGGACATGTAAGGACAGCTATGAAGAGGATGAAAAATGGAAAGACCGTTGGTCCAGATGACATACCTGTGGAAGCATGGGGGTGTTTAGGAGAGATGGAATTGGAGTTTTTAACCAGATTATTTAATGGAATCTTAGAAAGTGAGAGGATGCCTGAGGAGTGGAGAAGAAGTTTACTGGTACTGATATTTAAGAATAAGGTGGATTTGCAGGACTGTAGTAACTGCAGGGGGGATAAAATTGATGAGACACAGCATGAAGTTATATGAAAGAGTAGTGGAAGCTAGGTGAAGAAGTGAGGTGATGATTAGTGAGCAGCAGTATGGTTTCATGCCAAGAAACAGCACCACAGATGCGATCTTTGCTCTGAGGGTGCTGATGGAGAAGTTTAGAGAAGGCCAGAAGGAGTCGCATTGCATCTTTGTGGACCTGGAAAAAGCATATGACAGGGTGCCTCGAGAGGAGTTGTGGTATTGTATGAGGAAGTCGGGAGTGGCAGAGAAGTATGTAAGAGTTGAACAGGATATGTACGAGGGAAGTGTAACAGTGGTGATGTATGCAGTAGGGATGACGAATGCATTCAAGGTGGAGGTGGGATTACATCAGGGATTGGCACTGAGCCCTTTCTTATTTGCAATGGTGATGGACAGGTTGACAGATGAGATTAGACAGGAGTCCCCGTGGACTATGATATTTGCTGATGACATTGTGATCTGTAGTAGGGTGCAGGTTGAGGAGACCCTGGAGAGGCAGAGATATGTGCTGGAGAGGACAGGAATGAATATCAGTAGAAATAAGACAGAATACATGCGTGTAAATGAGAGGGAGGTCAGTGGAATGGTGAGGATGCAAGGAGTAGAGTTGGCGAAGGTGGATGAGTTTAAATACTTGGGATCAACAGTACAGAGTAATGGGGATTGTGGAAGAGACGTGAAAAAGAGAGTGCAGGCAGGGTGGAATGGGTGGAGAAGAGTCTCAGGAGTAATTTGTGACAGATGTGTATCAGCAAGAGTGAAAGGGAAGGTCTACAGGACGGTAGTGAGCCCATCACCTGCATGTCCTCTCTCACCACATCCATAAACCTTCTCTTAGGCCTTCTTCTTTCCTTTTGCCTGGCAGCTCCATCCCTACCATCCTTCTTCCAATATGCACAGTATCTCTCATCTGCACATGTCCAAACCAACAAAATCTTGCCTTTCTGACTTTGTCTCCAAACTTGATCTGACCCTCTAATGTACTCGTTCCTAATCCTATCCATCCTCGTCACACCCAATGCAAATCTTAGCATTTTTAACTCCTCCTCCAGCTCTGTCTCCTGCTTTCTGGTCAGTGCCACCGTCTCCAACCCATATAACATAGCTGGTGTCACTACCATCCTGGAGACCTTTCCTTTACATTCTTGGTGGTACCCATCTGTCACAAATCAGCTTACATGTTTTCATTTAATGTTATCTTTATTCAGACTCCACTGTACTACTTATGTTAGCAAAAAATCAGCAATCAAGGACTAATGTAAATCTAATACTCATATTCAATACTTATGGTCGTAATAGAAATTATTTTTTATTGTTTTATGCATTAACTGTGTGCAGCTGTACTATTTCATATTTCAACAACTTGGCAAGTTTCATCCCAATTTTATACCAACAGGCAATACACCTTTATAACATTAAGAATAATGAATACAGTGATCCCTCGCTATATCGCGCTTCGCCTTTCGCGGCTTCACTCCATTGCGGATTTTATATGTAAGCATATTTAAATATATATCGCGGATTTTTCGCTGCTTCGCGGGTTTCTGCGGACAATGGGTCTTTTAATTTCTGGTACATGCTTCCTCAGTTGGTTTGCCCAGTTGATTTCATACAAGGGACGCTATTGGCAGATGGCTGAGAAGCTGCCCAACTTACTTTCTCTCTCTCTCTCTCTCTCTCTCTCTCTCTTGCGCTGACGTAGGGGGGTGTGAGCAGGGGGGCTGTGTGCAGCTGCTTCCTGAAGGACATGCTGCACCGGTGCTTCGCATACTTAAAAGCTCAAAGGGCACGTATTGATTTTTGACTTTGTTTTTCTGTGGCTCTCTCTCTGTCTCTTCCTGCTCCTGACAGAGGGGGTGTGAGCTGCCGCCTTCAACAGCTTTGTACCGGCGGTGCTTCGCATACTTAAAAGCCAAAAAGCCCTATTGATTTTTTTTTTGACTGCTCCTGACAAGCACTCCTTTGAAGAGGAAGATATGTTTGCATTCTTTTAATTGTGAGACAGAACTGTCATCTCTGTCTTGTCATGGAGCACAGTTTAAACTTTTGAAAAAGAAACAAATGTTTGTTTGCAGTGTTTGAATAACGTTCCTGTCTCTCTACAACCTCCTGTGTTTCTGCGCAAATCTGTGACCCAAGCATGACAATATAAAAATAACCATATAAACATATGGTTTCTACTTCGCGGATTTTCCTATTTCGTGGGTGGGTCTGGAACGCAACCCCCGCGATGGAGGAGGGATTACTGTATACCGATTCTGACTTTAAATTATGTAATGGAATTGTCTTTGGTTGATTTTTGATTGGTATGTGTGGGTTCATTTTCAACATACTGTATACAATTTTTGGATTTAACAGTGCACTCGATGCTTCATCTCCAGACAGAAGAGCAGCTTCAGCGACAGACTGCTGTCACTGTCCTGCTCCACTGACAGACTGAGAAGATCGTTCCTCCCCAAAACTATGCGACTCTTCAATTCCACCCGGGAGGGTAAATGTTAACATTATAAAAAGTTATTGTCTGTTTTTACCTGCATTATTATCAATCTTTAATTTAATATTGTTTTTTTGTATCAGTATGCTGCTGCTGGAGAATGTGAATTTCCCCTTGCGATTAATAAAGTATCTATCTATCTATCTATCTATCTATCTATCTATCTATCTATCTATCTATCTATCTATCTATCTATCTATCTATCTATCTATCTATCTATCTATCTATCTATCTATCTATCTATCTATCTATCTATCTATCATACAGCTACAATACAGTTGCAGATTTTTAAATATTCTTCCATATAAACACCAAAGTGGTACAGGTCCAGCTGATCTTTCATTTTAGAGATTATGTCATAATTATTCCATACTCTTTCCACAGTGATAACAACGACATTTATTTCTACAGGACATGTTCATACAGCAATGCAGCTCAAAGAGAAAGTTACAAGAAAATAAATACAATTAAGATTAGGCAATAAGATAAAACAATAAGTAATAACAAAACACAAAACAAACCAAAAAAAAAACCAAAATCTGCAGGGAGTCCAAGGCCAAAACCTACCTGACATCAGTGTTCCTAAATCAGCTATCTTTGTTCTCATGCTTCACATAATAGGATTTGAAGAAGATGGTCTTGTGGAGAGCTGAGACACCCGCCTTTATTCCAACATCTCAGAGGGCTACATGGTGCTTTGATCGGGGGGTGGTGGTGCAGATCGCCACCACAGAAGAACCAGAAAAGACATATAGTGGGGATTAGTATAGGATTAGTATATATTGCGGATCCCTGAAGAATATGATAATTCTATACCCAATCAGTCTATTAGGAATACAACTGAAAAGTAGCTACGGAAAAATCAAATGAAAGTAATGGGTTTTTAGCAGTGTTTTAAAATGTTCCACAGTATTAGCCTGGTGAGTTTCCATTGGTAAAGTATTTCCGATTTTAGCTGCAGCAATAGGCTGCCTGTTTTAAGCTTGGCTCTTGGAATTATAAGCAGACTTCCACTTGAAGATCTATTGTTACAACTTGGAGTGTAGAATGACAGCCCTTCCAAATACAGGAAGGAGTGAGTTATTTATGGCTTTATAAACCATTAGTAGTTTTTTAAAGTTGATTCTGAATGACACGGGAACCCAATGTAACAACGCTAAAACTGGTGAGATGTGCTCAAATTTTCTTTTTCTATTTAAGATTCTCCCTTTGTGTCTGTAATACAGTCACACCAGCTGACCTTGCACCTGCCAGAAGTACTTTTGTGAAGTTTTTTGAAGTGTAGCTTGACCTTTGATGAGCTTTATGTGCCCTGCTTCAGAAACACACTCAACATCTGTACATTTCATTTCAGCAAGCCCAAAGCGTGGATTTTCAGTTGGATCAAACACTTTTGCATTAGGTCTGGCACCAAGATGAGAAGAATCTAGATGAATTACAAATCCGCAAGGAAACACTTTAACATGACATAATTCAGAGTACTGCTAGTACATGTTTGAGGGCTAACTGCTTCAGCCTGCTGTGTTCCCTTGATTATTCTTCTTGACAATGATTGGCAAGATGACTCCACTTGTACATGGCACACTTCTCGAAATCTACTTGCTGTTACTCTTGGTCTACAAATTTCTGACCATTCAGCACGCTGAGACTGTTGTTATGTTTTCTTTTCTTTGAAAGCTGACACTCACTGGACAGGACTCACTGTTAAACTCTCCAACAAAAGTAGCTGATGGAAATTAATTGGGAACAAAGTTCGAATTGCTCTCAGGTTTCATTCCCGAGCATGGAGGAATTTCAGAAACTCTAGAGCACTTCCATGTTGTGTATACCTTCTGGTTGTAACAGGGGGGCAATGGTATGACAGTACTGAGCCATAAGACAATGGACCAAACCTGGAATCAACTAGAGGCAGTTCTGATAGTCAATGCAAAGCCGTGCACAGCATAGGCTGTGGAGTAATGCCTCTTAATGATTCAGCAACAGACATCACTGCCAAGTCAGGGAGGGGTCCTAAAATACAAAAAAATATAGTAACCTCCAGACAGAATAATACATGAGAAATTTTAAAAAGCTTCAACATTTAAATACTGTCAAATGCATATTATGCAATGAGAAAGATATAAAACACCCACCAAAATTAACAAAGACGAATGACAATTTGATTACTCATGTATACCCACTGTCAATTTACAGATACTCTTGCCAAACACTTTTGGTTTCCCTACTATGAGCTGGTCTAGAGGCTCTGGCTGAAATTGACCAATTACATTAAACAAATTGGACAATGTAAAACAAACAGTTAGAAAAACACTCTCTCTCTCTCTCATATATATATATATATATATACTGTATATCTACAGTACTCTATATATATATAAAATCCTAAGCCTGAAAGTGCAACGGTGACGTTTTTATGTCACATTTTTTGTCATGCTTTAAATTGGGCTTATTTTAAAACCTACATATATATGTCTGGATCATTCTTTTCAGAATTTATTGAACTTTAATGTGATGTTGTTAGATTTTGAGATTCTTATTCCATTTTTAAATTAAAAACTAAAAAATATCAAGAAGTCACTATGGTATAGCAGGTCCGCAGCTTCAAAAAAATATGGCCAGTTTTTTAAATCCAGTTAGTCGTGTCTGTCTCCGTGGGTGCGATTGCACGACTGTGGGGAGTTGATGAGATAATTGGAGCGAGTCGCACCTGCACGTGTGGGAGACATGATAGAACGGGAGAGAAGACAGAGGTTAAAAAGAAAAGTGAAAGGCAGTGAAGGGCAGACAATCCAGACATTTGGATAGAGAAGACAGCATGAGCTGGGGCTCCGTGAGGGAGCGCAGGCTGTGGGACTCTAGGGGCTGGTTCACCCCACTGAATAATTGAGTAGAATGGGACGAGTATGACTGAAGACTTCCCAATGGATCCGGGGGGCGACCGAGTGAACGCGAAGGAAGACGGGAGGGTGAGCCGACCTCGGACGGTCTGGCTGCACAATGTGGAGGCAGCCAAGACGGGGGTTGGCTGAAAGGAGTTTGTGGCTGCTAAGTCTCCGCCGAGACAGAAGGAGGTGGGCTGAGATCATGTGAAGAGCAAGACTGCATTTTTAACCTCTATTTTAGCAGATTTATTTATTATGGATTTTATCCCCACTTTTCACTTGTTTTATGGATTTATTTGTGTACTGTTGTTTTTGTTGAGAACACTGCACCGTGGACACTTTTGGTTTTACTTTTGACTATTTCTAATAAAAGCACCTGAGCACTTTCCACCATCCCCTGGCTTCAATGCGATTTGTTGCCATTTGTCAGCTCATCTCGGTCATGACTATCAACGGTGTTGGTTCATCAGACTCCCATGTGGGAACAGGGAGTCTGGAGGGGACCGGAATCGTCACTGTCATTTCCCTCGAGACGAGAATTTGTGCCAAGAGATCTAACCACGCCTGGGGCAGAAATAAAAGACAAAGAGTAGAACAAGAGTAGAGCAAAGCGAGTAGGGGGGAACCCCCTAGTATATATATATATATATATATATATATATATATATATATATATATATATATATAGTGAAAGAAAAATTAACTGCTTGAAAAATACTTAGGGTTAAAAGCTGACGAAGCCATTTTGCTCTAACAGCAGGTTATTCATGCAGACGTCTGTCATATGACAGGTGCAGTAAGTTGACCCAGGTCAATTTTCATTTTTTTTAGGAACGCATCTATTTGACACAGGAAAGATGACCTTTCCTTCATTAGGGCCTGTCTGACCAGTAAAAAAAAAATAAGATCAGATGGCCCATTAGCGTAATAAAATAAAATGCTTAAGTAAACGATGTTATGTTTTTTTTGATAAATAAGGGGAAGGGGGAGGAAGGAGAAATTATAAAAAGCCAATCGAAAAATGGAACTTTGCTCTTCTGCCTTGCAACGTAGAATCCATGTACTCATCTGTGACTGAATAAAAATCTAATTGATTGAACTATTCATGTCTTCCTCGGGGGGGGTTTCTTCCATAATATCACATAAACATATGCAAATTACCAGAGTCCTTGGCCGATGCCAGGTCTGCAGAGAGCAAGTACATGGGACTGGTGATGGGTCTGTCTGCATTTTCAACGGACTAAAATGACCGCACTGGAAAAGCAAGGTGGCCAGGTGGTTGCACAGTGTTTTCCCTGCAGCATGTGAGCATGACATGCTGTTTAACTGCACAGGCCCATCAACCTGTAAAGTGACCTACAGGTGGACAGAGAAGTGTATGACACTACAAGGCATGGAAAGAAATGTTTGTTATAATAAATGGCTGACGATGAGGTTAATGAATGAACTTGGGCCTTCTGAACAAAGTTTTATGGAAAAACAAGAGCACTATGGCAATCAGCCGCTACAGGCAGTCCTTGAACTGTCAACTGTGTAGCAAGTTATTATACCTTTAAATATAAATGACATCTACTGTCGCTAATAACTTGAAGGCAGACTAATTTAAGCACATTAGACACCATTCACTTTGTGTTTATAGTTCTTGCAATGCCATAAACACAGAAACATTGGAGCTGAGTTGCTTTGGTGGGGAGATAACCAGTACCGAAACATTCAGTATAGAGATCTGCAACTGCAGTGAATAAATATCAAAATGCAAAAGGGTAAAAGAATAAATAAGTATATAAGATATCTGCAACCACAGTGAATAAATCTCAAAACATGACAGTGTAGCAGAACATGTAAGTTTAGGTTATCAAACTCCTAGAGGAAAACTGTAGGGAATGTCGTTCCTCTCTTTTCCTCATTGATCTGTGACACCTGCACCTTACCACTACCTCCACATTCAACATGTTTGATACTAATCACATACAAAGAACAAAAAAAAAAAATGAAAATTGCTCCATTCATAAATTAGCATACCATATGATGCTAGCTAGAGAGCACTTCCCTTTGCAATTGAAAAGATCATTTTCATGAAAATATTTGTATCCCTTTTCAAGTTTGTTACATGGCACGTTGTGCTCCACTAATTGTGAAACATATGCCGTGGTCAGTGTGGGAAGATTTTTGAGAGAACAGCTCAACATTATCCCAGCAAGTACCTGGCAGGAAGTCGTCATAGACACCCGTGAAAATGGTCTATCAGGTCATTGCAGTACCCTGTAGCATCATCATCACCATCTGACAAAATACAGCCATAGAGATTTAAACGCTTCAATCAAAAAAGGTGACACCCTGGAAAACACTTGCTGCTCAGGAAAATCTCTTCACTGTGAACTGCTTCACTTGAAATGGCAACATCTCAAGTTTAGAATCAAATGGCTTTGAGATGAAAAAGGGAAACCCAAAAAAAACATGGAAAGAATACACACACTACATGTATGGGAGCAGCGCTAATACTGTGCAGCCAGGTGTTTTTTCGGTTAGTGTGAGGCCAGCAAACCAATGAAAGAAGGAATTTCTACTTTTCTGTTCTTTCCTCACGTCTACGCTTCTATAAACTGGTAGCACCGTATACATGGCTTCTTTTTCATGAAGTGAAAGAAAAACTTGAAGGTTGTTTTGGAAGCAATGAGTAAAAATCAATGTAATGTCTTCTGAACGACACATTGTTAATATTGATCTTCTTACTTTTATATTTTCAGACTTTTGAGGCTACATTAACTGAAGCAAATGGTACTGGACGTTCTGTACCACTTTACATTGCCATTGGCTGGGAAAAGTTTGAACCAGATGTTCAAAACACGATTAAAAAAAAGCAAACAACTACAATAAGCTGTCCTCATTTTAATATGGCCAACAAAATTCAAGAGCCATCACTAAACTGGAAAGTTCAGGTTGCACATTGACACACACACCCAAAGATATGGAACATAGGTTCATAAACTATGGGTTGCTATGTGTTGTGTGAATATGGGTCTCACAAAAGTCATGATTCACAATACTACTTAATGGGAAAGGTCTGTGTATGATTTATGAAGAAGCAAACGGGTCGCCATCTGCATGGTAAGCAAATGCCATAGCTCTGTTACAACCTGCGTTGGTGATTCTCCAAGGGGAATCAGGATGACTGTCAGCAGCGATTCTTCAAGATAGATCGGAATGACTATCTGCAGCGACTCTCCAAGAGGGATTGGGAATGACTGCTAATGGAGATTCTCCAAAGGGCATCGGGATGACTGTCAGCAAATCTTCTGGGTCTCAAAGACACAAAACAGTCAAGAGAAAACGAAAAAAAAAAAAGTTTTAAGTACACCGCTGGACCAATTGGTCCACCCCTCAGCTGGAAACAGTTTTGAAGCACCCGTCATAAAGATAATTTCAGATACTACAAGAAGCAAGATTTTCCCAGATAAATAATTACATTGAGAATATGATGGAAACATGGAAAACATTGACTAAAAACGCAAAGCTGAGTGTTATAATTTTTTACTATTAAGTTAAATTACCGAAGGAAGTTTATCGCTTATTTTGCTCAATATTTGATGGTGCTGAGGCCTACTGGCCATTAATGCATGCACTTTAAAACAACAAAACACTATAACCATGAACTAATAACTACTTCGAATAAAGTAGATCAATACAACATTTTCATAGATTCTAAGAATATAATCGGTAACTTTATGCACTATTTTTAAAAATTTTAATTTTCATTAAACAGTAAGCTAGCTTTTTCCACTCATCATCTGATTAAACTAACATTTATAATGCCTTGTGTATTGCCTAAACAGTGATTAAAATGCATTAGCGCATTGCCTCCAATGTACAAGTTGATTGCTAGCTTAATTTATTAAATTAAATACTTGAAGCAGCAATTCCTTCACCACATATAAGTTTACTAAACACTAGATTGAATGACCGTTTAGCAATCATGGGGTTACTGCCAGAACAATCTCAACTGTTTTAAAGCTGAGTCCTTTTGTAATTTGAATACATAAATATCCTCTTTCCTGCCTCAATTCAGACAGCTGTTCATTTACATTAGCATTTTTTTAATTACAGGCCATTCAATAAGTAGTTCTGTGTAATTAGCTTCATCTATTAGGCTAAAGGCCCCTCATTAGTCTTACAATTATGTAATAAACTTAATAATGTTTACTAGGAGCTGATTTTTATTATTTACAATTCAGATTTTCCTACTGTACTGCTTTTCCTCCATTAACCAATTTCTAACAATGCATTAAAATGACAAAAACAGCACAAGTGTTTGATTTCTGAAGACAAAATGTTCAGATAAAAAAAATAACTCTTTAATTGATACATTTGATTAATCAATCAAGCTTTATTTTATACAGTGGCATTTTAAGAGCTGATAGATAGATAGATAGATAGATAGATAGATAGATAGATAGATAGATAGATAGATAGATAGATAGATAGATAGATTAAGGTCTCCGTGACCCCTTGAACCATTAGACCAGACGTCAGACACCAGATAAAAGTCCAAATAATGGTTTATTATTAGTAATAATAATAATAAATGTGCACAAAGCACCCTCCACTCCACAATACTCAATAATAATAATAATAATAACAACAATAATCAATAACCAATCCTCCACTCCCAGACGCGTTGCCACCCTTCCACCCAGCTCAGCTCGACGTCTGGGATTTCCCATAGTCCTTTTACATACCCTGACACGGAAGTGTTTCCCATCCTACAGTCCATGTGATTTCTTATCACTTCCGGGTCAGATAAAAAGTCCTTTTCTTCAACCCGGAGCTTGCCTACGACCAACTTCCGGGTTATAGGGCACAAACAACTCTCTTGGCCTCCCTGCAGCGTCATCTGTTGGCCCCTGTGATATCCAGCAGGGCTGTAAAGGAAAACTCCATCGTCCATGATTCCCTGCTGGTATTCGGGGCACATCCATGCAGCAGGGACAGCTCCATCTGGCGGCCTAGGGATGTTGGCCAGGGTGACAGGCCGGCCATATCCCACAGTACCCCCCCCCCCCAGTGAAGAACCAAGGTTCGAAGCGGCCAGCCCCGCGAGGGACGTCCTCCTCCAGGAGGATCCATGGGTCGGGCCATGGCTACGTCGTCGAGACTCCTCGGAGAACCTAGGGGGAATGTTGTATCGGAAATCCCTCTGATCCCCCGTCCTCTGAGGACAACTTCGCCATAAGTGGCCCGGCCGGCAGCAGTAGTAGCATAGCCGCCGTCCTCCCGTTTGTAACCCTCTGCGTGACTGGAAACACCTTGGGAACTCCGTCAACTCCTCCCCTTTCTCCACCAAGGGAGGTTTTATAGCCGCCTCAGAATACTCCGCCCTTCTCTCTACTGTGTCAGGAGACCCGTATTTTATTTTGGGGATCTCCTGCTTTCTCTGGGGCTTGTGCTCAGCTTGAGGCTCTCTATGGAGAAAAGAGAGCCTCTTTGCTGTTTGCACGCCCATTGTTCTATGCAATTTAGGAGGCAGCGTCATTAGTACCACATCGCCCCGGGTAACAGCACTTTCCAGCTGCCCTGGTTTGATTGGCACTTCCTTCGCCCCTCCAGTACCTAGTGACAACTCCCTCATCACTTTATCAGAAGACTCCCGTTTCTCTTTTAGGATCTCCTTTTTAATCTGGGGCTTTTCCACAGTTTGGATCTCTCTATTAGTAAAAGAGAGCCCTTTTTCTGTCTGAACGCCCATCATTTTTACCTTAATTAGGGGCGGCGTCTTCAGCACCGCATCGCCCCGAGAGACAGCACTTTTCAGCTGCTCCGGTTTGACTGGCGCTTCCTCAGCCCCTTCTGTCATCACACCACAATCTCTGGTAGGGCTCGCAGTGGTTTGGCACCCGCTACTTATCAAATGCGGACCCGTTTCACACTGCGTCCCTATTTCATTATATATGGTACCGGCATTTCCTACTTGTACCGCCAAATCATATAACACGGGACGCTCCCGACCTAGTCGCCGCAGGTATTCCTCCACCTTTCTAAAAGGCGCTTCGGCCGCTGCTCCCAGATCCCCAACGATCTTCTTTATCGTCGCCACAACCTGTAAGAAACTGTGCACAGGCTGAAGCAACTTCTCCAGCTCGTGCACGTCCAAAAAGTTATTTAATTCAGCCGGAGGTATGCTCAGGAGATCACTAGCCTTACCCTCCGGCTGGGAGCCAATGAGCACGCCCGCTCCTGGCACGTGCTCTGACGGGTTCTGCAAGGGAGCCTGGGATTTGGAGTTTTCGGAGGTCCGCGGTGCCGCTTTTGGCTGACTGCGGTCCGTCTGTCTCAATTTATCGACAGATCGCTCAGTCATTTCCCGGACCTCCTTACCTTTTAGTAGGGAGAGCGGTGCTTCGCTCGCCTCCCCTTTCCTTTTCAGAAAAACCAAGTCCGTCTTTTACGGGGTGAAGACGAAAACATCAGGACGCGTACCGTCTGTTTCCCCCACTCTTTCCGGGGTGGTCACGTGCCCTTCACCAGCACCCGACATGCGGAAGTCCTTGGTTTTATTTTCAGGCCGTGATGAGCGCACACCATCATCTTCAGGAGGTTTTCCTGCCCTCCGCAGAGTCTCCGGATGGACACCTGGGAGGTATGTGCACAGGACAAAATGGGTTATTTTAAAAAGGTTTTCAAATGCTTCCCCGGCACATACCTCTTTGAAGTCGTCCTCCTCCGGATGTCTCTCCCGAGACGCGTAACCGCTCCATGGCTCGTCTTGAGCATAGGCCATATTAAACATAGGACCTCCACTTGGGCTGCCGCTCTGCTTAAGTTTTTTCTTCCCCATGACGTTCTTGGAAACGGAAGGTTTTGGCGACGTTGCAGTGTGTCAGAAAGTTGTCTTCTCAGGGTTCTGTCCACAGTAAAAATTATTTAAATTCAGGTCCTCTGCCAAATCCGACGGCCAGAGAATCCTGCCGACTACGCCAACTGTGACAGATTACGGTCTCCGTGACCCCTTGAACCCTCAGACCAGATGTCAGACACCAGATAAAAGTCCAAATAATGGTTTATTATCCATCCATCCATTCTCCAACCCGCTGAATCCGAACACAGGGTCACGGGGGTCTGCTGGAGCCAATCCCAGCCAACACAGGGCACAAGGCAGGAACCAATCCTGGGCAGGGTGCCAACCCACCGCAGGACACACACAAACACACACACACACCAAGCACACACTAGGGCCAATTTAGAATCACCAATCCACCTAACCTGCATGTCTTTGGACTGTGGGAAGAAACCGGAGCGCCCGGAGGAAACCCACGCAGACACGGGGAGAACATGCAAACTCCACGCAGGGAGGACCCGGGAAGTGAACCCGGCTCCCCAGGTCTCCCAACTGCGAGGCAGCAGTGCTACCCACTGCGCCACCGTGCCGCCCATGGTTTATTATTAGTAATAATAATAATAAATGTGCACAAAGCACCCTCCACTCCACAATACTCAATAATAATAATAATAATAATAACAATAATCAATAACCAATCCTCCACTCCCAGACGCGTTGCCACCCTTCCACCCAGCTCAGCTCGACGTCTGGGATTTCCCATAGTCCTTTTATATTCCCTGACCCGGAAGTGTTTCCCATCCTACAGTCCATGTGATTTCTTATCACTTCCGGGTCAGATAAAAAGTCCTTTTCTTCAACCCGGAACTTGCCTACGACAAACTTCCGGGTTATAGGGCACAAACAACTCTCTGGGCCTCCCTGCAGCGTCATCTGTTGGCCCCTGTGATATCCAGCAGGGCTGTAAAGGAAAACTCCATCGTCCATGATTTCCTGCTGGTATTCGGGGCACATCCATGCAGCAGGGACAGCTCCATCTGGCGGCCTGGGGGTGTTGGCCAGGGTGACAGGCCGGCCATATCCCACAATAGATAGATAGATAGATAGATAGATAGATAGATAGATAGATAGATAGATAGATAGATAGATAGATAGATAGATAGATAGATAGATAGATAGATAGATAGATAGATAGATAGATAGATAGATACTGGAAGCATGTTCAACAACCATCATGCTAGTTAGGTGGCCTAGCTGACCACATACACTGTATACATATACTGTAATATTGCATCTCATATAATGAGCATATGTCTATTTTTACTGAAAAAAGAAGAAAATAGAACCTCTCCACTTATGAACATCAATAGATGTGTTAACTGAACAATAATTAATTTTAACATCATATAACAAAAATTGTAAAGAATGCATTAATTTACTTTCCAGTTATAATGAGCCCCAGAAAAAGATTCATGAAACAATAAATACAAACTGTGAACAAGAGATAGCAGGCCTCATGCTATTTCCTGTCTACATAAATAATAATAATTCTTTACATTTATATAGTGCTTTTCTCAAAGTACTTTTCATAGTGAGCGGGGAGCCACTTCAATGTGCAGCATCCACATGGATGATGCAACAGCATCCATTTTTGCGCCAGTACGTTCACCACACTTGAGCTATTAGGTATTAGGTAAGTAGTGAGAGATAGTCAGTTAGATACAAGGGATGATTAGAGGGCCAGAATAATGAGGCTGTGGTGGGCAAATTTAGCATGGACATCGGGATACACCCTACTCTTTACAAAGGATGCCCAGGGATCTTTAATGACCACAGAGAGTCAGGACCTCAGTTTTATGTCTTATCCAAAGGACGGCACCATTTTTACAGCACAGTGTCCCCGCCACTGCACTGGGGTATTGGGATCCACATTCAGATCATAGGGTAAGCTCCCCCTGCTGGCCACACCAACACCTCTTTCAGCAGCTACCAAAGCTTTCCCTAGATGGTCTCCCATCCAAGTGCTGGCTGGGCACGAATGTGCTTAGCTTCAGATGGAATGAAGTCTTATGAAGTATATGTGGCATGGCTGCTGAACAGCAGATATCAGTGGTTGGGATCTCACTCTTCAGCATCACCAGGACCAAACCAGTTTGAAAAATGTGCGCATGCCGTGACTTTCAAGTGTGTTTGAGGACTGTGCAGGTAATGTAGCCCTCAGAGTTCAGTAGGCAGGTTCTAGAGTCTTTTCAAGGTTGTGGGGTCCAAAGGTTAAATGGCAGTGCTGTCTGTTTTTGTCTGCTTCTTGGGCGTTCTCGCAATACTCTTCAAATTCAATACAAGTTCTTAATCAAGCGTGTTTAGTCTGCTTCTCGGTACTCCTGACAATGCTGTTCAAATTTAACACAAGTTCTTAATCAAGCCTTCCCTCTTGGTCCACACTATGTATATTACACCAAAGAGGGAGGAGGGGTCCCTTAGAGTTTTATACACTGTCACGCATGTGCACATGGGAGGCAACTAAAGGGCCCAAAAAGGGATAATTCCATGCCAGACCAGGGGGTAGCAGACTACACTGATCCTTCCTCTTTTCCATCGGCAGACCAACCACAGGAAAATTCACCTGGATTCAATGACGGCACTTCCAGTTTTCTGGGCTTGATGGTGGGCACTTCCGGTTCTGATGACATCACTTCCTGTTCCGGCCCCAATTGCGTCACTTCCCCAGCCGACTTTAAAACCGCCATGCGTGTCTGTCTGTATTCATTCGATTGTTGGACTGACGTCTTTTAAAACCTGTTTCATCTGTACCAAACTCTTCAGACTTGGTAGCCTATTTGAAGTATACGGGTGGCTGCCCCCAAACCTTTTCCTGTGTCTTGTGGAATCCTTTCACACACTTAGTTCTAAATATACTATGAGGATGTTTGCTTTGGTGGAGCAATGTTTTATTAGACTAGCAGCCTGTTAAAACATTTGATATCTTTAGTTAATTATTAGGACAAATAACCTGAAATCAGGACTGTCCCTGTCACCGAGACAGCTGGTCACCAAAGTAAATTACAGTAAAATAGTGAATCATTATTATCTGATGATAATAGAGCTGTGAATTTGGACAAAGCTAAATTAGCCCGTATGTGTCTTCTTTGTTAACCCCATGCCGGACTGGTGTCCTGTCCAGGGCTATTTCCTGCCTTGTATCCAGTACTTACTAGGATAGACTCCAGCTTTCCCATAATCCTGCTCTGAATAAGTGTGTTACAAAATGTATAGATTTATATGTTTCACTGCCTGTTATGACCATGGGATATGCTTTATTTTTAGATCTGGTGTTATGATCCTAGAGCACACTGTTATTTTGTTTTATTCACCCCTGGGTTTACGGCCATGGAATACACCACTCAGTCATGCAGTGCACGATCTTTCATTGATCAGTCACTGCTTTTCCAAGTCACAAGCACCGCCATCTCATAAAATAGATGGTCACACAGGTTCTATCTAGAATCAGCAAGGCAAACTCTTTTGCTCTGTTGTTATTTGCCATCCAGAAGAGTTGACATCTCTCAGAGCTTCTAGGCCCAAAATCTGCATATATCAGCCAGCTGTTTCCTGCTTCCACCTAGTGGCTGCACCTCCTGCAGTTTAGAGTTTTTCTTCTTTTTTATAAATCTCAGGCTGACACTTTCGTGTAAAGTGCTACTGCAAGTGTTGGACCAGTAACAGCAGAGTCGTCAAAATGCTGTACATAAAAACACACACACACACACACACACAGACATACATATCATAGGGAGTATGATGAGCGCCGAGATTACGTGGATGTTATGGTTGCTCCACACATGGACATGGTGCTACATGTTCCTGATACGGCTTACACTGGCCCTGACAGGACAACTCATTATGCCAGTGCAACAACATGAATACCATTAGAAGGCAGGGTTGCATGACTGTTTATTGGAAGATTGTTCTATGCATTAAAGTTTCTGAAGGCTTAAGAATCAGGGGGCTGCTTGACCGAGATCTAGCAGAGTGTAACTAGAGCAATTTTCAGATAACCTATGATACTGGAAGTGGTAACTCACATCTAGTCATTGACTGAATGTGGCGTTAGATGAAGTAAAAGGATAAACATTCAACTGGTAAAAAGGGTAATGGCCACAGTGAGACACAAAGTAACAGTGTCCAGGAGAGTAAAGAAGTAAAAAGGATTGGCCTAGTACAGAGATGGAGGGTCCCCTTTCAAAGTTCATAGATGTGAAAGTATATTACAATGGAGTAGCTTTTGTGGCATTCATTAAGTTTAAATTGACACCATTGCTCTTAGTTTGTCTTGGACCAAGGAATGCCTTTTCTGTCTCTACTTTTCTCTCACACCCTTTCCTGCTTCTAGCAAAGCAGCAAATACACTCACAGCCACAGCACCCACACCCTTATTCATGGTTTATAGCAGTTGCTAGTCATTGAGCTTTGCATCTTCCTTGACAAATTTTCTCCTTCTGTTTCATACCTGACTGTACTCACCAACTGTGATCTTGTCTCTTTGTTCCTGTCCAGGACACCACTCCTTCTTCAGTCGTCTGTCCACCCTATTGGTTAGCGCTGCTGTTTGCGTGACCTGTCAGTCGTCCTTTATTTGCATAAAGCCCTCTCTCAGTGTTGAGCAAAGCATGTACGCTAACATGATATAGTTCTATAGTTTATGCCTACTACATTTTGTAACATTTATTACTAAAATATGACAAAGTTTCTGTTTTAACAATGTGTTTACACAGATTACTTTAGAATAATGATGTCTTATTTCCACTGTAAAACTCCACTTCACTCCCACATAATCAATCAAGGCGTGAGCTGGGAAAACTTCGCTCACGTTCTAAGTCGGTGGGGGGATGGAATAGCCGGCTGCTGGCAGCTTGTCATTTTATCAGCACATTTAGAGGACAAAGGATGCTGGCGGAGAGGTGTGAATGGATTTAAGAAGCGATTTAAGGTGGGCCGGATATACAAGTTTTTTCGTAGGCTCTGGTAATTCTAGTGTTAAGAAATATCAACAAATAAAAAATGGCTAATTTTCTTTGTTCTATAACATCACCAAGTTTCAATCAAATCAATCAAATTATTTTTGAGATTTTATGGTATTTAGTTTTATATTGTGGGGGGTTTACCCCTAAATATTAATACATCCCAATGTTCTTCCTTAGTGGATACCTACTGCCCCAGATATAACGTTCTTCCACATGTCAGTTTTTTAACCAAATGAGAAATAGAGTTTTTGTTGATATGTGAGTGTTACGATCTACTCTAGATCTTTTTGTTAAACTCTACTCTAATTTTGTGTTGAGGACTTAATTGAGTCCCACCCTAATTACCCACCTATTGAGTTGCCCATTGTTAATAAATCACCTAGGTTGTGGGTAGGGTGTAGATTATAAAAGAAACTTGTTTGGATTTTAGGTGAGAGAGAGTGACAATGAGAGTGAGGGTGAGAGGGAGAGAAGAGTGAGAGTGAAAGGAGGAGGGCAGAGCAAGGTATGGAGAGTTAGGGTTGACTGGCCTGGCTTTGGGTTTTTGTTTCTTATCTCTCTATTATATAAAAAAATCTTGAGACGAGATGAGATCTGTTCAGACAGACGAGACGTGACCTTCTCAGAAAGACACTTTCACATCCCGTGAGACTAGACTTTGTGCAAAGAGATTTAACCATGCCCAGGGTCGGAAAAAGACAAAGAGTAGATGACAAAGTAGAACATCGTAAAAATTCAAAAACATTGGCGCAATACATATGCAGAGCAGTTTAGAGATAATAGAATTAGGAAAATTCGAAAGTCTCAGAAAAATGATAGTAAAGATCGCATTAGCCTAATCATGGAAATTATTACTCAGTGAAATAACGGAACAGCGAAAAGAGATCGAATAGTGTTTGAGTCTGGGGAAGAAGAGACACAAGGCAGTGAGACAAAAGGACAGTTGATGTACAGGCTTTTAAATGTTCGAAGCAGTGCACAAGATGCAGATCACATGGCAGAGCAGCAGCAGCAAGCCAGCAGCTGATTGAGCAAACAGGAGGTAAAAAACTATTTGTTTCCCATTGTATCACCATTTAAGAGGGGTTTCAGAGGAGTGACCACATCTCGTTGGGGTGCGTTCAGCCCCCCTCTTCAAAATGCCGCGTAGCACAGGTGGGGTGGGTGAGGGGGGGTTGGCGAACGAACCAAGCAGGGGGTGAAGCCCCCTTGTTGCTTATCAAAGAAATATAATTGTTGTAATTGCTAGCCATCTATGTGATAAATGTGGATAGTATGTATCTAGCCGTGTAAACTTTGTATAGCTAGATAGCTAAGTCAGTGTTGTCCTCCTGCCTTGCTTCTGTTTTGTGTAACTTTCACCAAATTTTATGTTTTTTTTTTCTTGTTGACAATAAACGGATTCTGTTTTTATTTAGCTGGTTTGGTTATTTTTTATGTGTTCTCTCTCTCAGCCTATTTATATAACCCCTAGGCCTTTTGGTAGGCCGTAACAGTGAGTCAGTCAACTTTGCACTACATACTTTATAGATAGTTTGAGAATTAGGGAAGTCCTCCCTTGAAAGCACCCCTTTGCTGCACACAGAAACCCTGACAGGGCTGCATTTCCGGACTCCACTTTCCATTAAACCCCCAGGTATCCAAGTTGAGACACCTCCAGCGGACCACTGCCACCTAACATATGGGGATGGAGCTGCTACTGGTCTCCGGCATGTGCTCATCCATTATCTGGTACCTTCCATCTTGGCAAGAGGTCATGCCATTGTCCAGCCAGAATTCCAGTCTGTCATCTATGGCACTTTTTTTGTTTAATTTGATGCTTATCTCAAACCAGTAATGGCACACTGCACGATAACATGCAGTGAATCCACTTGACTTGAGCATTCATAGTTTTTAAACTCTTTCTTTCTCTGTACATTTAGCATTCGTTTGCTCAGAGGTTGATGCGCTTGCTGCTTCCTGAGCAGCTCTTCTTTTCTCCACCCTAGCAGCCCGCTTCTTCTCTTCTTTCATCTGCATCTTTTCACGTTAAAACTGATTAAGTCAGTGTTTGTGTTGCAATTAGTACGTTTTCCTTAATTTTTCAATTAAGCTGGCACTTAAGTCTTCAATCTGCTTCAAGAATGATTTAAGATATGAAGAGGTAGGGGAAGTGATGGCAAAGGTGATAGGGAATAAGAGCGGCGCCCGTACACATGTGCTGCACGGCCGCCCTGCTGGCCACTGCTGAGAATTGATTCTACAATAAAATAAAAATAAAAAGAGGAATAACCTTGGGGGTCAATCACCCTGAAAACGAACAGTAGGTGTCACGTAGTATACAGTATGTATATCAAATTTCAGGTCAATAGGTCAAACGGTTTGCGAGCTAAAGGTGATTTAAAATCCTGGACAAACGAACAGCCACGGTAGTGTATTATATAAGAAGATTGTTCTCTTTTTCTATTACATGGATCCCCAACAGGCCCCGGTGTACCCACAATCATAAGCCTAAAGATTAGGGCAGCCCTCAGGAAATATAAACAGAGTCTCGATACTAAATCCAGGTGGGATGGATTTTGGGGTCCTAGAAAGGTTAGTCTTGGCAAGACAGAAGCAACGCAGAAAGTGCTGTAATGTAGGACAACTGATTGTTGTTTTAGATATCCTTATTTATTTTTCTTGACTCTACTCTGGTCACTGACTTCAAACCCATGGTTTGTTTTTCATTATACTTTTTTTTTCTAAATGTTAAGATATTTTTGGTGCCACCATTTTGTGTCGTGGTAGCATCATCATTGTCAAGGAAACAACCGGGAAGTCACGTTGTGGCATCATGAGATGCAACTGTATAAAGCCCAGTCCGTATTTGTTCCCAGAATCTGATAATGAATTGTGTTTGCATTTAAAGATTTCAAGTTTCCTAATGGTTAGAAGAATTTTGACTGTTTGTTCTTTTTTAGGATTTTACAATCTATCATTTTTTTCAGAACAACAATGACCCAAAGCATACATTCAAGGCAACACTGGAGTGGCTTTGGGACAGGTCTATGACTTTCCTTGAGTGGCCAACAAAACACCAAACTTAAACCCCATAAAACATCTGTAGAGAGACCTGAAAATGGCAGCTTGCAGACGCTTCCCGTCCAGTCTAATGGGGCTTGAGAGGATTTTCCAAGAAGAAGTAGATAAACTACTCAAATCCAGGTGAGCAAAGCTTGTAGACACTTACCCACAAAGATTCCAAACTGCTTCCACAAAGTACTGAATTAAGGGTCTGAATACTTAGATGAACAAGCGATTTTATTTTTTGATTTTTAATAAATCTGCACAACTTTCTCATTATGAGTTTTTGAGTGTAAATTGATGAGTACAAAATTGAAAATGTATCCACTTAAAATTAAATCTACAACACACTAAAGTGTGCAGAATGTGAAAGTGAATGAATATGAACATTTTTTGAATCTTCTGTAAATAACACATCCATAAGAGTTTTTGGCTTACATTTCCATTAGAGCTATCTCCTGGTCAAGGCCAGTTGCACCCTCACTTAATCTACAGACACCAAGTAGGAGCTCCCCTTGCAGTGCCTGCTGCCCTTGTGACTTTTTAGGGCCCTGTTTGAAATACATAGCAGACTCCCATCTATGATGATAATTCTCTGCTTTCTCCAACTGGGCTACTGTAAATTTCACAGGGCTAAGACAGAGTAAGCCGGTTGGAAATACAGTTGTAAATCTAAAATTCTGAATAAATAAGCATAATCATTTACCTTAAAATGATCCCTTTTCATAAAATCAAAGGATTGAAGGTGGCTAATTAACAGAAAAAGTCACTAATTATATTTCTGGTAATTTAAAAGGAGTGTTGATTCAATTCTGCTGCAGACCACTGCAAGCAGAGCTGCTATACTGAGACAAACAAAAACAGAACAGTCCATCCATTCATCCATTTCTAACATTTTTTTCCTAATTCATGGTCACGGGGAGGAGGGTCCTATCCCAGTAACATAAAGTGAAAGGAAGGAAACAACCCTGGACAGAAAGAAGCCAATTTAAATATGCATATCTTTCTGAGATGCCTCGCAGTTAGGAGACCCGGGTTAGCTTCCCAGGTCCTCCCTGCGTGGAGTTTGCATGTTCTCCCCGTGTCTACATGGGTTTCCTCCGGGTGCTCTGGTTTCCTCCCACAGTTCAAAGACATGCAGGTTAGGTGCATTGGCGATCCTAAATTGTCCCTAGTGTGTAGGTGTGTGCCCTGCAGTTAGGCTGGCGCCCTGCCTGGGGTTTGTTTCCTGTCTTACACACTGTGCTGGCTGGGATTGGCTCCAGCAGACCCCCGTGACCCTGTAGTTAGGATATAGCAGGTTGGATAATGGATGGATGGATCTTTCTGAGAGAAACCTGAATACCTGTAGGAAAACTCATAGAGATGGAGGAGGAATGTGCTAACTCCACAAAGGCTTCCACCACGTGGCTGACTCGAAATTGAAAAGTATGTTTTAATAATAGAAGAAGGAATTCTACAGAAGAATAGAATTTGCACAATGCATATTTGGAATGAGTATTGGCAAAAAGGTAATTCATCGATGCACAAAAGAATAAGACCATAATGATTAAAAACTAAACTGACAGTGCTCAGTTCAAGCACATGATGTGAGAAGTACTGCTTTCATTGTACAACTTCTATTCTTACTAATGTAACTTATGGTTAAGGAACACTTTTATACACAAGACAGATGTTATGTGTCTTCAATGCATATGCTGAAATCAAATTTTATTGTTCATATACAATTTATACATGTAGTACAGTATGCAGTGAAATGCATAGTTGCGTTACTCCAATGACAAATATAAATGTTACATATTAAATATTAAGAAAAATATAAAGGGACTATAACAGTACAAAACTTTATAAATTCAAAAATCATTAATAGAATTATAAATATGTAAATATTATTATTATTGTTATTAATAACTAATTAGATGACTTAAATTACTTAATGGGAGAGAGTTAAAAATAGGGCATCATGTATTTCTAGACATTGAGAGATCAGATATTACGGACAGAAGCTCCTCCTCAGTCTGTCAGAACTGGACTTTAGGCTGCCATACTGTTTACCATGACAGAAGCACAATAAAGATGCCATTGCTGGGATGGCTGCTATCATGGATAATATTCCTTGCCCTAGTTCAAATTGTCTTGGTGTAGATGTCCTGGAAGCCAGAGAGTGCAGATCCTGTGATGTGTTCAGCTGACTGCACCACTCTCTGAAGAGCCTAGTGGTTCTGCTATGTGTTGCTATCAAACCACACAGCGATACTTCCTGTCAAAGTACTTTCGATGGTGGATGACTGTGTTTGAGTGATGGGCTGTTCATCCTTCATTCATTCATTTTCCACCGCTTATCTGAGACTGGGACATGGAGGCAGCTATCTTAATTGTGAGGCCCGGATGTCTGTTTTCCTAGACACACTTGCCAACTCATACTATGGGATCCCAAGGTGTTCCCAGACCATGTGGGAGATAGATAGATAGATAGATAGATAGATAGATAGATAGATAGATAGATAGATAGATAGATAGATAGATAGATAGATAGATAGATAGATAGATAGATAGATAGATAGATAGATTTGTCCCCAAGGGTACTTGTTCTTTATACAGAAGCTCTTTCAATAAATAAATACATAAATAGGTAGATAATTAAATACATAAATACATATACACACAGTATGGTCTGAACACACGCCAGAATGACTAAAAGCAAGAAAATTAAAATGAAAGAAAATGCCTGACTTGGCAGTCCTAGTCCCAGTGATGCATTATACAGGCATATTGCTCTTGGTATAAAGGAGCCCCAGCCAAGTTTCTTGACACACTTTTGCTCAATGATTTGTTGACTGAGAGTACCCAGCATGCCCTGGGTCTACTCCAAGCTGGCTGTGCCTGTAAAACCTCCTCAGGGAGGCATCCATATCAGAAGCCTGAACCACTTCAATTGGTTCCTCTCAATGAGGAGGGTTGGCAGCTCTACTCTGAGCCTCTCCCAGATGTCTGTGCTTCTCACCCATCTGTAAGAGCTCTTGTGGGCACACCCCATGAAGGAGGAACAGGGGCGATTGCAGATGTGCTCTGGGCAGTGGGTGAAGGCAGAGGTCTTAGTGGACTGCAACCAGACACATTAGCTGACTCTTAGGATAGATAGATAGATAGATAGATAGATAGATAGATAGATAGATAGATAGATAGATAGATAGATAGATAGATAGATAGATAGATAGATAGATAGATACTTTATTAATCACATACTCCAGCAGCAGCATACTGATACAAAAAACAATATTAATGGGTGATGAGAAACTGAAATACTAAAAATATTGGCAAAGCAAAGGACTTTATGCCATTCTTCACAATGAAAATGGACATTAGGGATTTATTCTGTGTCTGTGTGTCTAAGAATTATGTTGTTTGCTTTAATATGTAGTTATGTCCTAATTTGGAATGGTACAGCATAGACATAAGATACTTGAAATAAACTTTGATTAACATTGAGTTGAATTTGGTGTAATTTGGTGTAACAAAACCCCCTCAATTAATAGCACTAATTGGAGTCTTAAATCCCACATTATTTTAAGCCTTGCTTGAATATGCATAAGTTTCAAGAGTGTTTATCGGCTTTCTTTTATGAATTAAAAGAACAAGCTAATTCATTTAATTAACTTATGCCCACAGCCAGGGACATTTCTGTTAAGATAGCAAAATCTGTCAGCATGTTTGGTTCTAATGTCTTACTGATGAAAAAAGAAGAATTCAGTGCTCTACAAGAAAAAAAAAGTTAAATTTCAAAAAAGGTTTTGTAGATTAATCTTTATTTTAAAAGTTCAGTCTGGAAAACCCATTTTTAAAGAGCAGTTAAAAGGATTTGACTGAGTTCTAATAGATTCATTTTTGTTTTAGAATTAATATTGCCTTAATGATATTAGAAGTTTAAAACGTTTGAACATTCTTTCAATAAAGGAATTTATTGGGTTTTAATGGGATGTGACATACCGTAGTTTCTTAAACTTTTATCAATGAGGGTTGTAAGGTAATGTGATTTTATTCTTGTGCTTTAAAGTGTTTAGAAGGATTATTGAATTTTTTTTATTATATTTAAACTGTAAGTTCTTTTATTCTGTTTTGCACTTAAATATTTGATCTCAGTAAAAGTAGCTTGTCTAGATAGATAGATAGATAGATAGATAGATAGATAGATAGATAGATAGATAGATAGATAGATAGATAGATAGATAGATAGATAGATACTTTTTTAATCCCAAGGGGAAATTCACATACTCCAGCTGTGGCATATTAATAAAAAACAATATTAAAGAGTGATAATAATGCAGGTATAACAGACAATAACTTTGTAGAACCATAGATAGTGGAAGTGTTAGGAAGTAGACAGAAGGCTGAACAAGAAAAAAAGGAAACTTAATACTGTAAAAAGGGCAGTCTAGCAAGATGAAAAGTTAGAACCTTAAATAGTAAACTGATCATTTTCTAGACTTTCCGAAAAAAAGAAGCTCTTGAAAAATGGGTTACCTTCACACGTCATGAACATATACTAGCATGGTCTGACAAAATGACATTGGGCAGAGAGGAGGGTGTTCATTTTGGCTCTGACAAGCTTGAAAAAGTTATCAGCTTAAAGTGAAAGTAATGAAGAAGGTGAGCATCAGGAAGGAGGAGAAGGAGGAAGAACATAGAAGTCTCATACCGTGAAACGCAGCAATGTAACCTTAAGAGACTAAACGGCACACACATTGGGTGTGTCGACCAGCATTATCTATGACAGCTCTTGAAATGTTCAGGTTGTATAAGGTGATCTATCTATTTTTCCACACCCATTTACTTGTATTTACTTTAGCTTTTTGGCTCATTAAAAATATTTAAGAAAGTCAGACTATAATTAGGTTAGATTAGGTTAGGGAGCATGCACTGGTACAGTACTTTGCCTCACCCACCACACAACAAAACACCCCATCTTCCCAACTGGCAACCCCTTCACGCAGACACACCTGTTCCAGTCCCACCCTCCAGAAATGACAATCTATCTGTCACAGCCAGGTATTACGTGGAGGATGAGGATCCTGTGGGCTTCACAATGCAGGTAATGTGCAGATGCAGAAAACTGTGCGTAAGCCAACTTTCATGCACTTACACTACATAAATCCCGGTCAGCATTAAATGTAACTCTCGTGCACGCGCCTGCCGCCCCTCCCAGACTGATCCCAGAATTATGTCTCTTTGAATATGCAAATCATTATAAATATTCCCTTAAGTTCAGAGTTCTGTGAAAAGACAATAAGAAAAACACGGGAAAAAAAAGAAGAATATCCGCGAATGCCAAGTGGAGGCAAGGAAAAATGTACTATTTGTTGGTTTAAACATTGGTATAAACAACCAAAGGAAGTTGATTGAAAGTTCAAGTTCAGAAAGTCGCACAGTGCCTGAAATAAAAAAGAAGGTGTAAGATATCAAATAGCCGTGAAAAGGCAAGTCGTAGCCCACCGTCTCAGTGTCATATAGAAACATATTAGGGTACAGAAAAAAAAAAAAAAAAATAGGGACACAGTGGGAATAAAACTCAAAATTTAAACTTTAATCTAGTAGTTTATTTTGTCATTAAAGTAGAACATCATAAATTTCATCTTAAAATCGTTTAATTTACTAGTTTCTGAAATCCCATCATAACTAAAGTAGCTCGTTAAATGCTTTATATTCTGTGTGCTCTTCTATGTGCTCTATGTGTGTGAATCACTACGTGCTTCTTAAACAGGCTTTCTCTTATGCCGACAGGACACAGAATACATTACATTCATGATATTACAGCTCTCTGAATAATTTAAATACTAAAATGTATGCTTGATATCATTTTCATGATGAAATGAATTAAAGCATGTATTAAACATGGGGCCACAGTGGCACAGTGGTAGTAATGAGCTGGCGCTCCGTCCAGAGATTGTTCCTGCCTCCCGCAAGATGCTTGCTGTGCCATGAGTGACCTTCAATAAAATTATTTATTGCAGCAGTACTGTCTCTTTCAAATGTACTACCCCCCCAATTCCTGTCCTTCCATTTCTTTCTCCAAGTAACCAATCGCCACACAATCAGCTCTGTAATAGATGTTAAGCCATCTGTAAGCTGAGAATGCTGATTCTTCAAAACTTTTAAGGAACATTGACATATATTCATAGTACATGTTTAATTATTCAATCCATCTATCCATCCAGGGTCATGCCAGTCCCAGCAAGCATACAGCGCAAGGCAGGAACAATCCCTGAACAGGGCACTAGCTCATCACTAGCACTGTCCACCGTGTCCACACGTTTAATTAATAACAGTATACATTATTTAAATTAAGATTAAAAATTTATCTGTATAATGTAATATATGTACTTTACTGCATTTCATTTTAAATATTATATCAAGAACTCCAAGTACATAGTGCCTGGAAATCTAAATCAACTTAGAAGCCAGTCTTCCTTTATTGTTATTGTATGGTGCAATGAGATTCAATATGCAAATCCTCCATAAACTTATTTTCCTATTAAATGGTAAAATAACAACAACAGCAACAACAATAATAATAATAATAATACAATAAAAAATTAAAAATATACAATATGAAAGCATAAGTGGCTCAGGTTGTGCAATATTACAACTGTAATGCAAGTTTACAGTTAGGTAATTGTACTTATAAGTACAAACAGTTCAACCGGGAGCACTTGATGGACTAATTGAGTGCGTTTATAGCTCTTGGGATGAAACGGTTTTCTTGCAGAAAAGGCTCTGAAGCATTTGCCGAATGGGAGAAGTTCAGATAGACTGAGCGCATAGCTGAGTCAGCGTGTGCTAGAAGCTTTATCCTGATATTTCTCCCCACTCTTGACACAAGCTGCCGCAGAGATTTCCAATCAGTTACTGTGATTCCACACTCAGATACAGTGGGTTAAAATTCTGAGAGGTGCACTGAGAGTAACAATGTTAAAGCAGCTATAATGTTTGGAATAGTTTGGCCATTCCATGCACCATTATATAGTTACAGGTTGATTACAATCAGATGCCTTAAAATAAAAAACGATATGCAGTTAATTTTAGTGTATTTGATAAAGCCGTGTCACAGATGAGAATCTAAAAAAAAAATAATAATAATAAAGGGAAGCCACCTGAGAACAGTAGCACTGCTTTGATGCTGGGTGACATCACTTTGCAAAACCAAGGTGAAAACTTGTGTACACTATGGTTTGAGCTGGTGAGAGAATGTGCATGTCTTTACACTAAGTTTAGTTTTTATACATGGAAATGTGAGCGCAGAAGTGGGCATACACAACATTTTTGTGTGTACACACCATTTATACATGAGGCCCCAGGACTCTAAAGACTTGGACCTTTCGTCCTATTGCAAAGATATTGCAAGTGCCACGCGCCCCTTTCCAGTGACCTTATGTCCCCCCATGCTCTCCCAATCCATCTACTGACTTCATAGGAAGAGTCACCCTGTCGAGCTAAGTAAAGGTCAACACTCTGTCCGCAGACAGACATACTGCTGATGGCTATGCCCAAGACGTCATTAAAGGCCTGGATCTTAGTTTTATCCAGGACACTCAGACTATAATGACTGAATAAAAATTTATTGTCTGCTCTCTTAGCAGGCTTTGTTGTTGTCTCTTTCTGTCTGGAATAGAGAGAAATGCTGAGATGTCCTGTAATAGGAGAAGTGTAGCACAGTAGCATTCAGTCCTAGGTGCAGATGAATCCGTAGTCCCAGCAGCAAGTGCATTGCATCTGCAGGCTGTGTCTTCTTCCAGGGCAGATAAGTGCAAGAATAGGAGAACAAGAGTGAGAGTGGAGGACATATTTGTGGGTCTACCTATGAAAGAAGCTGGGTATGGGAATAAAAGTGTCTGTGCTTTATGACAGCATCACCCCAAAACCTTTTCACAATAGAATAAATGTTTTTTTCAGTTCTTGAACTATGAATTTATTATCATCGTCTACTATGGGATCCTGCTTACTTTTTCCCTCCTTTCTTTTATAAACAACAATGTTTTCTCTTGCAAGCCTTTATTTCTCTCAAAATATTTTTGCTTCAACTTGACAACAGATTTTTGCCTGACAGTTCCAGGAATCTGGGTTAATTCCCTGGGTGATCAAAATCTTTATGAAGTTACTCTGTGTGTGTACTCTGGTTTCTTTCCATATTCCAAAGACATTACATTCATCTATCAATTTTCAAACTCACTTTACCAATTCAGTGTCATTGGGCACTGGGTCTATACACATCAAATAACATGAAAGATAGAAGCTCATCTTCATGTCAGCACATGGCAGGGCACTCTCCATTGATTAGGGTGATTACACAGTTGGCAAGCACTACAACATGCGATTGGCATGTGTGAGGAAAACCTGAATACCTGGTGATAAACACAATCGCAGTATGTGATTTAGTTTCCTGCATTGCATTTGTGGTGTAACTGCAGATCTCATCTCATTACAACCTTGTAATGAATATGGAGAGTTAAGAAAATAGGGGGATGGATAGATAAATTACAATATACAGTAATCCCTCGCTATATCGCGCTTCGACTTTCGCGGCTTCACTCTATCGCGGATTTTATATGTAAGCATATGTGAATATATATTGCGGATTTTTCACTGCTTCGCGGATGTCTGCGGTCTACAGTACGTGTGCTTCCTCAGTTGATTTGCCCATTTGAATTCAAACAAGGGACGCATTTGAATTCAAACAAGGGACGCTATTGGCAGATGGCTGAGAAGCTACCCAATCAGAGCACGCGGTTAAGCTCCTGGGTGCTGACTGGCTCAGCGACAGGGAGCACAGAATTCGGCATTTCATCTCATCTCACTCATTCAGCATCAATGTGTTTCTTTGTGCGTACTGTAGTCAAGCTCTTCGTTATGTCTACAAAGTGATCTTCTCCTGCTACTGCTTCTGGGGCCATGCCGAAGCGCCAACGGAAGGGGCTAACAATTGCTGAAAAGGTAAAATTGTTGGACATGTTGAAGGAAGGGAAAAGCTACGCTGCTGTAAGACACCACTACGGTGACAACGAGTCCACGGTTCGTTATATTAAGAAGGAGGAAAAGAATATACGATCTACGGCCGTAGTGTCCTTTAACCAGGAGGCGAAACGAAGTGTAAGTGGACGTAATAATGCGGTAGTCCGGATGGAATCTGCGTTAGGGATTTGGATCGAAGACTGCCGGTAGAAGAACATCCTCGTGGACACCAATATCATCCAACAAAAGGCCAAGCAACTTTATGATAGGTTTGCGGATGCCGGAGATGCTCTAGACGACGACCCTCGACCTGGAACTTCTGCTGAATCCCCCAGCGAGAACCATGAATTTACTGCCAGCAAGGGCAGGTTTGAAAAATTTAAGAAAAGGTTCAACTTGGCCAGTGTTAACCTGCAAGGAGAGGCCGTCTCCGCAGACAAAGCTGCAGCCGAGAAATTTGTCGCCGACACGTTCAAGGCGATTATTGAGGAAGGCGGATATCAGCCTGAAACCGTGTTTAATATGGATGAGACGGCCCTATTTTGGAAGCGGATGCTGTCTCGTACTTTTATCACGAAGGAAGAGGCAAAAGCTCCGGGGTTTAAGGCTCACAAAGATTGCATCATACTGGTCATGTGCGCCAATGCTGCGGGCTTTATGATAAAGCCTGTGCTCATTTATAAGTCCAAAAACCCCCAGGCCCTGAAAAATAAGAATAAAAACCTGCTGCCTGTGTATTGGATGCACAACCCGAAGGCCTGGATTACGAAACGCCTAACATCAGATTGGTTTCACCAATGTTTCATCCCGGAAGTAAAGATCTATCTGGCAGATAAAGGGCTGGATTTCAAAGTCCTTTTACTTCTGGACAATGCTGGAGGTCATCCCTTGGATCTATCCTACCAAGGTGTAAAAATAGAGTTCTTGCCACCAAATACGACATCACTGATTCAGCCAATGGATCAAGGAGTTATCCGGGCTTTCAAGGCATTGTACACAAGGAACAGCCTGCAACACATGGTCGAGGCAATGGACACGGACGATGACTTTTCCCTGAAGGAGTACTGGCGTAAGTATGTGATCACATAGTGTATGGTGAATGTGCAGAAGGCCCTTAATGATATGAAGAAAGAGACGGTTAATGCCTGCTGGAAGAAATTGTGGCCAGAAGTTGTGCGCGACCATAAGGGCTTTTCTGCAGAAGAAATTCATGACTCGGTGGTTGACAAGGCAGTCAGGCTGGCAAAATGGCTAGGAGGAGAGGGATTCAACGACATGACCAGTGATGACATCAATGAACTGCTCGATGCCCACTCCGAGCTGCTGAGCGATGAAGATTTGGCCGAGATGACCAAGTCAGCGAGTGAGGAAGAACAAGACGACTCAGCAGAGGAAGAAGACGCAGGCCTAACTCTCGAGCGTCTCACAACCATTCTACGAATGGCAAAAGATCTCCAGACATCCGTTGAAGAATGGGACCCGCAAATGATTCGTTCTTTGCAATTTAAAAATGCTCTTGACGGCGCCACGGAAGTGTATAGGAACCTCTTTACACAAATGAAAAAGCAGCACCAGCAAGCTGCCCATCACGATGTTCCTTACCCGCAAAACACTGCCTAGTACGCCTTCAGTGGAAGAAGATGATGGCAGTGCTACACAGTCGCCTGAAGAGGCTCCTTTAGAACAGCTGTGACAGTGCAGTAAATGTCATCGTTATCTGACAAGTTGGTGAGTACCCAAAACTATTTTTCTACGTACTTAGTACATGTATGTACGTTTATTGTAACTGTGCACACATTTTATACAATTTTCCTTGCATTGTAGGTACACTTATTTATTGCTGGTCGCCTGTCTATCGTAATGGCTGTGACAAATGTGATATCGGAGATGCTCTACAGTATCTTTAAAATAACATTTTGGTTTTATGTACAGCTTTTACGTTATAGATTTTTCACGTACAGTATTTTTATATTACCTACTCAATTACAATATGTTTAAAACTGTATTACGTATTAAATAAAACTCCTCAATGATATACGATACGTATGTTTGTGAGTAGTATATAAACTGTGTTTACATACATAATTTCAATGAATCTTACCTAATAACTAGATAGATAGATAGATAGATAGATAGATAGATAGATAGATAGATAGATAGATAGATAGATAGATAGATAGATAGATAGATAGATAGATAGATAGAACTAAGAGAATATAAAGGGTTTATGCGTTACTGTATTTACTTGTCAGTCGTCTCAGTTTAATTGTGGATGTGAGATGGTATGTGGTGTCATGGGGAATATGTATTATATTTTAATGCCAAAACATGAATTCTCACCATGGTGTGTCAACTGCATTGTAATAAGTGGCAATGCTAAAAGAGGGCGTGTATCACGCTACACAGAATTCACAGTGGATAATAATAATAATTCATTACATTTATATAGCGCTTTTCTCAGTACTCAAAGCGCTATCCACACAGGGAGGAACCGGGAAGCGAACCCACAATCTTCCACAGTCTCCTTACTGCAAAGCAGCAGCACTACCACTGCGCCACCTGTGAGGATGAACTCAACTAATTTTACTACACAACTATATGGTGACCCATCACAAACATTGCCACAGCCCAGTTTGTGTCACGACCCATAATTTAAGAAACACTGCTCTAAAGTTAATTTGAAATGTCAGTTATACACTATACACATGTGCATCAGTGGACCACTCTCTGGCCTCATCTGAGGTATGTACTACTGGTCTGGGTCAAGAGAGGGTGCTGGTGCTAACCTTCTCCTCTATTGGTTCCCTCTGCAGCACAAAGAAGATGCCCAGTGAGGGCAGCTGACTCCGCCCCTTCCAGTCCCCTGCCTGTAAATCCCTATGCTGCCCGAAGGAGGGTGACAGTTTTTCACCAAACTTACGGCCCGATGGATTTCCTTCCTTGCAGTTCAAATCCTAGTTAGCCTGACGTCAGCTGCATTTTTTGATAGTTACTGTACTGCATGTATACAGCCTTTTTCGTTGACTTTTCCTTATTTGTATGTGTTGGAATCAAAAGGGGAAGACTGGATTGGCACCCCAACATTTTTCAGTATTGACATGCAGTTCCTTACTCGACTACAACATGTAAAAACATTTATGAGAAAATTCATATTAATTCTTACATCTGACAGAGTACTCTATTGTATAACAGCTATATTGCACAATACTTTGGAAACAGACCTTTTTTTGCTTGCATGATTTAATATCCTAAGGCCTGACTGAAAGTGAATCAGCACTGAACATCTTAATTGTAATTAAAGATAAATACATTTTTAAATGATCAAAATTACTGAGGCATAGATATGATTAACTATTCCTGGTTATTCAGGCACTAAGGTTCATTTTTTAATGAAGTTTTCTCGTAAACGTCGAATGCTAAGGGAATTGATATTTTAATTCAGACATAATATATTTCCAATGACAAGAACATTTGAATAATTATTAACCTGAATTTGGCAGATTGCTGTTATTGCAGCCACACTCTGTGTATTTATGCCTCATTATCTGAAGTAAGTGTAACACTTGAGGAAACCTGACATGTTGTTATGAAGAGTACCTCTCCCAATTATTATCTTCCAAATAGCCTATTTATTCCTTTAATCAGTTTAATTGGATGACCGAAACAAAGAGCATCTCTGCTAGCACAGAGAGTCCCTTCAGTCTGTTCAGTCTGTCGTCCTCTTTCAGCAACAGCTTTCTTCGCATGTCTTCATAGCAGGAACATCCTTATTGTTTCCTAAAGTCTCATTCTGTGTTAGCTGAAAGATTTGGCTGTCAGTAGTGAAGTTTACAGTGTGACACAGCCAGTGATAGGTGAAAACTTAACATACGGCCTTGTTTATTTCAATAAACTTTAAGGTAAGAAACACCGAGTTCAAATTGGACTTCCCAGAGCTACACTGGCTTCTCATCCAGTATTGAAGTACCTTTAAAAAATTTGTACACGGCATAAATTTGGACACCTGAGACCTTCCGAACCTTGCTTTCTCACTTTCCTGGTCAACATAGCAACTTCAGAAAAACATCATTCACCTCTGTGGTATGGGTTTTCTTCTCCAAACCTAACATAAAGCTCCAGTGATCATAATGAAGCTGGACAGCCAGTGTTCTAACTAGAATCCATGTGTACAAATTGTTATAATTGGGAAATGGGTGTTGTGCCTAGATGGGTGCAGAACCGGCTAAAGCAAAAAAAGCAAGCAGAGGGTTATGGCTTGAGAAACCCAATGATGTTAAAAGCGGTGTCCTTCAGGGTCAGTCCTGGGGCTGCTGCTATTTTAAATATACAGTATATACAGTAAATATACAGTATATCAGCTATCTGGATAGGAATATAAACAACAAGCTGGTTAAGTTTGCAGATGATACCAAACAAGGTGGATTATCCAATAATTTAGAATCGATTGAATCTTTACAAAGGGACATAGAGAGCATAAATGCTTGGGCAGATCTATGGCAGATTAATTTAATGTAAGTAAATGTGAAGTGTTACATGTTGGAAGTAATAATGTTAGATTTAAATTCACAATGGGAGACCTGTAACATGAAAGTGCCCCTTATGAAAAGGATCTAGGAGTCATAGTGGTCTTGTCAGTATCTACAGTATGTAGAAGCAATCAAGAAGGCTAATACACTACAAAAAATGAAATCTAAGCAAGTGGAAAAGTATTTATATCATGACATTAAACCTTGTTTCTTTATTATAAGATTTGTTGACAAAAAAAATGTATTTATGGTTATTTAGCTTACTTTAACAAATCTTTTTTAACAAATTTTTGCCAAATAGCAGCAAAACAATTCCCATTTAAAGTTTTTTTTGTCTGGTTTTTGCAGTGTAGGATGTGAGGTTGATGTGTGGCATACAAATCAAAGGAGGTTATGCTTAATCATTATAACACAATGGTTAGCTGTCAGATTGGAGGACTGTTTTCCATTCTAGCATCCGGCCTTCCAAAAAAAAAAGAACAAACCGCTAGAAAAAGTCCAGACAAGAGCAACTAGGATGATTCCAGGACTGAAAGGTATGAGCTATGAGGAAAAACTAAAGGAGTTGACCTTTTCAGATTAAACTACTGGAGATTAGGAGGTGTGTAAGAGCCATCTGTTAGTTATGGTAAATTAACAGTACATGTATTTTCTTAGTTTTGTTAAAATGTAGGTCTATTTATTAGAGCAGAGTCATTGGGAGGTTCTATTATAACTGCCACAAGCTAAATTTTAAACGGAATATTCTAATTATTTCTTGTCCCTCTGACTACAGACTAGATCTAGTTTATGATCTGCCTTGTAGCTAGTAAGGGCTGGAGGGCAAACAGTTTCAAACTGTACGTACAGAATTTACTTAATTTACTTAAGTGAAGTCTATGTAAGTTTACCATTGAGAAATAACACAACCTTTAAGTACAGTTTAACACTAGAATTACCAGAGCTTACGAAAAAACTCGTATATCCGGCCCACCTTAAATAGCTTCTTAAATCCGTTCACACCTCTCCGCCAGCATCCTTTGTCCTCTAAATGTGCTGATAAAAGACAAGCTGCCAGCAGCCGGCTATTCCATCCCCCCACCGACTTAGAACGTGAGCGAACTTTTCCCAGCTCACGACTTGATTGTTTACCTGGGAGTGAAGTGGAGTTTTACAGTGGAAATGATAGATCGTTATTTGGAAGACACGCATGAAATGCGTGTTCCGTTTCTAAAGTAATCTGTGTAAACACATTGTTAAAACAGAAACTTTTTCATATTTTAGTAATAAATGTTACAAAATGTAGTAGGCATAAACTATAGAATATAGAAAGCTAAAACTGTAATGAAACAGATAATTTTTTTTTCCTTTTTTGCCTTTTATTCTGTGTGTGTAATAACTTTTTTCTGAATTTTTCTGATTTTTTTCCCTTTTTAAATTTTCACTAAACCTTTCTAAAACAAATCTGGTTATGCGTTTGACTCATGCTGCATCATTCCTTGCCAACTCAGCTGCTTCATTTTGCGAACCTGCAAAAGACGCAGCTACAAGGTGATATGATTGAAGTTTTAAAAATTACAAAAGGAATTAATACAGTGGATCATTACTTTAAAATGAGTTCAACAAGAGAGCATGGGGGCTCAGTTGGAAATTGGTTATGGGTAAATTTTGCAAATATATTAAAGTTTTTCTTCACACTAAGAAAACAGAGTATCACAGACACATGGAATAAATGACCACGTAGTATAATACGTGGTACAAATCTTGACTGGATGTTGTTTTGGAAGAATTAGGTGAGCTATGTTGGGCTGATTGGCCTGTTCTTGTCATAATTTTTCTAATGTTGTAGTATTTTCAACTAGATCTGCTGATTTTTTGCCGTTAACCTATGTGATTAACGTGTTAAAATTTTTAACATAACACCTATGTGTGTTAATTTAATCCGCTCAATTTAACCAAGCCTAACACTCAATGAAACAGTGCCAAATGAGTCCAAGTCATTTAATAGCACTTGATTGTTTCCTGTGTTGTTTTTTGATAATCGTCTTCATCCATACACACCAGCAGAGTTGCTGCTTCTCCCTTATAATACAGGATCATCCCGTATTGGAACATAAAGTAGAGGGTACCATGTAAAATCAGTAAGGGACATGATTTGATCCATATTTTAGTACAGATCTTTATTCACTAGCTTTTCAAAGTGCGGAGAATAACATGAGAACAATTAAATCGGACCAGTTATACAAGAGAAGTGAATGAGTTTAAATTTCGTCTCGAGTTAACGTCACAAAATAACAAGCACTGTGTGCTGAGTCCCCATCATTTGTTCGCATATAGACTAAGAGGCTGAATAGGTACAGGTCTGAGTGTGAGACAGAATGTCAGCGTGTCAGCACTATCCCTGTCAATAAGTTTGTTTGCTGTGGAGCTTTTTCAGTCGTCCATGGAGGGAAATCTGACCTGAAACAGCACAGTTCAGGTGCTACCCATATCTGAACAGGTAATAAACAGCAGATGACATAGAGTGGAATCGCTCAATTCCTTATACCTCACTCACACTCCCCCAAAGCAGACATGACATGTTGTTGTTGTTTCATTAATTGTATGTTACTTACTGTAGCCTACATTATAACCTACTTTAGCTAATATTATACTGGAACCAATAAAAACAGGCAAGAATCAGTGCAAATTAAGCATGTTAATATTTCCACAGATTTGGTTTGAAGGTTAAGACAGACTTCTGTATATATATAAAATCCAACGTCTCTCTGTCTGTTGGTCAGTCTGTCTGTGTGTATGTCTGTCCGCGTTTCATGAGAGAACTACTTAACGGATTTAGATCGGGTTTTTTTCTATAATTTGTTTGAACATTACGGTTCATTTTGCAACTTCTCTCATTGCACTAAGTATCATAGTTCGCTGGCGGCAGCAATTTATTTGCTCGCATCCAAGAAAGATGCAGCGGACTGAGAGGAGGGGGCAGGATCCCTCGTCACTCACTCGCCAGCCTTACATCCGCTTAGCTACCGAACGAGAGATAAACTTAACAGATTTAGACTGGGTTTTTTCCTATGATTTTGCGACTTCTCCCATCATGCTAAGAGTCATAGTTCGCTTGCAGGAGTAATATATTCACACTTATCCGAGACAGAGGCTGAGGGCCGAGGGAAGGGGGAACGTGTGACGCCAGGAGTAGGGAGCTGGGCAGGGCCCTCCTCACTCACGCTTAGCTAGCGATACCTGTTTGTTTGTTGATTTTTAAAGTTTGTCTTCTTTCACTACTATGTGGGCGGAGCCACAGGGGATGGCTAGTATTTTATAATTTAGAAATTATACATTTACTGAGAATGTGCAATTTAAGGCATCTAAATAAGTAATCCTATCAGATACATATTTCAAAGTTTTTTTCATTCTATTCTTTGCTATTTAAAATTCTCATCTATACACATTTTCAACCTAATTAATGAACTCCACTTGCTCAGGTAACAGTTGCACAGTTGACTCGTGTGGATCCCACGCTTACATAAGCACAACCAGAGCTCTAGTACTGCTGATTGTGCATCAAAGCTGAATTAAGATTTGATGTTTCTGTTTTTTAATATTTAATTGATTGTATAATTGTTAGTACTTTTGCTATGGTGTCTTACAACAAAGCAGTTCAAACCGTACGTATTGGTTTTCCCAAATATTACAGCAACACCACTTGTTTCTGTCACACAAAACCTTTGAATAAACTAACCGGAACAATTTAATATGCAATTCTTAAAACTGTTTTATATTATAAATGAATCGCTGATTTATTTTTGCTTTATAGAGAAAATATTAATATGCACAGTTAAATTCGATTAAGAAATGTAATCGATTAATTACAATTAATTTTTTTAATTGAACAGCAGCCCTATTTTCAACAGATACTATGGTTTTCCCATATTGCAAAGTTGTGCAGATTAAGTCATCTGTAGAGAGTAACTTGCACAGTATGAGTAGGTGTGTGCATAGGTTTGCCCAGGATGAGTGCCACATCCATCCCGGGCTAATCACTAACATAGACTCTGCCCTGTCCAACCATTGGAATAAGCAAATTTAGAAAATAAACGAATGAATACTATGTTGTAGCAACATTTACTTTGCTTTGCGACCCGTCAACACTACGTGTCAATGTACAGAACGTACAGCACAATATTCTAATGTGTTGAAAAAATTTTCCCTTTCTAATTCTACTGCTTTGTGTTTTATATGACTGAGAATTGTGCCTGTATTTTTAGCCTTGCTTGCTTTGAGAATCGTCACATAAACATATTTTTGACAATGCCAAAAAAGAATAAATTTTCTTCTTCAGGTTGTGTAAGAGCCAATCTCAGAAAGTTAATGCTTAATGTTAAATCATTATAGTGTTTGCTCAGAACAGGTCCCGGTGCTAGCAGCGACTGAAAGACCCATTTACAGCATGAAAATGGGATAGGCATACAGTTTTCTGACCGTTTAGAAATGGTTGAACTGCATAAGCAACTTAAAGAAATGAAACTTTAAACAGAACTTTTCTTTTTGTTATATCAATTTTTTATCTTTTTTTGTGTGAACTGTTTTACTTTGAATTTTTACTAAAGCTTTTACAAACAAACTTATTTTGTCTATGGAATCATTTCAACGCGTCAAGCTATTGCTGAATCCCATGAAGCATACTGAAGCTGAAGAATTTTGATAATATTGTGTAAACGCAGCTACAGTTTGTAAAATGAATACTGTGTGTTTACACAAAAGTAATCTCCAAGCTCTTCAATGTTTTAGTCTTTCCTTCAGTTGTGTTAATCCCACCATCTGTGAAAATTGCAAAATCAAATAAAAACAACAATCAGTGCTGACAGGGTTGGCTCTGGTCATCACCGGCCTGAACTGGAAACCCAGGAACAGAAATTATATACATGAACAGATGAATTATTGAATCATTCAAACCATCACTTTATTGCTTACTGTAAATCAAGGGAACTGTGTCTTTTGTTTGGAAAGATCACAAACTAATATAAACACATCACAGATGACCATAAAGTTAAGTATGCTCATCCTAATCCGAGCAATGAATGACAAAGAAGTTAAAAATAACTTTTCACCATTCCAAGGGAAGAATTTAACATTTCATGTCATTGTGTTTGTTTCTCTACTTAAAAAGAAAATTGGATCCTTGTATTCTGAGTTAAAAATATGGACAGAAAAATCAATGTTTTGGTGTCTGGTATCAGAAGATGCATTAACTGCTAATGGAATGGATGGATGGATTTGTCACAGGATCGCCCAAGCCATTTATCATCTGTCTATTGAATAAACATCAGGGTTCATCAGTTGTCTACTGACCCACCAGTAGGTTTAATTTTCAGTAATTTAACAACTGATTAGTCACAAGTTAAAATAACCTCTAAGTTTACAGATTTTAAAATAGAACAGCATAATAATAACTGACATGTGGAACGGGACAACGGGAGATTTGTTTCTTTTTTCCATTGATTTTTTTTCTTATTATTTGCCATTTTACAGCATTGGTCTCCATTGGCTTTCATTATATCATAAACATTTTGTCTCCTTTTCTGTATGAAAACATGATGTTAAAATTTTCCTGTGCTTCAGTGTCCTTGTTGCTTAGAAGACAAATGACACACCAGGGTTTAATGAGTTTTTGCTGGTAGGGTTGAAAAAAAGACTTTTAAATAGTCCCTTTTTGTGTATTTACACTTGTCTGTACAGTGCATTGGAATGGACCAGTACTCCGAGGGTTAATTTCAGCCTTAGATTTAATGCTGCCAGGATAGGCTCCATAACAAGTCCCTTCATCTTTTTTATGTTCATCAATAGGTTTTAAGGTGGCTAGAAAGACATTTGATTCGCAAACCTAATAATCATTAGCCGAAGAGCAGCAGTCAAAATTAGGGCACTTCATTTAAGGTTTCTTCACTGCTTAATTGCTCTTCACTATCGTTATGTCCTGTTAACGTGAAGAAAGGCAGGCAAAAAGTAGCAAAGGTTTCTGATCAGGAGATGAAAGAAAAAAAAAACAAAATCAAAAGCCAAAAGGTCAATCAGGTTGGTCTTACAAAATAATAATAATAATAAGTTGCATTTATACCCTTTCACAAACCCAAGGTCGCTTTACATAAAGACATAATTACATAGAAGACAAGTTTGTAGAAAAGGAATGTTTCGAGTTGAGATATAAAGGTGGAGAAAGAGAAGCAATCTTGGAGAGACTGAGGAAGAGAGTTCCAGAGTTGAGGGGCTATAGCACTGAAGGACCTGCCTCCCAAGGTGGAGAGTCTGGTGCGTGGGACAGAAAAGGAGATGACTACTCGAGGACCTGAGAGAGCGACAAGGAGTGTAAGGAGCTAGGAGCTGAATGAGGTAGAAGGGGGGAAAGGTTATGTAGGGCTTTGAAGGCGAGAAGCAGAATCATGAATTTAATCCTTGATGGAACCGGTAACCAGTGAAGCTGGGAGATAACAGGCGAGATGTGAGCAAAACGCTTTGTGTGGGTGAGGACGCTGGCTGCGGAGTTCAGAATATACTGTAGCCTCTGTATAAATTTTGCAGGGAGGCAGATGAAGAGGGAATTACATGTTATCAATACGAGACATTATGAAACAATGAACCAGAGTTTTAGCATCATTAAAGGACACAAATGGAAAGAGGCGGGCAATGTGACATAGATAATAGAATGAAATTATGGAAAGAGACCTAATGTGTAAGTTAAAGTTAAGTGATGAACCAAACAAAACACCAAGATTTCTTGCAACAGGAGCAGGTTTGACAAATGTACCATCAACAGAAACAGAGAAGTTGGATGCCTTACAAAGTTGGGAGTTTGAGCCTACCAGTAACACTTCAGTTTTATTGGCATTAAGTTTGAGAAAGTTATTTTCGATCCATAGCTTAAGATCAGTGATGCAGTCAGTGAATATGATGGGAGGCGAGTCTGTAGGGGAGTCTGCAGTAAGATATAACTGTATATCATTTGCATAACAGTGGAAGTTAAGGCCATGTCTGCGAATAATCTGATCCAAAGGAAGGATATAAAGTTGAAAAAGTAATGGCCCAAGGGCTGAACCCTGAGACACCACGTGGCACAGGTGAAGTGAAGGATTTAGAGCGGCCGAGTGTGACAAACTGTTGCCTATTAGAAAGATATGATGTGAGCCATTGAAGGACTAAGCCAGAGATTCCTACAGCAGAGAGACGTGACAGGAGGATTTCATGGTTAACAGTGTCAAATGCTGCACTTAAATCAAGAAGGAGGAGAATATTAAGTGAACTGCAATCTGCAGACCTGGAGATGGTCATTAACTACACGGAAAAGAGCTGTCTCAGTGCTGTGCTGTGTGCGAAAGCCAGACTGAAAAGGCTCATAGAGTGTATTGTCTAGAAGAAAAGCATGGAGTTGTGTAGCAACCACGCATTCTAAAACCTTAGCCAAAAAAAGGGAGATTAGAGATCAGTCTGTAACTGGAGAGAGAAGAAGGATTTTTAAGGATTGGGGTAACTGCAGCAGTTTTGAGGGCAGTAGGGACAGAACCTGAAATTAAACCTGCATTTATCAATAAGGCAACAGGAATACTAATTATGGATGAGCATGTCTTAAGCAGAGAAGTATGTAAAAAGCCCAGTATGTATACCAAAATTCACATAAAAAACCTGAATCTCTTAGCATATCCACAACCTTGGACAAGGAAGGCAGTGCACTGTCATTAAAAAAAAAGAAGCTGCACCCAAAAATATTTCTAATATATTATTTACCCCATTTAGTTTGTATTAATGGCTGAGAAAAAAAATGAAATGTATGTTTTCATGCATATTTGAGAGATAATAGTTAATGACATTATACATATCCCAGTCATAGGCAGAAATGATGTCAAGAAACTGTCGCTATCTGAATACTTCATCCAAAATGTATATTTTTTTATGTTACTTCCACCATGTATTTTGCAGTATTGATTTAGAAAATTTTAATGTTATATTTTCATGCAGAAAAAAACATAAAGCAGTTTATGATATAATAGAAGCAGAAATGCTGTACAATGAAAAACAATAAAAAAAAATCCATGGAAAGTAAAAAATCTAATGTTACTCGTGTTGCGTAATTCTCAAATCAGTTATCCATTCGTATGCGCAAAATGTGCAAAACATGAGTATTTTTTGCTAAAATATTGTTAAATGGTTACTTTTGGGAAAATAATAATATTTAATGCACAGCATAAACACTCTGGGTCAAATGAAGTAAATAAGCTGTACAGATATCATGAATTGAAGTCAGAACCATAACAAGAATGGGGTTTGTTTCCTCCAAAAGGCATCACTGAACAGGCCAGGCCGTCTATGTCTGCCTGAAAAAGGCCTCACCCCAATGGGTCTAATCTTAGCTCTACTAGCTCCACTGGCAGAAGTGATTTAAGCCTCAAGGATATACCTAAATTTTCCTTTAAATATATCAAAATTCCTACAAGAGGAGGGCAACCGTAAACCTCACCATGAGCACAGATTTGCATGCAAGGAAACTTTATAAAAAAGGATTTGTGAAGGTAGATCAAAAAGTAAAGGCAATTTGAAAATGATGTGGTAACTATAATGGTCAAAAGTTGATGCAATATAATTTGTTCACTATCACTTCTGGGTAGTTCGAATACATCCAACGTAGTGCTCTGCCATTAGTTGAAGCCAAGGTCAAATGAACATGGACAATTTGCTGAAGGAATGCACCATTGTTTACAATGCAGAATAATGTGATTTTTGTGGGCAGATGAAGTGAAATCTGCAATGTACAACACTGGTTGTTGTATTGTTCCAGCCTCTATCACCCGCAGCTACTGCATATTTTTCAAATTGTGTTTACTTTTTGATTTACCCACATATTAACAAACATATCAGAAATACAAAGAACAGCGCAAAAGGGGAACAAAGGAATTGCTTAAAAGACAAAATAATATAAATAAAGTTCCAAAACACAATCCAGTAATTAGAATGGTTCCCAATCCTAGACTGTTGCACTTAGTTTGAATAGTCTGAGAGAGAGAGAGCCCATGAGTGATGACATCATGGTGGTCCCGTCTCTTGAGGCTCCTTCCACAAAGAGGAACATCAGTACATCTAAAGGAACGGCGCACTATTACAACATCATATATAAAATCAACAGAAAAAAAACAAAGTTGTGAAATATAATAACTCAAACTTAACAAAATCAATTAACATCTAAACATACACTATATTACTGGAGTGGCTTAATGCAAATATTTTTTAATTATTCTATGGCTAGTATTCTAAAACTATTTGTGGAAAATTATTGCAAATCAATAGGCCTGGACCAGTGACTAAATGGAGCAAGCTCCCAAAAGATATTAAATGAAATTAAATTAAAGGATTAACATACTTTTTCTTTACACTGTATACTATTATTCACAATAAATTGAGCTGGATACTTAAAAGATTGAAAAGTATTAATAAATTGAGAAACATACAGCCTTAATATACAATATACAGCATACTCTTAATATATAGAAAAATGCACTTTTATTATTATACACAATATACACCTCTAATTATTATATCTCGTTTCTGTAAAGAAGACATCCTGGAACACATCTGAGTACTGTACCATGGAATTCTACAGTCATTCACTTTACAATTAGAGCAAGTGCGGGTAGGTTAAAGGAATGAACTCCTTAGCCATAATGGCACACTGCCTTATTATTGCTTTGTGGCAAAGCAAATGTGACATTTGAAAAATAAAAATAATAATAACAACAACAACTTTTAGGAGCTGCTGGCCACAGAGTTCCTTCACACAGAATTAGCATCTCCACTACACAGCCGCTAGAGTGCAAGTCTTTTAATGTCACATATCTGCCTGTCATCCTTCTTCCTCATCTGAAGTGCTGTTAAGCTAATTTCCTTCAATGACTGCCCTTGAACCCAGCTAACCCAGCTAATCGATGGGACATAATGCTATTGATTGTGGCATAAATGAATAATGTGGCAACAGTGACAAACCTCTGAGAATGAAACCCCTGATTGGTACAAGGTATTATCATCAGAGAACATGCAAGCTCTGCAGTTATGTATGGTATGTCCATGATCCTCCTTTTGAGAAGTGAAGTGTCGCTAAAGACATTGCACAATGCACTGGAGGCTGATTACACAAATTGTATCAATAAATCACAATGAAATAAAAACCCTGTTCTGGCTTCCTGAAAGTAATAAATAATAAATACAGTGCCCTAGGAAAACAGTTCTGCTGATCTTTTCTTCTCACTAACACAGGATAAACAGCACTTTCCCCCTTTCACCACCTTAGGCCAGTAATGGTAATTTGCTAGTGTCATATTTCTTTACAAACGTTTAGCTCCCAAGATGGGATATTCATGAAGATGGCAGCATTCACTGCTCTCTATTCAGAGCACATGACCTTAAATAGCACTACAGGAGGTGAGAAAAATTAGATTCAATTTCAGAATCTCATTTAACAACCTCCAGCTTATGATCAACAATAATATGTAACTCCAAGAGGAACGAGATTACTTGCTCAGTGGCTTACTGTTGGTTATAAAAAGGTCCAGTTGTAAAATCAGTGGGCCAAAAAGCTATTATCTGGGCCATCTATTTCAACAGTGTTTATGCAAGGGTTACTGTGAAGTGCAAGTTTAAATTAAAACCTGTGCAGCATACAAAATAGTGGAAGTTGTAAAATCTATGAGTCTATTTTTAACTGTTAAGAGTTCTGCGATGGCAACTCTCCATAAATACTCAAAAGTGCAAGCTTTATCATTCATGTTTCAGTCTGCATGTCCTGGTAAGCTCTTAAGCATTCACCTTGCCATCGATTTGTTCAATTTAGACAGTGGGGATGAGGCGATGTGGCGATCGTCTCAGGTGGCATTTTGGTCAGGGCAGCATTTTTATACAAATGTTTATTATTTATTTTACATTACGAAATAATAATGCAGAAAATGAATGCTAAGTAAGTATGAACATTAGAGCAATCTAGATGAGAATTGGCCATTCAGCCCAACAAAGCTCACCAGTCCAATTCAATTAATTCTTCCAAAATAATATCAAGTCTAGTCCTGAAAGTCCTTAAAGTCCTACAGTTCGCCACACTACATGGTCACTTATTCCAAGTGTCTATGCTACTCTGTGTAAAGGAAAACTTCCTACTGTGTTTGTGTGAAATTTACCCTTAACAAGCTTCCAACTGTGTCCCCTCATTTTAAGGTAACAGTCTTGATCCACTGCACTAATTCCTTTCATAATTGGAAGCACTTCTTAGCCGTAACAGTAACATAAATATCAAGTGTCTAATTTATATACTGCCTTTAAACATTCTAAGAAATATTTTCATTTTAAAAGATTCAGATATCTCAGAACTGCAACTTCCACAGATACTCTACATTGCATACTTCTGAGCTTCAAATCCATGTATGCGCATTTCAAAGATACATGTGAATAGCGGGTATTGCCGTTCATTTTTCACATCCCACAATGTGCATATATTGACTATCATTCTTTAAAAGTTTGTTCACTTCTGGTATTTTATTAAGGTGTCAGTCATGGGTGCGGTGTTGTAGTGGGAGCTGGTTGTGTGAGAGGGAGCCAGGTTGACATCACCTTGAAGTATGTTGTTCTAATTACAACATCATTTCCCCCTAGAGATAATGGAGTTACTCCTTTAGCTCAAACACACTGGCAATGAGGCTGATTTAGAGGGCCGTTGGAATCCAGAAGTTGCAATTTCACAGTTGGCAGATGGCAGTCTACCACAGTGTAAATCAGAAGGCTTGTGGTGCGTGTGTGTGTGAACACATGACAGATCAGTTGATGTAGTCGGCAGGATTTTGTACTATGGTGGAGGTGGAGTGTGGTATCAGTGTGAAGCTGAACAACTGAGTGGGCGCTGGGTGAGAGAGAGCCCAGTTACCATCACCAGGAAGCGCTCGTCTCCGCTTATAGCATGTGTTTTTGCATAGAGATAATGGATTTACTGCTTAAGCCCAAACACTGCCAAACAGGCTGATATAGATAACTGTTCGTGTTAACGCACCTGCCAGGCATTACCAGTTCAGAGAAAAATGTTTTAAGACTAGTGCAAAAAAATCTTACACTTGGAAAAATAAAAGCACTTACCTTTTTAAACATTTGAAGTGTGCTTGTGCACTTCCTTGAACATTTAAATTTTACTTTGGCAGGACAGCACTGTCTGAAGTCAACAGCTGGGCATACACAGATTCAGGAAAGGCCTACTGGACTTCACACGTGTCCGGTCAAAATGCGAGCATCTTTATAGCCCACCTGCCACTGCAGAACAAGAAGCGTGAAGCATTAGTTTGAGGCATGAATTACTTCAGTGAAGGGATCCCAGGTTAAAACAAAAGAGTAAATTTGGAGAAAGAGTTGACATGTCTGTCAGAAGAACCTCATGGGTGTGCACACAAAGCCGTTGCATAATTTAATAGAGGCCTTGCAGAGATGTGGCATAGCGTGCAAGGGGAATAGGCCTGTGTCAGTCACTAATGGAGAAAGGGAGCATCATGAAACAAGATTGGATGAAAGTAACACTCTGCAGTATAAAAGGCACTTCCTGCCTGCAGGGATCATCTTTCCTTCTGCATTTCTACTGAGACGAGAGAGCTTGGTGGTAACATTTCAGAGTATTTTGGAGTGTAATAGTTGCTAATGGCTTGTGCCTGTTTTTGTATATGTTTTCTTTTTACTTTATTGTATGTCTGTAGTACTAGGGTGTTGTACCGTGTTAGCCATTTTGAATGTAATTTATTGTAGATATCTCCTAGTCATTGTGAAGGTTCAGTGGAGATATTTATAATGATTGGGTTTTAGTGCACTATTTGTGTATGTAATTGATTCTTCTTTTTGCACATATTTTTGTGAATTGTTTTGGGACTATGAATTATTTTGTACTTAAAGGAACAACTGAATTGTATATTAAAAGAGGAAGTCTACATTTCATAGTGTACATACTTTTTCTTTTGATTTGGGAACATTGGATTTCACTTTAATTACTGTAAATGATCACCATTTTTTTCTTTATTGACTTTTGTGTGTCATTGCCTTTGGACTGTTTTATGAAGCCTGCATGGCACTGTTTTGTCCTTAGACTTGTAAATAAACTGTACCTTGGGGTTGAAACCCTATATTTTTGTCTGTGGCTCTGGGTCTTATATCTCTCTTGTTAGTCCTGTTTGGTTCCGAACTACAACAACGCCTAGTGTGTAGTTTGGTGTCCACATCCCCACTACACAGGGTGTCATGCTGTTAGAATCCAGAAGTTGCCAGTTTGTAGCTGGATGCTGACAGTGAAAATCTACAAATTGAGAAGGCTCATGATGTGTGGTTGAACCCACAACAAAACAATTGGCGTAGTTGGCGGGATTTTACACTGTGGTGAAGGTGGAGTGTGGTGTTGGTGCAGATCTTCACAGTAGAGTGGGGATCAGGTGAGAGAGAGAGAGTCCAGTTGACATCAACAAAAAAGTCCACAGCTCCACTTGCAGCCTGTCCTTGCCTAGAAATAATGGAGTTATTCATTTAGCTTAAAACAATGACATGGAGGCTGATATAAGGGACTGTTACAATCCAGAGGTCATGGATTCATGGTTGGCCACTGGCAGTTACCCTACAATCAAATGTTAAAGGTCTTAAGTTTTGGAGACTGAAGCGAAGCCATAGTTAATTCAGTTTCATTCATAACACTCAATAAAAATTTGCATCTGGGTCAAAGAGTAGCAATAAAGATTTTGTACATTTATTTTGTTTATAATGCCTGTATCATATGTTTGATTGATTTTAAGCTTATCCTTTTTATTTTTTCACAAATAAAATAATAATTTTTCATTTTGCCCATTATCCTGTGGGAGTATTATATTGTGGGTATATTGTATTATGAAGCCTGTGTCATAATATGCATTGTTATGTGGATTAAGTGACTCATGCCTATTAAGGATATACATTATATGGTCAAAAATGTGTGGACACGCCTTCAAATGATTAAACTCATGTATTTCAGCTGTACCCATTGTTATCATGTGTGTAAAATCCAGTGCATGGCCACTGTCATGGGATGCTGAGGGTCAGGCCCAGCCGGGACGCCTGGAAGGACCGGGAGGTGGCTTATACGTCCCCCGGGCCACGAGGGGTCAACCTCCCTGGATGTTGAGGGGACCACAGGGAAGGAGCAAGGAGGCTGAAGCCCGCCAGTGGGTTCCCCCGAGTGTCGTGGAGCCCGGGAGATCAACACTTCAGCCACACCTGGGAAGGTGAAGGAAGGACCTTCCAGGAATGCCCGGAGTTCTTCCGGGTGCAAGGGCAGCACTTCCGCCACACCAGGAAGTGCTGCCAGAAGAGTGTCATCAGGCACCTGGAGCACATCTGGGTGGGAATAAAAAGGGCCGCCTCACTCCAATCGGGGAGCTAAAGTTGGAAGCGGGAGCAGGACAAAGCTCCCGTGAGGAGAGGAAAGGCGGCCCGTGGACATTTGGAAGAAAGACCCGTGGAGAGGGTGATTAGTGCTGGGGGCAACTGTGTGTTGTATTTGGCAAAGTGCTGTGTTAATCTGATGGTGTTCAGACTCAAGCTCACACCACACAATCTCCATTGACAAACATTGGCAGGTCATACTGAAGAGCTCAGTGACTTTAAACGTGGTACTGTCATAGGATGTCATCTTTGCCACAAGTCATTATGTGACTTTTCTGCTCCACTAGATCTGCCTCTTGCAACTGTAAGTTTAATTATTGTGAATAACATCTCACCCACAAACAGACCATGCAAACTTACAGAGAGGGGATGCCAAGTGTTGAAGTCCATAGTGTGTAAAAATCGCATATACTCTGTGGCATCACTCACAACAGAGTTCCAAACTGCCTCTTGAAGAGTCTCCAGAACAAGCACTATGCATCTGGTGCTTCATGAAATAGATTTTCATGGTCGAGCAACTACACACAAGCCTGTATGTGCAATGCAAAGAGTAGGCTGGAGTGGCGTAAAGCACACTAGCATTGAACTCTGGAGCAGGGGAAACGTGAATTGATGAATCATGTTTCACTATCAGACAGTCTAATTAACAAATCTGGGTTTGGTAGAAGCCATCAGAGTACTACCTCGCAGACTGCATAGTGCCTATTGTAAAGTTTTGTGTAGGAGTTGGGGTAATGGTGCGGGGCTGTTTGTCAGAGTTGGCACTAGGCATCTTGTTTCCAATGAAAGGTGTGGTTAATGCCAGAGCATACAAAGACATTTTAGACAATTGTGTGCTTCCAGTTTGTGGCAACAGTTTTAGAAGGCCCTTTTCTGTTTCAGCATGACTGCCGTATCTACAAATCCAAGTCCATAAAGACATGGAAGCGCTCGAGCTCTGAGCTCTGAGCTGAACTCTATCAAAAACATTTAGAATGAATTAGAACGTCAATTGTGAGCCAAGTCTTCTCATTCACCATCAGTACCTGATTTCACAAATACTCTTTTGACTAAATGACCACAGATTCCCACTGATACATTCCACAATATTGTTGAAAGCATTCATAGAACAGTAGAGGCTGTTAAATGGGGGAAGCGACTCCATATTAATGATCAGTGATTTTGAAATGAGTAAGCTCATATATGTGTGATGGCCAGGTGTCCGCAAACGTTTGACCATATGGTGTATATGGGATATTATTTCTGGTTAAGAGATACTTTTAATCTTATGTTTTTATGGAGAACAGAGATCACAAAATTCATGATGCAATGGGCATCAAAGGAGATCCAGCTTGAACATCACCAAACAATATCAAAACATCAATTTTAAAAAACCCAAATTACTTGTATGGCATCCAGGTGTTGTTAAGCCTTGAAAAGCTGTCAGAACTAATGAGGATGACCAGGATAGGAAAAGCTAACGAGCCAAAAATTTTAAACCTAATGTCAGTTTTATCATTTGTCTAAGAAGAATCAAAATCCAAAAATCATATAAAGGAATTCAAAAAGTAGAACATCTATAGAGCAACTTCTAAAATGTGCAAAAAGGTTGATTTCTTAGAATATTCACAAATATCCTAACGCACCCGTTCTTATAGCTTTGTGCTGGTGACATTCACTGCTTAATTTTCGCGATCATAATCGACAGAACAATCATCATGGCAAGGAGGCAACAAATCAAAATGGCCCTAACAAAAACAAAATGGAAATGAAAATAACAAGAAATATTTTTTTAGATAGCCAAAACCGTTTCTAAAATGGGGTGGTAGTGGTAGTGCTGCTGCCTCGCAGTAAAGAGACCAGGGTTCACATCCCGGGTGCTCCCTGCATGAACCTTGCATGTCCTCACCGTATCTGTATGAGTTTCTTCCAGGTGCTCCAGTTTCCTCCCTCAGTCCGAAGACATGCAAGTTAGGTGGATTGGTTATGCTTGGCCCTAAAGTGTGTGTGTGTGTGTGTGTGTGTGTGTGTGTGTGTATGTGTCTGTGTGTTCATCCTGTGATGGATGAGGATTTATTTCTGCCTTGCGGCCTAGGCTAGCTGGGATAGGCTCCAGCACAAACCCTGTTCTGCACAAAACAGTTTAGAAAAAAAGAATTTCTAAGATGGAAATCAATGCAATGGTCAGTAAATATCAATTAGAAAATTCACAAAATACACATGTATATTTTAGACAAAATACCGTTAAATAAATAATACTGTGCGATTTATTTATTACATGTTTATTCATAAATTTTGGAGGAAGTTTAACTAACAGTTGTTTTTAGATTCTTATGATTATTTGGTTTAATTGTTCTTCTTATTTGGGGTTCTCTCTGCTTAGATTTAATTTATAAATGTTCCTGAATTCATAAGACCCTTAATTATATTTACTCAGTTGGGCCGATATTATGAATTGGATAATTTAATCTATTAAATCTATATCAAATGGCTCTCCTTTTGGTAGATTCTGAACTCAAGGAATCCATTTATGGTGTTAGTTTTTTTTTTTGTTTTGTTTTTTTTAAAAAAACATAATTTTACCTTTGTGAATTTTCTGAACTAGATGCTGCGTGTTCGCAGCTGACCACTGGCAGTTCATAACAGTGCAAATCTTTGAAATGGAGTACTTTGTGATTTGAGTCCATGGTAATTTACTTGGCGACGAGGATGGGATTGGTACTGTGGATGGGTGGAGTCCAGTGGTGACACTGCACAGAAAAGGTGGGATCTCATACAGAGCGAGAGAGAGAGAGAGAGCAGGTGCCATCACCAGGAAGAAATCTCCTCACAGTGTTCAGAGGCATTCTCTTCATGAATGAGTAAATGGAGCTCTCCATTCAGCTCACGTTGTAAGGAGCTCGTTTGCTGCTCACCACCAGCAGTTACCACAGCACAAATCTTTAAACTGAGATACTTCACGGTGTAAGTTTATGGCACTTACATTAACTGTCATTAGGACAGAAGCCTGTCTTGTGAGGGATGTGCCCTAACCTTCCGGAACAACATAATGGCTAAAAGGTTGCCCTTTACAGCATTTCCTTATGTGATTTTTCAGATAAATCCTACCTGTGCATGTATGTAGCTTTTTTCAAAAAAACTCTTTTTGCTTCCAGTTTCAAGTTTGATTTTTTTAGTTTTGCTTGAGCTGTGCTAACGATCACCCAGTATCTGACATTTTACCCTGTTCTGGCCACGTCTTATCTCTTGATCAGTCTCATTAAATATCCTCTGTTTTACACTAAGCAGGGTTTATTGTGGTTTTGACATTTCCTTTAAGGGGAAAAATTCGAAAAGTCTTAAATACTAAATGCTTCATTTTTAAATATTTGCTTACTCATAAGGCAAATTACCTGGAATTAAGTTATTGAATTACTTTTAAAGGGTAAGATCGGCATATTTCAGATTGAAGTTGTTGCTTCACAAACATGTTATACAGTATATGCATTTGCCAAGTGAAACTGTGTTCTAAAATTAAGCACTTTTAATATATTAAAAATATATATACTGTATATCTTGCTTATTCTGGCATTTTACAATAGAGGGTATGTACATCCATTTTTCAAGGCAAGACAATTGCTGAGTATTTATCCTTGACATCCATGTTTCTAATGCATCTTTGTGACAGCAAAAGGGATTTGGAAATTATAATTTTTTCACATATTCCTGGTACTATTTATTTCATGGTAAGGATACATTTTCTATTAATTTGTGCAGATTTTTACAAAAATACAGAAGTAAATTAAAACAAGCCAACCACATGGCATAAAAAGTTTACTGTGATTTGGTTTTTCAAGAGATAACAACACCCTGGAAGGGTGAAGGTTGTCATGCAAGAAGACTATAAGTGTTGAAGTAGCACTCACAGCTGGTTTTCTTTTAAAATGGCAGAATCTCAGAATATTGGTGTTTTTTGTTCAAAAATGACATGTATAAACTTTTTTAATCAATACTCGACAACTGTCTAGGCTTGAAAAAATGACATATTTGGTAAGTTTTATGCTTTTCCTCCATGCCCCACACTACAACATAAAATGCCAGTGTGGGCAAGATTTTTTTTTTTTTCATTTATAGAAAATGATTAACATTTGAACAAAATTTCACATGGCAAAGGCACATATAGTGAGTTTGTGAAGAAATAACTTTGTCTTGAAAAATACCAAATTCATCTTTCAGGTTCACAGCTTTAGTGTACATGTCGAGGTCATGTAAGCTACTTCTTTGAACAACCCAGAAATAACTTGTTAAGCATGGTGGGAATTTATCTACCAAAATCTGGGTATAGAGATAACTGAAAAAGTCATTCAAGCATTCAGGCCACTTCAAAAGTGATTTATAATGCTTAAGATACGAAAAAACAACAACGCTAATTATAAATAGAGTGCAAAGATTACCAGCTCAATAAATAAGCCTTGCACTTATAGTAGGAGTTGTGTAAGAACTGCCAAAGATTAAAAAAAGCAGCAGCCAATCAAAACATTTCCTCAGTACTTTTGTGACTTGTCACTGATGACAACTCTATGGTGAGTTCTTCTTTTCAATTTGTTACTGGTAGATATTTTGCGATTCCTAGGAATCCTTTACTTTAAATGCTGATCAAGAAAATGGAGAAGTGGTCGGTACATCTCATTGAGATCAGATGGTGTTTCACAAAATACTACAATCTGAAACTTGTATAAAATATTGACATCCATGTAGTTTCATGAGAATACTACATAAAATTTCAGTACTTGAGAACATACTGATTTTTTATTTTATTTTATGTACTGTTGAATGTAGAAACATGCTTTAAAAAAAGAATCATATACTCTCTAATGTATGGTGAGGATTTCCTTAAACTTATTTCTTCCAGAAGATTGCGTATTGGCATTGCAATACACTGTACCCCATAAAGTCACTAAAATGGTGTTAACAGTTAAACAGTTACTAGCCAAGATGAAAAACGATAAACAAAAGTTTCTTTGGATTTTATTTTCTCAATTTTAGGAGAAGTGACCTCTTCTATCTCATCATTAACAGAATGCATACTTTGGGGAAAAGAAATAAATAAATAAAAATAAATAAATAAATAAATAGACCGCCACACTTTTTTCACATCTACGGATGTGAGACTATAATTAATTAATACTGTCAGCTCCAAGCTCTCTTTGGCTCATTAGGGAAGCACAGCTCAATGATTTTATTCATATTTAAACCCAAATACAATGCTCTATTTATTTTCTGTCATCAACAGTCGATACATGGTTCATTAATAAGATGAATTGCAAAGAGAGTAATCAATGCAAACACAACTCACACTTTTATACATATGTATTATCTGTGTGTATATAATTAGATTTTGACACAAAATATCCAAGGCTGTCAAATCCCTTGTGTTTTATTCCTATTAGTTCTACTGTTATAAAACATCCTTAAATCCTAATATGTGGTTTATATCTGCAGTTACATTTTCTCATGAGACAATTAGGTAATAGTCTTTCATTATTTATAATCTCCAGTACTTGCTAAATAACGCAATACGTGGTCAGCAGTATGAATGGCACACTGAATGGGTTAAGAATATACCACAACCTTTACTATGACTAGGATATCTTCAATGTAAAATAAATCAGTAGGTAAACCTCTTATAAATCTTTTATTAAGAATATCTTTATTACCTTTTTTTCATTTCTTACCAAGTTTATTTCCATTTGTGAGCTCTGCTTCCTATATGGTAATTATAAATAGACAGGTAGACAGACAGCATTTTATTTGTCCTTAAGGGGAAATCCGGCTTTTTACAGAAGCTCAATAAATAAGTAGGTAAGTAAATAAATAAATACATAAAAATATAACAAACAAATACACTCAAGAATTACTAAAACGAAAGAAAACATCTGATATGGCTAAAGATAAAAACAGCAGTCACGTTCCAAGTGAGGCATTATACAGGCATATTTCTTTTGGTATTAATAAGCCCAAGTAACGTGTCTTGATACACTTCTGCTGAATAATTTGTTGGCTGTAGTACTTAATGATAGAGTGCCATATATTGTTATATAGTGTGCCATATATTTTTGGAAAAAGATGCATAAACCACTCCAGGGCATTCCCTAGCTGGCCTAGAATAGGCCTCACCTCAGGCAGTCTGACCTTCCAAATCCACAGGCAGGTTAGACCTGCAAAGGTCCAAACAGGAGAACAGGCTTTTCAAGTTCAAAAGTATCCTTAATGTCCCAAATACGTATATAAAGAGTGTCTACTGCCTCATGGATTTAGGGGACAGTTTAAGGGCTCTGGTGTAGGTAATTCTCTGTCACTCCATTAGTTGCCACTCTATGCCTTTTCTTTCTCTCCCTCTGCACACAAGACAGGATTCATGGCTTTTCCAGTGCTGACATCACTTCTGGCATGCATCTACCTGGACCTGCCCCTTCCTGCTGGAAGCAGTCTTGACCAGATAAACCATCATCTTTGGTAGTTATATCCAGCCTCCTATCTGAAGAGATGCAACTTAATGCTTTATCCACGTTTTATGTATGTTTTTTGAGACTTCAGTTATATGGAGTAAGTGTATGGGTGCCCCAATATTTCTCACTGTCTTTGCTTTGTTATCAGAATATAAATATCAAGGACACTTCCAGTTGTAAGCTCTACAATATGTATACAATATACAGTGGTGTGAAAAACTATTTGCCCCCTTCCTGATTTCTTATTCTTTTGCATGTTTGTCACACAAAATGTTTCTGATCATCAAACACATTTAACCATTAGTCAAATATAACACAAGTAAACACAAAATGCAGTTTGTAAATGGTGGTTTTTATTATTTAGGGAGAAAAAAAAATCCAAACCTACATGGCCCTGTGTGAAAAAGTAATTGCCCCCTGAACCTAATAACTGGTTGGGCCACCCTTAGCAGCAATAACTACAATCAACCGTTTGCGATAACTTGCAATGAGTCTTTTACAGCGCTCTGGAGGAATTTTGGCCCACTCATCTTTGCAAAATTGTTGTAATTCAGCTTTATTTGAGGGTTTTCTAGCATGAACCGCCTTTTTAAGGTCATGCCATAGCATCTCAATTGGATTCAGGTCAGGACTTTGACTAGGCCACTCCAAAGTCTTCATTTTGTTTTTCTTCAGCCATTCAGAGGTGGATTTGCTGGTGTGTTTTGGGTCATTGTCCTGTTGCAGCACCCAAGATCGCTTCAGCTTGAGTTGACGAACAGATGGCCGGACATTCTCCTTCAGGATTTTTTGGTAGACAGTAGAATTCATGGTTCCATCTATCACAGCAAGCCTTCCAGGTCCTGAAGCAGCGAATCAACCCCAGACCATCACACTACCACCACCATATTTTACTGTTGGTATGATGTTCTTTTTCTGAAATGCTGTGTTCCTTTTACGCCAGATGTAACGGGACATTTGCCTTCCAAAAAGTTCAACTTTTGTCTCATCAGTCCACAAGGTATTTTCCCAAAAGTCTTGGCAATCATTGAGATGTTTCTTAGCAAAATTGAGACGAGCCCTAATGTTCTTTTTGCTTAACAGTGGTTTGCGTCTTGGACATCTGCCATGCAGGCCATTTTTGCCCAGTCTCTTTCTTATGGTGGAGTCGTGAACACTGACCTTAATTGAGGCAAGTGAGGCCTGCAGTTCTTTAGACGTTGTCCTGGGGTCTTTTGTGATCTCTCGGATGAGTCGTCTCTGCGCTCTTGGGGTAATTTTGGTCGGCCGGCCACTCCTGGGAAGGTTCACCACTGTTCCATGTTTTTGCCATTTGTGGATAATGGCTCTCACTGTGGTTCGCTGGAGTCCCAAAGCTTTAGAAATGGCTTTATAACCTTTACCAGACTGATAGATCTCAATTACTTCTGTTCTCATTTGTTCCTGAATTTCTTTGGATCTTGGCATGATGTCTAGCTTTTGAGGTGCTTTTGGTCTACTTCTCTGTGTCAGGCAGCTCCTATTTAAGTGATTTCTTGATTGAAACAGGTGTGGCAGTAATCAGGCCTGGGGGTGGCTACGGAAATTGAACTCAGGTGTGATACACCACAGTTAGGTTATTTTTTAACAAGGGGGCAATTACTTTTTCACACAGGGCCATGTAGGTTTGGATTTTTTTTCTCCCTAAATAATAAAAACCATCATTTAAAAACTGCATTTTGTGTTTACTTGTGTTATATTTGACTAATGGTTAAATGTGTTTGATGATCAGAAACATTTTGTGTGACAAACATGCAAAAGAATAAGAAATCAGGAAGGGGGCAAATACTTTTTCACACCACTGTATGTACATATAGTATGAAAAAAGAAGTGCACTATAATCATACAATGTATTAACATACTGTACTTTTTGTAATTCAAGTGTGCTCAAATAGCAAAGTGTTGAGAGTCCTGGAAAAAGACCCATAAACTTAGTTTTGAAAAATTTGAATTGCTTGTATGGAATATTATTTGCTTTTAACACTAGATTTACCAAAGCCTACGAAAAAACGTGTAAATCCGTCCCACCTTAAATCCCTTCACACCTCTCCGTTAGCGTCTTTTGTCTTGTAAATGTGTCGATAAGCAACAAGCAGCAAGAAGCCTGCTATCACATCACCCCACCACCGCACAGTTTTCTCAGCTCAAGTCTGTGTGACAGTTGCTTAGAGTTGTATAGAATGAGAAGTCAAGCAAAATGATACCTTTTATAAATACTATATCGTTATTTGGAACACATGCATTTCATGTGTGTTCCGTGTCTACAACGATCTATGTAAACACATCGTTAAAACAGAAACGTTTTTCATGTTTTAGTAATAATTGACAAAATGTAGACATGAAGTGTGTAATGTGTGAAGCCTGAAATCCAAATATCAAAAAAATACTTTCACAAAAGGTGCAAATATAACAGAACAAGTGCGCTTCTATTCAAGAATATAACTGCAGCTGAGAAAACTGTGTGGCGGTGGGGGGTTGTGATAGCAGGCTTCTTGCTGCTTGTTGCTTATCGACACATTTACAAGACAAAAGACACTGACGGAGAGGTGTGAAGGGATTTAAGGTGGGACGGATTTACAAGTTTTTTCATAGACTTTGGTAATTCTAGTGTTAACAAACTAGGGGGCACTGCCCCCTGCTCATTTCGCTCTCCAACCCCCAGGTATGGGTAACCGGATAAACAATTTAAAGTGATTGTTATTTTCATGGGAACTGTTACATATGCATAATAGAACTAACTGTTCTACATTACAGTGAGTAATTAACCACAGTTAAAAATAGTAAAACGTAATAAATTGAAAGTAATTTATGTTTCCTGTTGCGTTAGAGGTATTCATTGAGTTAAACGTTTTTGTTCTGTTTGGTTTTAAAAAGTATTTGCATGTAAATTTCAAACTTACACTTTTACTGTAACACTTTAGTAAAAACAATATTTGGAATTAACTTTTCATAAATATTGCACTGAATTTTGATTCCGTGTTTGGACTTACATTGTGACAACCAAACATATAGCTGCTCGTGAGTGAATATCGTTATTCGAGTAATTTACCATAGTAAAAAACAGTAAAATGTAATTAATTGAAAGAAAATTATGTTTCGTGTTGCATTAGAGGTATTCTTTGAGTTATATGTTTTTGTTCTGTTTGGCTTTGAAATTAACACGCAAATATTTTTTAAACTTGCACTTTTACTGTAACAGTAAAAACATACACCAAACAACATATCTTTTAATTCTCGCAGATACTCCTCTTCATTGGGAAGAAACACTACTTTTCCCTGATGGCATCACAAATTAGACAATCTACAAGTTTCCGACTTAAACTTTAAAGCCGAACAATATCTACATTTTTCTGTTATATCCCCTAAGTCCATATATTCAATCTATTTTCGCTGTTTCGTTATTTCACCGATTAATAATTTCCATTTGTTAGAGCTAATGCAATCTTCACTATCAGTTTTTCGTGCCTTTCGAATTTTACTACTTTCATAATATTTAAGCTGCTTTGCATGTGTATTGCGCCGTTTTTGAACCGCTTTACGTCGTTCTATTTTGTCTTTTACTTTGTCTTACTCTTTGTCTTTTATTTCTGTCCCCACTTGGACCTGCTAGGTTTTCAATTCCACTTAGTCCAGGCTGATTATTACTTTCCTTATTTTCCAAATTTGCACTTAGATTATTATTGTTCTTTTTGAATTGATTTCTCTCTTAATGCTTTTGGGCCTCTTTTCGATACGCTGCCTTTTCTTCTTTGCTTAGTCGTTGATGTGTCATCTAGAATGTATGGAATTTCTGTCCAGAAATTGACTATTATGAATTGTTTTGTCTTGGTATAGCAATATATATATTGCTCTACTTTCCCCTATTGTATTATTAATATGTAGCCTTAGAATGTACTAATTGTATATAACTTATCCCCACTTTCCCTTCTATATCTATAACCTCAGGCAATTAGATGTAGTAAAAAGACAAGCAGAAGTTAAGTTACAGTTTAAACAAAGCATTATTGATAATATTCATAAATAATAACAAAATGCAAAGTATATTTGAATGTTGGCAACCATACAACCTGATCAAATGGTGATATGTAGTTCAGGCGGCACACAGACTTGTGGTTACTTAAATGTCTCTAGTTAAGGCATCATGGGTGCTCAGCTTTCAGCCACATGTCTGTTCAAAATGGCTGCTGAGCTGTGCTCTTCATTGTGTTGTCTTCATCATCACAGGTTAGCAAGAGAGAGATACTTCTTCATCATCATGTGAGGTTAAACACATCCATTTATAGATGTTCTGTCCAACCCTGAGAGCCAATAGGACATCATGGTACTTAAAGGCCTCTGAGACAAGCCAATTCCAAACAGCCATACCTCAGACCAATGGGGGAATAGAACATCTTAATACTTGCTACCCCCAAGACCATATGTCTTTAAGTCTTTCTTGCGGGGGTAGAAATGAATTAAGCAAAGAAACACTAACCAAACCGGTTTAAGGCATATCTTCCCCCAAATACTGTCATAAAATTCAAAGAGGCTCAGTCGTAAAAGGGGGGGTAAACACGAATGCTTCTCACCAAAGTAACACTAAATTACATTGCTTTGCCTAAAAATCAAATAAAGACATACAAAATATTCATCAAGTTATATGTAAAATCTCACATCACAACATGAATGAAACTAATAGATTGTATGTATAACAATACTGTTCAAAAAAGCTTCTTTAAAGGATGAAATGGAGGAGTTTTCATAAACGACTTAAAATTAGGAAAACATAAAAATTTATAAAAGCTGAAAGTGAAGAAAGTGTGTCTGAGAAAAAGCATTCACATGAATGAGAGGTGATTGGACCGTGTGCGTGGTTAAATATGGTTTAGAGAATTGTGGGACTTGAAAAAATCTCTTAGCAAGAGTCATATCTTGCGAGACTTGAAATTATCTCTTTGAAAAAGTCTCATCCCAGGATTTCCTTTTATAATACAGAGATTCAATAAAATGTTAAAAAAAAATTTAAAAATAAAGAAAACAACTCATAAACTACTCCAGGGCATTCTGTAGCTGACCTAGGATAGGCCTCACATCAGGCAGTCTGACCCCCCAAATCTACAGGCAGGCTTAGATCTGCAAAGACCCAAACAGGGGAAAAGGCTTTTCAAGTTCAAAAATATTCTAAATGTCCCAAATTTATAAAAATTGTCTACTGCCTCATGGATTTAGTGTTCTGGGTTTGAATTGCATGCTTCATCATTGTTTCTATGGAGTTTGCATCTTCTCCGTGAGTCAGTATGGGGTTTCCTTTCACACTCCCAGAGGCATTCAGGTTGGGTAAATTGGTAATTCCAAATTGGTGAGAGTGGGCATGTGGATATGTTGTGTGCTTGGGTACAAAATGTCATTTTTTTGTTTAACTGCTGAGAACAATCTAACTGTAAACCATTTCTCACAACATAGCTCTGGCAGACTTTTAAAAAATTGTTATAAGAAAGAGTAAGATCTTCAGAAATGGCTCGCAAAACAGGTTTTACCCCAAGGCAAGTTGTTTTTTGTCCCGAAGACCACAACACAGCTAGTATAAACCTGAAATGATGGCAGAAAATGAAGGTAATCTAGAGTGACTGTTAGAGGCTGTTTTAAATACAGGGCTGTGGTATGATATGGCGCTAAACCTAAAGAAAATAAAACTACTGGCAGTATCAAGAAGAAGGCTAATAAGTGCAAGCTCATAAATATTTAGGGAGTTGGATATGCAGTGATGGCAGATGTAGTCAAGAGATTATGGCGAGAATTGTCAGGACAAAGGATGCCTTCTGGACACAAAAGTACCTAATAAGAGGATACCTGAAATTGTGCCTAAAAATTCTGTGTAATAGCAGTGAAACCGGGACTTTGGACAGGGAAGCATACAGATATTGAAAAAAGGAAGGGCACAGAAAGAAATTAATAAAAAAGTCTTAAAGAGAATGAATGTAGTGAAGCATTTCCAGAAGAACATAGCAACAGGCAAGATGAATTTTCCTGAACATCTAATGTATAGGTCAGGAGGAAACCTACTAGTGGTGATTCTACATTTACATCATTTAGCAGACATTTTACATTTACATCATTTAGCAGACGCTCTTATCCAGAGCGACTTACAACAGTGTTTGTTTTTTTTTTTTTTTTTCGCATACCCCTTGGGGTCAGAGCGCAGGGTCAGCCATTGTACAGCGCCCCCTGGAGCAATTACAGGTTAAGGGCCTTGCTCAAGGGCCCAGCAGAGTAGAATCTCTTTTGGCACTGACAGGGATTCGAACCGGCAACCTTCGGGATACCAGCGCAGATCCTTAGCCTCAGAGCCACCACTCCGCCCCTCCCTCTTCTAGAGGGAAGAATGGATGGAAGTGGAAGAGGAAGACCAAGAACAACCTGGATGAAAGATATCATGAAATGTGCTCTTCACAGATTAATTAAAGATAAAGTGATTTGGTCACAGTAACAGTAGACATGTTTGGCACAAACTGAAGACAACTTTTCTGGAGAAGAACCTCATACCAACTGTGAAACAATGTGGGGGAAATGTTCTGGTTTGGGGTTGCTTTGCTGCCTCAGGGCCCGGGCAGCTTTCAGTCATCAGTCATCTTTGAATATTTGCATCATATTAAAGTGTGCTTGAAGAGAATATGAAGCCATCTATCTGAACGTTGAATTTGACCTTTCAAAATGACAATGATCTAAAGCACGCAAGGAAGTTTACCAAAGAATACCTCAAACAGAACAAATGGGAGGTTAAGGTGGTGGTCTGGTCAAAGTCCTGATATGAATCACAGGCAGTACATTCAAGAAAACCCACAAACATCTTCAAACTGAAAGCATTTTGCATGGAAGAGTGATCCAAATTTCCAAAGAGTCGATACCAGAGACTGGTGGTCTGTTATATAAAACGGCTTCAAGAAGTTGTTTCTGCTAAAGGGTGCAATACCAGCTTCTGAGACTAAGGATGGACTTACTTTTCTTCAGCAGACCATTATACCTATTGATAGTTTTGGTGATTAAATGACGGAAAAGGCTAATTGTGTTTTTATTCAGATATATCACCTTTATCTGTAGGTAGGGCGGCACGGTGGCGCAGTGGGTAGCGCTGCTGCCTCGCAGTTGGGAGACCTGGGGACCTGGGTTCGATTCCCGGGTCCTCCCTGCGTGGAGTTTGCATGTTCTCCCCGTGTCTGCGTGGGTTTCCTCCGGGCGCTCCGGTTTCCTCCCACAGTCCAAAGACATGCAGGTTAGGTGGATTGGCGATTCTAAATTGGCCCTAGTGTGTGCTTGGTGTTTGGGTGTGTTTGTGTGTGTCCTGCAGTGGGTTGGCACCTTGCCCGGGATTGGTTCCCTGCCTTGTGCCCTGTGTTGGCTGGGATTGGCTCCAGCAGACCCCCGTGACCCTGTGTTCGGATTCAGCGGGTTGGAAAATGGATGGATGGATGGATCAACCGTTTTTGAGCAGTGTGCTTACTTTTTCACATGATTGTACATTTTTGTGATTTGTGACAAAAATGTAGAACCTGAAAAAAATTCACACAAACATGTGGAGGACGTGCAAACACCACACGGTGTGTGATGTCTCAAAAGCTGACGTTTCCAGGAGATGATCTCCAGTTTTTTCCAGATCCTTAGTTGTAACTACAACCTTCATGGCGTTAGTGTTAGGGTTCTATCTGGCTTCACAGAGCTAGATGGGTGAAGAAGACTATGGTTCACTTCTTTGTATCCCTGTTGTCTTTTCACTTGGAAGGTGTCAGGACTTACTATGGAAACACCATGATTGTCTTTAACTACAAACAAAGGAGGTGTGCGACAGTGCAACTTTAATTGTTCATGTCAGGTGAATTCTGAGATCGCATTTATGGATCCAATATATCTAAATTCAACAAAACAAAACTTTCATACGAATGGTAACCAGGCACATGAATTAGCTGAGTCTAATGACAAAAGTGTAAAGTTTCTTTAGTAAACAGCCCAGGAACATTTTGTTTGAGCACCTTAAAAAAATCAAGTCCTGCCAGATCAGTCAGACACATTGCACTTGATATGATTAATTGATGTCTTGCCTGGTTCTGCATTGGAATCTTACAAATCAATATTACATTGAGTTTGTGTTTACAGCATTTTACTTTGCATTGGGTTTTGTTTTACATGCTTGACAACTGGAAACAAAAAGCATTTTGACACAGCTTAATGCATTATGAAAGCAGCAGTAAGTTCCAAAATAAACCTTTGCAACAATGCCTCGAAAGCTTGCATATTGTAATCTTTTTAGTTAGCCAATAAAAGGTGTCATGTTGCTTGACTTCTTACTACAAAATATGAATGAGAAATTATTCACTGAAGAATTAATGGAACACACATAACTCACTATTTGCATTTTGAACATTATAAATATTACACACCAAAATGCCACGTAACTATTTTAGCCGATCATTGAAATATAGTACCTGTCTATTTTAATTCGTAACTCTAATTCAGACTCAAAAGGATTAAAAAAAAGATTGAAAAGAATCCAAATGATCTTACTCCAGAAGCATTTTTCATACACACACTATAGAAATTTCCAACTTACAGGGATATTTCTTAGCAAATTGATACTTGCAATAAGTTTCAACTCCTCCACACAGCAGTTTTCCGAAGCCAGCCTTCTGACTAACTGTGAGTAATTATAAATTACATAACTGGTGCATACTGAAGACAATGAAGGCTGATCATGTTATCCGTGTAGAACATTTAAGTACACATCTGCAGAAAGTGCGCACACAGTGACTGTGGAGTCTGTATAGATTTTGCTTCTGTATTTCTGTTCTTCTAAGAAAAAAGTGCTTTCCTGGTTATTGAGTTTACTGCTGTTTTAATGTAATATTACATTGTATTCCCAGGGAGCTATTTTATGTATTCAATAATAAAGGGGCAGACAATAAGTCCAAAATATTATTATTAGCAGTAGAAATAGCATTAGTATGATTACAGATTACAGTGCAAGGAATGTTTTCTGAATTACGTAAGTAGGTGTAAAGCAATAAAGTATCAGCCCCTTTTACGGTCCACCAGGAAAATCATTAATATTTGTTCTGATTGCAATACTAGTGTCCACCAGAAACAGTCAGAGCAGTATTACTCATCTACTCATCAAGCACTTGGATACCGAAATCTATACATTGTCAGAAATGCAGCAGTGAACGCAAAGCAAAGGGTTATATGATTTTTCTTTCTGGGCATCCATATAGCAGGCACCTGTATGAGATGGTCATTGCTTTACAGTTCATCTCCCATCACTCCCTCCCTGCTGGGCCAACATGCTGTCAATGGACAGATCGTATATTCTTATTTCTGCACTGCCTTTGGAAATCTCACAATCCTCACTGTTGTATTATCATGGGACTTGTGCGACTTACCAAGTCTGCTTACTAGCTTGGTTGACTCTCGCACCTTAAGATCAACACACATACATTTAAAGATCCTATTTACACACCTATGTTTAAGTGATGCCCTACTGCCTGTCACTGTCTAGTATTCCAAATGGGATCCCTTCCACTTAAGTACATAGGAGTAATGACTGAAACCTGTCACTTCTCAGTACTCCATATGGACTCACTGTAACCAGTGTTAACAATCATACATTTGTCCCTGAGACCCACTGCAACAACAACAACAATAACTTATTTATTCTCTAACCCAAAATCATACAAGGAATGCCTCAATGGGCTTTGTCACACACATGCGCTTAGAAGGCAGCCAACAAGCCCTAAGGTGAGTGATACTACAAGGTATAAAGGGTTGATTCAACCCATCTCTCTCTCCATCAACAGAACTAAAGAAGACAAACAGTAACTCACCGTCAATACTTCCCGTCATTCAAAATGGCTTCCACTCAATAATCCCGGCTCCATATTCCAGTGATGACATCACTTCTTCTGAAATGATGTCACTTCCGGCACCTCTTTATGACGCAACTTCCGGCTCCGCCATGATGATGTCACTTCCGGGTCCCTGCATGATGACGTCACTTCTGGCCCACTGAGATGATGTCACTTTCCATCCCGCTATGATAATGTCACTTCCGGTCCCCAATGATGATGTCACTTTTGTCCATCTGCGTGTGATGTCATTTCCTGCTACCATTTTGTTATAAAAACGTGATGTATTCAAATCTCAAGTGTCAAATGTTCTTATTTTGATCCTTTTTACCATTTTTCATTTCATTTTGTCCAAGGACATTATACGAGGTCATTCCCCAACGCTTTGTGAGACTTTTGAATCATTATTTTCACCACAGCTTTAATGGGCTCTGTTTTTTGACTCACTAAGAAGATAAGAAAAGACACCCAAAAACATCTTGTAGAAAAAACAAGGGGAGAAATCTTGGGAAAGGCAATTTGCAGAGAGACCCTCTTCTAGGTAGGTTGAGTGTGCAAAGGGTGTCAACAAATGTCTAAGATGATATTTCTATGGCAGGCAAAGAACTTGGCAGTAGAGCAATGGCACTTTAGGATACCAAAAAGAGTAACAGAATAGGTGAGAGCTAGTAACAGTTTATAAATATTCAGATTACTTATGTTTTTGTACTAATGACTAACAACAGAGATACAGTATTCAGAACTAATAAGCAGCTCTAGTCAGAGTATTCTAAACTGAAGTAGTGAGTCTTTAGCCTGGATTTAAAAACTGAGACCTAAACACCCTTTAGGTTTTACACCACTTACCGACAAACGGGGTCTTTATTCTACAGCACTTGTTCTTCTGTTACTGTGCGACCTCTCAGCTTTGATAACCCTGTGGGCAAGAAAGCAGTGATCTTCCCCAACCAGGGGCCCTAATATTTACTTCAATCGCTGAAGATAAAAAAGACAAAGTATAAAAATGTAAAAGCAACATGGTATTTATTAAAGTATATTAATATCAAAAGAAGAAAAGTAAATAGCAAAAGTCTGGATATAGTTTTAGAAAATCTTACTGAAAGCAGCATTGTCTAGGTTGGATGTTGCCCTGGCCGACTTTTTAATTTAGCAATTGCTGTGATGCATAAGTTTGCATTTGCCAACATCCAAACAAAACCTTCTTCCTTTTCTCAATCTGATATGTCTTGGTCTCTGTCGTCGATTCCTATGTCATTATACTTTCTGTCATTTCCTTCAGTTGTTTAGATGGGACATTATTTATGTTGAAATTCTAAGTGGGGGCCCCAAAGATATATGACATTAGACACGTATGATTGGCTAGCTCTCCGTCTTGATGGTGATGATTTGATCCTTTATGTACCTCTGTACGGTTTTCCATTCCCAAACTCTAAATAGCTTTTGATTCTGTGGCATTCATACTGTTTTCCATTCCCAGTACCATTAAGTTGTAAACCGAATGAAATTTTACTAGCACAATACAGGCTGAATGTATAAGAGTGGATGTTTAAATGCATCTGTAGTTAAATTGCCTTAACAGTCATGTAAATTCAAAAAATGTCATTTATGTGGAACCAATTGTATATGGAAAGAACAATGGGGCCGAGTGGTGGCTCTGAGGCTAAGGATCTGTGCTGGTATCCAGAAGGTTGCCGGTTCGAATCCCCGTCACTGCCAAAAGAGATCCTACTCTGCTGGGCCCTTGAGCAAGACCCTTAACCTGTAATTGCTCCAGGGGTGCTGTACAATGGCTGTCACTGCTCTCTGACCCCAAGGGGTATGCGAAAACTAACAAAGTCCTAATACTCGAAATCGTATAAGGCGAAATAAAGAACAAAACTAGTACCTTGTTCATCTAAAGATTAAACATATGAGCACAAGAGCATGAAACCAGCAGAGAAGGGACACCAGTCCAGACCATAATTTATTACCTCAAAAATGTGAGGTAGTGATGCAGCTATGTTGCTGCAATAGTGGCTTAAATACAGCATGATTTTAATGGCTTTAAAATAGCAAGAAATTTCCAATGACCGAGCTGAAATCTGAGTAGTACATAAGGAGCTCCTGCTCTACAGGATGTCCTCGTCATTACCATTTCTGATTTTCATCTTTCTTTAAGTGTAGGAAAGAGACTCTTAAAACATTGACTGCTGGATCATTTATCACCAGGATACTGCAGTTTAGGCCTATGGACTGCATATACTGTATGTAAATAATTAACTCAAAATTTGTAAAAAATGTAAAGAAATGTGTTAGAAAGTAGCAGTTTTATTATCAACAGTAACTCTGTCAAAAATATCGAGAAACTGTTAATTACTTTACTTTGAACAGCAACCAGACTAAAAGTCTGCAACTGAATGAGAGCCCTTGAAGGATGGCATCATGCAGAGTGCAGGTTTAGAAATGCATGAGCTGTACATGTGACTCGTTTTTTTGCGCTGTCCATGCTTGTTACACACAACACATTTGGTAGTTGATGCTTTCAGTGTACAGCAGAATGTCCATGTAGTTCTTTCTTGACAGCTGTAACAAGTCAGATGCCTTGTGATGAAGAAACGCCTATGGGGGAGATATCCACCTCAGTGCCAAGGGCCTACAGGTTCCACATCCCAATTGATTGTCACTATCCTGATCACTGTTATCATCAAAATATTCATCTTACAACAAATGTAGTTGTTTCAAAACATCTGCAGCATTATATCTTTTTTGCAATGACATAACTATAGATTGTTTATTTAAAACATTATTTAAAAAATCTACAGCTATCCACTAGATGGCAGCACTAGAGTAAATAACTGAGATGTGGCAGCAAAGCTCCCTGGCAGGTTGGCTTCATTTTTTTACAGAAGCCCTTTAAATAAATAAATATACACACACACTTTGGTCAGAACACACACCAGGATGACTGAAAAACAAAAAAAAAATACAACTTGGCTCTCACAGTGGATATACACAGTGGACCCCTTCACTTTCTGCACTGCACACTGTATTGTGTTGTAGATTTCATTTTAAATGGATACATTTGCCATTTTTACCCATCAATCTACAGTCAGTAACAAATAATGACAAACCAAAAACATGTTTCCAGAAATGTTTGCAAATTTATTACAAATCAAAAACAGAAATCTCTCCATTATATAAGTATTTAAACTCTTTATTGTGGCTCTTCATACTGTGCACTGGTCCATCCTGTTTGCTTTAATTTTCCCAGAGATGTGTCTAGAACTGGATTGGAGTCCACCTGTGGCAAATTAAATTGATTTGGCATTGTTTAGAAAGGCAGATGTGTACCTGTGTATATAAGGTCCTACAATTCACTCTCTCTGTCAGGACAAAACCAAACCGTGAAGTCCACAGAACTCACTGTAGACCTCTGTGATCAAGCTGTGGTGATACATACTGTACATCAGAGCAGAAGTATAAAACCATTTCTAAAGCTTTAAATGTTCCCACGAGGACAGTGGCTTTAATAATTGTGAAACTAAAGAAGCTTGGAGCCACCAGGAGTCTTTCTTAGAGTTGGCTGTCCAGCAAAACCAAGTAATTAGAAAAGAAATGTCTTGGTGAGAGACGTGTCCAAGAACCTAAAGAACCCTCGAACAGAGATACAGAAGTCCCCTGGTGAGATAGGAGAATCTGTTGAAAGGGTGATGACCATCTCGGCAGCATTCCATCAATCAGGTGTTTATGGCTGAATAACTACATAGAAGCCACTGTTGAGTAAAAGTTTACATACTCTGGGATCAAGAGGAAGAAGATTCTCTGGTCTGATTAAACAAAAACTGAACTTTTTGGGAACCCCAAACACTATGTCTGGCAAATACCAGGCACTGCACATCACCTGCCTACTGTATACTAATCCCTACAGTGAAGCATGGTGGTGGCAGACTCATACAATTGGGGTTGCTTCTCAGTGCCAGAGAAATGACAGTGATCAGAACTGAGGAGAAGATGAATTCAGATAAATACAGAGAGGTCCTTGAAGATATCCTGCTCTAGAGTGCACATATTCTCAGAGTGGGACAGCAGTTCACCTTTCAGCATGCCAATAACCTGAAGCATGCAGCCAAGCAACTCTAAAGTATCTTCAGGACACGTCTCAGGAGGTCCTTGTGTGGCCCAGCCAAAGCCAGGACATAAACCCCATTGAAAATCTGTGGAGAGACCTGAAGATGTCAGTTTACAGACTCTTCCCATCTAATCTAAGGGTGTCTGAGAGGATCTGCCAGGAAGGATGGGATAAACTGGCCAAATCAGGTGTGCAAAGTGGGCTTGTAAAGACTCATAAAGAAGGCTGGAATAGCTGCCAAAGGGGCTTCTGCAATGTACTGAACTAAGGGTCTGAATACCTCAATGCATGAGAATTGTACTTTTTTTGATTTTTAATAAATTTGCAAACCTTTCTGGAAAAGTGTTTTCACTTTGTCATGATGGGTAATTAAGTATTGATTGATGGGTAAAAATGGTAAATTTATCCTAAATCTACAACACAGTGCAATGTGCAGAAGGTGAAGGGTGAATGCTTTCTGATTCCACTGTGTACAAATATGTTAATGTCTGCAACTATAACTCTCAACAAGCCGATCCTTCCATATGTGGCACAGCTGTAGTATAGAACCCATTGTATTTTGCCAGCCTGACTGGAGTCTTTTTATGTAAAAGTGTCAGTTAGATGAACAAATACAGTAAATAATTGACAGTCTCAAGTTGTTTATTAAGTTAATTTAGAATATTATAATCAGTATAAAGTACGGCAGGCATGATGAGTGCTTCATGGACATGGCATTTGCTATTTGGAGCTATGTGGCCTTTACTCATTCTGCCCGTGTCTGTGTGGGTTTGCCTCATGATACTCCAGTTGAAGTGCAGGTTAGGTCAACTGGCATTCCCAAATTTGCCAGTAGGTCGTGTAGCAGCTGTGCCCCATGATGCACTGCTGTCCTATTCCTGGTTGTTTTCCATCATGAGCAAATGTGGCCCTCTATAACACTGAATGGGTTCTAAATGTAAGTTTATATATAATTAATATCAAGGTATCAAAATTAATGGATCCTTGGAAGGCAGAATTTCAGAAAAAATGAAAGAGATAATGAACAAAATTTAAATATTCTTTAACAATTAAAAAAGCTCAGTGATATTTGCATTATAATTTTCATGCGATTTGCTTCGGGTGATTTGTTTTCCCAAATGAGCACTGCTTTAGATATATGCTTCTCTTAGGTTTTGTGCAATTAATCCACTTATTATGAAATAAATTATTCTTAAGAATTTTTATGGTCCTTAGGTGTTAAATGTCTGCCAGTCATCCACATATCTACAAAGTACCAGGTGGATTTTACTGCCTATGTTTCTTTTTTTTTCTTCCAGTAATGTTTAAACACCATTTATGATTGCATCATTTTAGTTAATAGCTACAATTACTTTCATAATTGGGGGCATTTTGTGAAGCACTCTGACTAGACAAAATAGTTTCTTTTTTTGAAAGACACATGGTGCAGTACTCTGGAGGTTTAGAGAAAAAGGAATATTGCAAAGTTAAAAAAGGTCTTAAAAATTCATGGCTCTTATCCTATACTGTGCTTATTAAGGCTGAGCAACTTTCGTTTTCTTTAATCTTCTTAGGCTTTGTACCTTGAGAATGGTTCCCAGCATATTATAAACGCCATTTGAAACCAATTTTCCATGTATGCTTATGGTATTTTTTTTTCTTTTATTAATAGCATTTCTTTGTACTCTGTAGACACTGTGATTTTATTTTTCATTATGTTTTCCGTGTACCAACCCCTTTAATGTCCTTGATTTTTTATAAGTGTTTTAATCTTAAGTAGCTTTTTGGGTGGTGGTGGTATCAGTCTTTACAAGAATGAATTACTGTCTGTGCCATCAGAGTAAATAACTCACACCACTGCTCATCTTTATCAACTGTCATCATGGTTTGCTATGAATCGCTGTTTAGCAGTCTTCGTTACCATAATATTCACTAACTATGAATTATGCATCTTGTCGTGTCCTTATTCTAACCAAATGTAACAATCGCCTTATATTACACTGCGTTTTTATCATACACTGTATTACCTAATTAAAAATAATCTTCTTAAACTCATTTATTCAAATGACAACTTGTGGGTGTTTTGTTTTGATTTCATTTTTAATTTTTTGGCATTCTTATCGTACTTGGGTGGACTTTTTCAGATTTATGTTAGCTTTTGGAACATGTAGATACAATTCTGATAATGGTTTTCCTAATTTTTTATTTGTTTCAATTATTTTTGCATCTTTTTCAAGGTCATTTTGGTTTTCATGAGCTCCTCTATAGTGTGGAGCAGTTGATACCATTTAGCTTAAGAAAAAAACGAAAGTGCACACTACATATTGTAGAGGTGACATTCTAGGGATTCTGTGACCCCCAGGGAAATAACTGTGGGCTATTGAAGTTGGAGCCTGTGCTGAAAACCTCTTCTGGTGCATGGTAGATCTCAAGTTAGATTTGAAAAGCTTTAAAGATGGAAACTTCTCTCACCACAGTCAATGGTGCTAGGAACAGTCAGGACTGCTGAGGGACAACATTTTCACTTCTTAGACCCCCATCTCAATGTAATCCAATCACCCTGCCCGCTGATTTTGGCCACTGAATATAGTGGGTTCTGGGAAGACTGAAGCAGGATCATAAATTGCTGAATTCTCTAAATCAGTGGTCCACAAACTTGGTCCTGGTGACCCCCTGTGGCGACAGGTTTTTGTTCCAACCAGATTCACAATAAGTGATAATAATTAATAATAATTGATCTCATTTATTTAGATGGTGTATTTTTTTCTCTTCTCTTATTCTGCATTCAGAAAAGTACAGCAGTATGATTTTTATATTATAAGACATTTAGAAATATTACTATTTTTTGCCATAGCTTTAAATGTTTAACTCTTTTTGTTGTTGTTTTCCCCTTATTCTGTGTGGTCTGCTCCCTTCATTGCATCCTAATAGTGACAATTAAAAACAAGCAAAGCAGACACTCGGATGAACAATACTAAATGGAGAAAGGCAACTGCTTCAGCATCAGACCCACTAATTAGTCAATAAAGGAATGGCAGAATGGAAATCAGGATGAACATAAATAAAAACTAAAACCACTGGTCTGAATAAACTGGATCAATCCCAGTTTTGTTTCCAGACTTTTAAATGCTCTTCCTGATTTACAAAATCAGCTCTGAGAACGTTTAACATTACAAAATAAGTAACTTCATCACAAACACTGCCGCAGCAAAAATTGGGGCCCACCTTGGTGGGGGGGTTTCAGACTGTATCATTGTACCATGTTGATGCTGTGCTTCAAAGGGAATTTCCGTCATTGTGTTGAGTCTCTAATGTAAAACACATGCCCTCCCAGTTTGAGTCCTCAGGCAATTGCCTGTCTTGTTGCTGCACCTCTAAAGTGATCTCACCATCCAGTTGGCATAAAGTTTGCACTATCCAAGTTTACAGAGTAAAAACGATAATACTGGCAAGCTGCACTTTTGATTGCGTTCTTTGTAAATTAATTCTGTGTTTCGGAAATTATGCCTCCTCACCTTCTAGATAGATCTAAAAGAAGCTTTGGACATTATTAGTCTGAGCATCAAAACTGCTGTTGTCCAGCTTCTCCTGAAAAAGCCTAATCCTGATCCATCAGCTCTTAAGAATTCTTGCCCTATCTCTAGGTTGCATTTTTTTAGCTAAAATAATTAAAAAGGCTGTCCAGCTGCTACTTCTGGCTTTCTTAAACAAATATTAGCTTTTTGAAAAATTGTAATCAGGTTTCAGAGTGCTTCACAGTCTAGAGTCCACCCTGCTAAGAATGACTAATGAACTTTAGTTGGCAGTGGATGCTGGGGACTGGGCCTGTCTGACCTTACTAGGACATTAGAACAATCTAGACGATATCAGGCCATTCAGCCCAAAAAAGCTCCCCAGTCCTATCCACTTATTTCTTCCAAAAAAAAACATCAAGTCGAGTTTTGAAAGTCCCTAACGTCTTACTGTCTACCATACTACTTGGTAGCTTATTCCAAGTGTCTATCGTTCTTTTTGTAAAGATAAACTTCTTAATGTTTGTGCAAAATTTACCCTTAAAAAGTTTCCAACTGTGTCCCCGTGTTCTTGATGAACTCATTTTAAAGTCACCGTCTCGATCCATTGGACTAATTCCTTTCATAATTTTAAACACTTCAATCATGTCACCTCTTAATCTTCTTTTGCTTAAACTGTAAAGGCTCAGCTCTTTTAATCTTTCCTCATAATTCATCCCCTGTAGCCCTGGAATCAGCCCAGTCGCTCTTCTCTGGACCTTCTCTAGTGCTGTTATGTCCTTTTGTAGCCTGGAGACCAAAACAGCACCCAGTACTCCAGATGAGGCCTCACCAGTGTGTTATAAAGCTGGAGCAGAACCTCCTGTGACTTGTACTCCACACATCAGGGTCCTATACAACCTGACATTCTGTTAGCCTTCTTAATGGCTTCTGAACACTGTTGGGAAGTCAGTAGCTTAGAGTCCACTACGACTCCTAAATCCTTCTCAAAAGGTGGACTCTCGATTTTCAGACCTCCCATTGTGTATTCAGACTTCACATTTTTACTTCCTATGTGTAATACTTTACATTTACTGACATTAAATTTAATCTGCCACAAATCTGCCCAACTATAAACTGGAGCAAAGATGTTTATGACTCTTCAGATGAAAAAGGAGCACAGTATCATTCAAACTAAATGTATGATCCAGGCATTGAATTGTAGACTGAATTTGGCCGCCATGTTACTGCCTAGGAAAGTAAGTTATATCTTCCTGGCTGACTCAGCAACAGAAATGATTTACTCTGTACCAATGTCTTTCTGATGGATCATTCTCAATGCTAGTGACTTCAAAGAAGGAATGAAGAGCTATTAGGCCTGTTCCTTTCATGGACACTGCTCTATCAAAATATTAATGTCTTTAAATATTAACTTGTGGCACAATCCAAGCAGGTCTGACCTCATCCATCTTACTTCCACCTACAAGCCTGCATTGACAGCAGCAGCGCTTGGTTATCCATGCCAATGTTTTTATGTGTGTTTGGGGGCACTGTTGTTTATTTTTATCATCTGTCGGTCTATTTATTAAATGCTGGCTGGCTTGTAATTTTCTCCAGCTAAATGAAAATAAGACAGAAGTGCATCTCTTTGGTCCTCCTATTGTCACTAGTAGTTTTACTAATAATCTTGGTCCTCTTCCCCCATATGTTAAATCATATGTAATTAAATGTCTTATTTTCTGGTCTCATTGTCAATTATTTTCTGCCTCACTCTTACTGGCAGAATGGGTTTGGGGAGCCTATAAGGCCATTCTAGAATTTTCAGTTATATGCACGGCTTTAAGGACATTAGAGAAAACTAGAATAGCCAAAAGAAAAAAAGTGCAGATACATGGAAATTCTGTAAACTCCAGACAGGCAGTGACTGTTGCCACAAACTGGATGGAGCAGAATGCAAGAGTTTGAGTACCTGCTGGGTAAATTCATCCATCCATCCATTTTCCAACCTGCTGAATCCGAACACAGGGTCATGGGGGTCCGCTGGATCCAATCCCAGCCAACACAGGGCACAAGGCAGGAACCAATCCCGGGCAGGGTGCCAACCCACCACAGGACACACAGAAACACCAAGCACACACTAGGGCCAATTTAGAATCGCCAATGCACCTAACCTGCCTGTCTTTGGACTGTGGGAGTAAACCGGAGCGCCCGGAGGAAACCCACGCAGACACGGGAAGAACATACAAACTCCACACCGGGAGGACCCAGGAAGAGAACCCGGGTCTCCTAACTGCGAGGCAGTAGCGCTACCACTGCGCCACTGTGCCGCCCTGGGTAAATTCAGTTTAAAGAAAATAATAAAGAAATAACCACTGCTGTGAATAACACATTAGGTTGTGTTTTTTTCAGCATTGACAGGTTTGCTCTTAAAGAGTTTGTTTCCTGTAAACAGACTATTAATCACCAACATTACAATGAACAGCTGAGATGTCTATGGAAAAGTATCAAGAAAAAGTTTCCAGAGCAGCTGCCACACAAAACCACACTTTGCACCACGATAACAAACACCACATTTTTAGTCAAAGAGTTTTTGACAAAAAACAATGTGTCTGATGCTTTAAACTCCCTGAATTTACAAGATCCCACTCTTTGTGGATTCTCTCTGTGAAGGGAAGAAGATTTGCTACTGCAAGATATCCAGAAAAAAGTTGCATGAGGGTCTAGGCCCAAAAACCAAACATGTGAACAAGAAATGTTTCCAGGACTGGGACAAGGAACTGCATTTCAAAGGGAGTATTTTGACAGCAACTAAAATGGAATTGCTATAAGATAATAAAGTAGGGCATTCCCTCATATGATACTTAATATGATTGTTTACCTAAGATATAACATCGTAAATAACAGCATTCTCCATAGCTGATTTACTGTATATTCCATAGTAATACAATATGAGCAGTAACCGGACCCCTTGACTGCTGCAGGGTATTTCACATGCTGCTTGAAGTCCCATAGTTTCAGATATAATAAAGAAAATCATTTGTTTCACATTGCATTGCCGGTATGACTGACTATACCACCTCACGGAGTAGGCAAACCATGTCATGCCTCTGCATTTATGTAATTAAGTTAGGAGTCCAATTAAAGGTCTGTAAATTAAAGGCCTGTGATGGGATTGTTCTTTGTCACATTTCTCAAGCTACAAAGACAGGATCCAGCTCTCTGTGAGTCTGTGATGAAATGAACAGGTTTATAAAATGGACAGATGAATGGATGTTTTGTAATGGTCCCATAAGCACTGTAAATACTGTATTTCACTGCATATAAAAAGAATAAACTCTAACTAGTTCACCCATTACTTTTTCGTGATGACTCCTAAGAGTCACATTTGCTATTCTAGAACAAAATAACTACTTTAAAGATTGTACTATGATGGCACTGTGGGTAGCACTGCTGCAAACGTCCTAAATCCCTTAAAGTGGAAACTCCATTTACCTCCAGCATCCCAAAAAATATGTATACCATCAAAATTAAATCACAAAGTCAGTTCAGGATGGAATATATACTTTGAAAAAGGCGCTATATAGGCACCCGCCCCGACGCAGATTCACACGGAGGCACCTGGAAAATAAATAAACTATTTATTTTCTTCTTCACCTGTGGGTGCACGTCTTCCCCGTGTCCCACAGACAGTACACAGTCCCCAAGCACTAACACCAAATAAAACACTCTTTCACTTCTCCACCACTCCTCCCTGGCAACCTCCTCCTCCCGATTTTGGTTCCTGGAGTGGTGGCTGCTGGCCCCTTTTATAGTTCACTAGTTGGCTGCACTTCCGGGCGTGGTGAATACGTTGCCCATAAGGGCTCAGGAGTCCCAGCTGCAGCACCCCTTGGCGGTGCCTGTGGGACCCAACAGGGCTGCACCCAACTACAATTCCCATGTAGCCCTGGGAGACACCGCTCCAACCCAGGGGGGCAACCATCTAGCGTCCATGGGGGAAGTATTGCACTGTCCAGGACTCTTCCCCCTCAATATAGAGTGCAGGTGCGTCCCGGCTGGGCATGGACCCTGGCCATCTGCCACAATACTTTTATTGACATGTATGTGGAGCCACTCAGTGTGTGGAAAGAGATGACTGACTTAAAGATGGTGGTAACACTTCTTAAATACAATTGTTAATTAATGATGTATGTGATTAGTTTAATTTCTCATGTTCTTGCAAATTATTGATAAATGGACCCTCAGAGGATTCTGCTACACTACTGGCTGTCTTATCAGTACTTAACCTTTCACAGAAGTAGCAGTGGGACTGGGTCACTGATCAACAGGCTTTATTTAAAATGCCTTCTATGAGTACTAAAGGCAAAAGCTAATAGTTAACAGCTACAGAAGTCATTCAGCTTAATCAATATATAGTATAATCAAATAGATGAAAATCATATTTATCAGTAAAGACCAACTCTCACAATATTCACCCCTTTTCACAATAACAGCCCATCCGGTGATGTACCCCAGTTGCTTACCATGTCTTGCCTTATTTTACAATATCTATATATATATAAAATCCCTATGTGCGTCCAGGTGTCCGTGTGTGGGTATCTTCTGATGAAGTACACATGCGCGGGGCACGGTGCGATGCGCGATATTACTGTCAGAGAAAGTTAGAGGCGTTTTACGGAAGTACAAACCATTATTACTGCGAGAGGAAATTAAAGGTACACAATACAGTGACGCATATTACAGCCACATACAAGCCAGTATTACTGTCAGAGGAGATTAAAGGCATATTACCGATGCGCACACCTGTATTACCGCCAGAGAAAATTAAAGGTATATTACGGACGTACAAGCCAGCGGACGTACAAGACGGTATTCTTCAATAAGGGCGCGCACAGGCATCCTTCAATAAGGGCGCGCACAAAAAGGCGAGCTTCAAAAGGGCGACCTCAATTCAGCGCGGCGAATAAAGGCGTTCGTAGATAATTTAGTTCAAATGGCTCTGGAATATGTGAAGAGCAACAAAGGTGCAGATCTTTATTTACGCGCGCCTTTATTCGCTGCGCCCTTCCTCCTTCGCTGCCCTTATTGAATAGAGCCGTACAAGACAGTATTACTGTCACAGAAAATTAAAGACACACAATACATGGCGGCAGCCCACGAAGAACGGTCAGCTCAGCAAGTAAACATCAACAAAAGAAAGGCTGAAAGAAAGAAAAATACGACCAACAAAAAGAATGAGGTCAAAGTCCCTTGCCATTTAATATGGACTGTTCCTACTAATGTTTATGCACTACTGTTCTAGCGCCCGTTATTGTAACGGGCTAAATGACTAGTATTTTTTATAATTTGTACTTTCATTGCTGAAGTGTTAGGAATCTGCTGTGTTGGCTTAGATCCATACAGTCAAGTGAATACATTTTGTAAATAAAGCCCTTTGCAGTGTAAAATTATCAGTTATCAGTTCTGGGCACCACGGTATTTGAAAAGCCTTACGTAAAAGGGTAAACGTTGTTGTAAATTAAACTCCACAGTAAAGCCGCAGATCAGTGCATTGCAGGGCTCACTCATCCACACACCCAGACTGGACCAATGCAAGATTTTCTGTTTACCTAATGTTCACATCTGTGGGGAAGTGGGACAAGAACTGAAGTACCTTATATGCTGACTTGGGTAGATTGTGCAAACTCCACATGGACATTGACCGGGACTCAAATTTAGGATGCTGGATTCCTAAAGTGGCAGTGCTAATCACTGTGCTACCATGTGAACCTACACAATAAAGGTAAATGAAAATGAACATGTATATGGAAGTTGAACAATTGTGCTATGCAGATCTGACGCAACATCCACAACAATATGCTTTCGTTCAAAAACACAGACAGCAGTCTCCATTTTTCTGAGATTTTTGAAAATGCTTTCTAGAGCTGTATATTTCTTAAAATGCTACCTCAGTGTTTCAGTGGGCACACACGCTTATTATGTGGCCCCTTCTCTGATTGGATCCTGCCACTCTCAGACACTTTGCTCACCTTATACTCATTTTTAAATGGAATTGTAGCAGTGTGGATATGGCCTGAGTGCCATTTTCTACACACATCTATACTAATTTTTGACAACACCAATATGGCTCGATCCAAAACCAAAGCAAGCGAGTCTCAATGCACAATCCACAGGTTGAAATCCAGAAAAGAGCTAATAAATCATAATCACCCAAAAATCGTCTGAAATAGTAATCCTTACAAGACTCCTTACTCCTGAGGAGGACCTAACAGCAGTGACGTCAGCGTGGCCCCGCCTCATGAAGCTCCAATCACAAAGCACATGGAATGGCAACACTTTTAAAGTTACAGTCGTAAATGAATGGACAAAAGGTGGCACTGTTGTCACACCTTTTTCCCAACAGACAGACGCAGGACACAGGTTAAAAGCACAAAGAAGGTTTTTAATTCTCTTCTGTCTTCTTTGCACTTGGGTCCTAATCTGGATCCTGAGTTGGTTTATCATGTGGTAGGTGTGGCAAAGTGCTGTATCAGCGCATGCTCCTAACCTCTCTCTCTCTTCTTTGTATAGTGCCTCCAAAGCACCACAGCCACAATAACCACAACAATAAAGCACTAATAGTTTTCTCCTCCACACGTCCCAGCAAGCGTTGTCCTCCTCCCGACTCAGGCTCGCCTTCTGGGTCTTCAGTAGTCCTTTAAATAGTCCTTGACCCGGAAGTGCTTCCACTCTTCCGTCCCTGCGACTCGCCAGCACATCTGGGTCAGATGGAGAATCCCAACTCTTTAAATCAGCCCGGAAGTACTATGGGGCTTCTGTCCTCATGACTTCCAAGCTGCAAGGGAAGCATGACTCCCTAGGTCCTTTCACAGCTTCTCCTAGCGGCACCCACGGCACCCAACAGGGCTGAGAAACCGAACTCCAAGTCCCAGGATGCCCTGCAGGGAATCCGAGGCACCGCTATACTACCGCTATACTACAGGGGAGCTGCCATCTAGCGTTTTGGGGCAGGCAATGTCCTAAAAAAGCTGCCTTCCCCCATCCTTCCATCACAGGGGCATCCCAGCCGGGATGAGCTGCTGGCCATCCGCCACACAGTATAGAAATAACAATTGATGAACAAATCTAACAGAAATACAGCATTAAGAAAGAGTATATGAACCCTTTGAAGATAACCATATTTATGCATAAATGTATCTTAAAATATGGTCTGATCTTCATCTAAGTTACAATAATGAACAATCACAATTTGCTTTAATCAAAAGACATGAATTGTTGAGTTGATCTTGTATATAATGAGGACCTCATTCAAACATTCACAGTGCATGCACCCTAATTGCTGATGACTATGACAAAAGCTACTGTGACTCAGGAGCTAGCACACCTGGAGTCCAATAAATGAAACAAGACTGGAGGTGTGGTTTAGAGATACTGTGACCAATAAACAAAAGATTCCAACATTTTGAGTTTGCTATTGACAAGAAGCATTTGCTGATGTGAAGCACGTCTTGCAAAAAAGATCTACAACCAAGAATTGTTGATTTGCATAAATTGAGACAACTTAGTAGTGTGGCTGCTCTCCCTAGAAGTGGGCCACAGCCAAGATGACCCGAAAGACACAATGAGAATTGTGCTCAATGAGGTACAAAAATGTTGCCAGAGTAACAGCTAAAGGCTTGAATGGATCACTGAAACCAGTTAACATCTCTGTTCATGAGTCTTCCATACACAAAACATTGAACACGCACAGTTTCCATGGCAAGACATCAAAGAGGTTGCCACTGCTCTCGAAAAGGCATGTAAAAGAGCTCCTTGACTGTCCACAATGCCATTGGGAAATCAATTTTTTGGACTGAAGAAGCTAAGATTGAATTGTTCAGCAATACCTATTTGATGACACTGTATACCAACGTGAAAACACGTTGAAGAATGGTGGAGGGAGCTTCATGATTTGGACCTGGTTTGCTGCCTCAGGACCTGGACAGCTTGCCATCAAAGAGGGGCAAACAAACTTCCAGTTATCAAAGTATCCTACAGGGTGGCTGTCCACCAACTACAGCTCAGTAGAACTTGGGTGATGCAGCAGGACAATGACCCAAAACATTGAAGTACATCTGTTACAGAAATGGCTTCAAAAAAATGAAAATCCACCCTTCGGTGCAGCCCAGTCAGATCTTAATCCAGTAGAGGTGACATGGAATGACCTCAGGAGAGCCATTCATGCCAGTCATCCTGACAAAATGGCTGAGCAGAAGCAGTTCTGTAAAGAATAATAGTACCAAATTCCTCCTGAACGTGGTGCAGATCTGATTTGCAGCTACCGAAGGCACTTGTTAGAGGTTATTGCAGCCAAAGGAGATTTGACTACTTGTTAAATCCAAGGGTTCATTTACTTTTTCCACAGCACATTGTGAAAGTTTGAGGGATGTGTTTCAATAAAGACATAAAATATTATAATTGTGTGTGTTCGTTATTAGCATAAGCATATTGTGTTCATTTATACTTGTGACTTAGATGAATGTCAGATTAATTTTATGATCAATTAATGCAGTAAACCAGGTTTTTCCAAAGGGTTCACATACATTTCCTTGCCATGGTAACAAAATAACCCAGAAAAATAATAACTCGAAATTAACAAAAACAACAGACAATAAATACCAAATCAGGATACACAACCTTGGTCATAACATAACATGTCCACTCTCGGGCGGCACGGTGGTGCAGTGGTAGCGCTGCTGCCTCGCAGTTAGGAGACCTGGGTTCACTTCCCGGGTCCTCCCTGCGTGGAGTTTGCATGTTCTCCCCGTGTCTGCGTGGGTTTCCTCCCACAGTCCAAAGACATGCAGGTTAGGTGGATTGGCGATTCTAAATTGGCCCTAGTGTGTGCTTGGTATGTGGGTGTGTTTGTGTGTGTCCTGCGGTGGGTTGGCACCCTGCCCAGGATTGGTTCCCTGCCTTGTGCCCTGTGTTGGCTGGGAATGGCTCCAGCAGACCCCCGTGACCCTGTGTTCAGATTCAGTGGGTTGGAAAATGGATGGATGGATGTCCACTCTCGGTGATGACGCATTGCTGCTGTGACCAGACTTGGCTCCAGTTCCAGAGAACCTTCAATGGAAAAAGCTACTTCTGAAAATGGATTGAAAATCATACTGGCACCTGCACACTTTTTATATTTTATACTTTTAAGGTCTGCTTTTACAGGGCCACTACTAAAACTAAATAAATTTAACCAGGAAAAAAAAAATTCCAAAATTAGTTTTTACACAGGGGTAATTCATCAAAATTCTCTAACAAGCTGTGCGAGTAAAGCAGCTATTTGTTTTAAACTCTCTAAAACATATTGAATGAAAATGTTTAATGGCAAACTTGAACAGTGCACTACCTATGAACCATGCAGGATATTGGGTATGCTATGAGATCAATATTCCAGTGACATAAAAATGAATAGTTTTCACTGAAGAACAGTACAGCAAATTGAATAGTATTGATTAGTGGCGACTTCTATTAACCCCCACTGACAGTTGTTATTGTCTAACAATTTCAAAACGATGATCAAGAAACACAGCACTTACAATACTCTTTAAAAATGCTTACAAAGATGTATGATCCATAAAAAAAATTATTGAATGAAAAGTTAAATGTTGGGGTTGCATAACTGGATAACTTGGAATTACTTAACACTTAAGGAACTAATACCCTGAAATAAATGAAACACTACAGCATAATATTCTCAGGCACGCTTAATCCTAATCGGGACGATGGGGGCCCGGCAGCACTGCACACAAGGCAGGAAACAGCCATGGATGGCATACCAGGAAGCACTCAAGTCCAGTTCACTGTCATTCAGTATAATGAAATTCACACCTGCATGTCTCCCCCGAAAAACTGACAAAAATGAAATATAAATACATAAATATAAAGTATGAAGTAATTAGCATACAAGACAAACAAGACCAGTGCGCTCTCATTAAACTTGTGTCTCAAACTCTGTCATTTCGAGGTGCTTTGCTCACCTCTTGTTCGTACTTCCCGTCTTTGAAGATGACTCTCAGCGTGCCTCCTACACCTTTACTCCTCCTCATTTGCTTAACACTTGCAGTTCTCCTTTCAATTGCATCACAAAAGCCAAACTGACCAATCAGACCAAAGCCACACTGACCAACCTGATTGTTGAGAGGAGCCAGACACACACAGACCTTTTATTATATAGGAGTTATATAGGAGTTTATATACAACTTATACATTATAATTTAACAAGTATTGTATACTTCTACACACCATTTGTTATGCTAAATGATTCATTCTTATGATTAACTGTTCATCAACCTTACATCTTGCAGGTAGGCACAGCCCCTAAAACTACTGTTGTGAGTGCCAATGGTTCAGCAGGGAGGCTACGCAGGATGGCTCAAGGCTTTAATCATCTTGTGTTGGTCTGACCATAACATTTGAACTGAAGTAAGCACAACATACCTCTGCTCATGTCAAGAAGGCTAAGCAGCGTCTCTTCCTCTTCAGACCCCTGAGGGCCATTTGCATTTCTCCCTCTGATCTCATGAACTTCTACAGGTGCACAACAAAGTCCATCCTCATTGCCAGCAACACTTTGTGGAGCAGCCTGTTTCTGGCACAAGATTGCAAAGCAGTTCTGTTCAGGACACACACCTGGCAAAGCATCAGGCAAACAGTTGCCATTTCTAACCTTACTGTTAAATTTTGGTGCTTATCAAAATTCTAACAGATTATTTGGGTGTTTGTCCCATCCAAGGCTGGGTCCTGCCTTAATTTTAATTTGATGATCCTGTTCTTTGAAACCAAATAACTGTTTTATCATATTTGGGTAAATGGATAGGTGGGTGGAGGATTAAAGCATTCATCCATCCATCCATCCATTTTCTAACCCGCTGAATCCGAACACAGGGTCACGGGGGTCTGCTGTAGCCAGTCCCAGCCAACACAGGGCACAAGGCAGGAAACAATCCTGGGCAGGGTGCCAACCCACCGCAGGATTAAAGCATTCAGAACCACACAACTTATCAAAATGTAAGATTGTTACAAATGGATGAAATATTAGTCGGCCTGAAGACGGATGCTTACAACACACCTTAAAAAGGGAGACTTCCCATAATCAAATGTAGTGCACATGTCATGAGCATAACAGTCCAGGACATTTGTCAGTGTTTATTAAAACCCATTATGCCAGTGCAACTGGTGTGTATGTGAACTGGGGGGTGAGGCTGTGTGAAGTATAGGACCCAGTCTGGACAGAGTGCAAGATCACCACTTTCAACACACACATGATGAGCCAATTTAGTGCCACAAATAAGCCTGCACGCCTTTAGGGTACGGTTAGCTCTGCTGCTTCATTTCTCCAAATTCAGGGATTCTAACCTTGACTCACAAGTGCACTCCGTGTGTAAAATTTGCAAATTCTCTTTGTAGGCTTGGAATTTTCCCCCATTTCAACTGATGCCCTTAACTTGACTGGTGACTTTAAACTGATCCTTTGTGTGTGTGTGTGTGTGTCTGTGTGTCCAGCAATTGGCTGCTGATCAATGTGGCTATTCTCCTATGAAATAAATAAAATAAATGACTCAGTAATGACACTACCAGATGCTTCATTAAATCAACAAGAGACACAATGACTCTCTCTCCTTCATCACCAATCCAGCTAACCTGCTTGTCTTTGGACAGTTGGAGGAAACCAGAGCACATGGGGGAAACCCATATAGACACAGGGAGAACATACAAATCCACATAGGGAAGACCCGGGACTTAAACCCTAGTCTTCTTACTACAAGGCAGCAGCACTACCAGTACACCCTAATCAGGGAGTCTTTTTTATCAAAAAGTAGTCTTTCAGAAAGTGGCAAAGTAAGGTCTTTACCTGCAAAGTCGGGTACCCTAGAAATACCTGGGTTAACCTTTATAAAGTCATCTGTATTATGTCAGAAATGTTGCTGCACTCATGAAATTCTGGGTAACATTACAAGGGACACCAATGTCACAACATGGGCCGCACTCATACAATAAATATGTCACTGCATTAAGATGGCAAAAGAAATAAATTAATGAAGAAGCTTCAAACAAATAAACAACATGAAATTTGAAATCCTTGGGTTCTAAAACCTCCAAAATTAAGTGAAAAGTATAATTACACTCGCTGATCAAATTGTTAGGAAAATGTGTTCACCTGCTTTTCCATGTAATTTACTAATTAGCCTCTCATGTGGCATTAGCGCAATGCATAAAGTCCTGCAGGGGCTTCAATTAATGTTCAATTAATTAATAAAAAAAACATCCAACAAGTGGCAGTTGATGAGATTGGTCAGAGGAGAATGGCCAAACTGGTTTGAGTGCACAGAAAGGCTATGGTAAGTCAGATAACCATGTTGTACAACAGTGTGGTGATCAGAAACCTTGAGGCAGATGGTCTACAACAGCAGAAGACCACAACAGGTTCAACTCCTGTCAGCACAATGGGCATAGCTTCAACAAATCTGGGCAGATGAAGACTGGAGAGACGTAGTCTGGTCTGATGAGTCTTGACAGATAGTAAGGTCAGAATTTGGCACCAACATCATGAATGATTCACCCAAGGCTGCCTTGTGTCAACCATGCTGGTGATGGTGGTGGCACAATGGCTTGGGGAAGGTTTTCTTGGCATACTTTGAGCACATTAATACCAATCACTTATCACTTGAATGTCACAGTCTATTTGAGTCTTGTTGCTGAACATCCGGATCCCCTCATGGCCACAATTTACCCATCTTTAAGTGACTTCCAGCATGATAATGCACAATGTCACAAAACCAAAGTCATCTCCAACTGGTTCCATGAACATGACAAAGAGTTCAGTGTTCTTCAGTGGCCTTCCCAGTCCACATCTGAATCCAATAGAAGACCTTTGGGATGTGGGTGAACGGGAGATTCACAGCATAAATGTGCAGCTGACAAATCTGAAGAAACTGTGTGATGCAATCTTGAGAACATGAACCAGAATCTCAAATGGCTGTTTCTATCACCTTCTGAAATCCAGGATACACAAAGAACGGAGGCTGTTCTGAGAGCAGAAAGAGGCCCTACACAGTATTAGTATTGCGGTCCTAAGAATTTGAGAGTAAATCAGGCAGCGAGAACAATGAAAAAAATGTATAAAGTATACTGATCTCAACACAGTTAAGCACGAGACATTGTTACCAGCGCTTTTCTTAAATGCTCAATGAAAACCATCATTAAACAAGTCAACCTGTGCCACCCCAAAACTTTTTAACAGTATAAATTAAAAATGTTGTAAGTTCAGGTTCAAGTTTATTGTTATGTGTCCACATCATAGTGAAATTCTTACCTATAAGACAGAATAGTGACAGTATAGTGCAACACAAACACCAAATACATTGTCATCCATTAAATACAAATCATTTGATAGGTTTGAAAAAGAAACACAAAACAAAAGCTCAGGTGGTCAGGTTCAGCCATAATTGATGAATTCTTGAATGAATCACATACAGTCAGTGGAGGCTTTATTAGCAAAACGTCAGTAATACTTGTAGGACCCACTTACGCCACCAGAACAATCTGAATTCCTTAAGGGTTTGATTCAACAAGGCATGACAAACATGCCTTAGGGATTTTGGTTCATTCTGTCTCAGTACCATCATGCAGTTCCTGTTTGTGAATTGTGATTGTGATCTAGTCACTGTGCAGGCCATTAAAATAAACTAAAGCAACTGTTATGTTCATGGAATAAGCTTGAGATGATGTGTGCTTTGCGACATGGCACATTAACCATTTCAGAAGGGTAGACAGTAGCCATGAAGTGATGCACATGGCCAACAACTATACTTATGGTTAGGACTTGTCTTCATTCCTTTTTTTATATATACAGTATATTCCTGAGGCATTCCTGTAGTGTTTAATGTCCTATTATAGCTTTTTGGGTTGCAAAATCCATTTCTATTATTAATTATTATTATCTATCTAGGATTCTTGTTTTGGGTGAGTATAAATATTTTCCATCTTTTTCCAGCACCACCTTGCTTTTTTATGGCTGCTGTCATTTTGAGCAGCGGTTGCCATAATGTTACATATCACCTGGAGGTTAGCATTTTGATTTGATAAAAGTTTCACGTTATGCACTTCCTGTTCATCCGAATTTGCGGATAAACAAAAATAGTCAAATACTGTCATGGTAAGTGGAATTTTTCTGCAAATTCGGATACCCTGAAAATATGTCAGAAATATTGTGCCACCCATGGAATTCTGGGTAATATTATCACGGACACAGCCAGTCGCCAATGGCAGAACATGCCGACATCTATATTAAAACAAATGTAAGATTCAGCTTAATCAAGAAGCTTCAAACAAATACACTAACATGAAATTTAAAATCCTTGGGTAAAACCCCCAAAATTATTCTATCAGTATGATCATGGGTAGTGTTTAGGTGGTTCCTTTCAGTTTAAAGACTTTTGATATTTGGGCAACGTTTTTTGGTTTTACAAAAGATCTGATGGACCTTCTGATAATGACCAATTTTGGGATAATTATCTTAATGTTTCTTTTCCTGGTCATATCAATACCCTTTTTTGTTCCTTACCTTGTTTTTGGCATAACACTTAGGCATGCTGTGGTAGTCACATGATGCTCAAATTGAATTAAGAGGTCTAATGTGTGCGAAGAAAATATTCCCCACAGCATTACATTATCACCAGCAACCTATACCATTCAATCCAATTCAGTTTACTTTGTATAGCACTCAAATTCTCAGGTAAAATGCAGGAGTACATTTTTAAAAATTACTAAATGCAGAATTGGTACACTGTCAGACACATGGCCTTAGGGTGTGTTTCATGGGTTTTTACTGATTTTACAGGGAACAATTTGAATGTAACACCGACTCTAACCCAGTTTCTTTTTTGCTTTAGAATGGAGGAGAACTATCCAGAAGACCAATGATGTCATGTCCGCCTGGGTTGATAATTGCTCCGCTCCTTCCACTTCTACTTAAACGAACCTGACCCAGGAAGTCTCCCTCAGTGTGGATCAAGCCCTCTGCATCTCGCAGTGCTTGAACTTAGATTGTCATAACATGACATGTCATTTCCTTTTTTTCTTACAGCCACCAAAAATGGGACATTAAATGGGGCTACCAGATGGTACCCCAAATCTTCTTTTTGTTCATCTTGTATTTATTTTTCCTACACGTAGAGACATAAAATTGTTTAAACATACAGGAAAACAAAGTAGTTTGAATCTCATTAACATAAACGGAAAACAACAACTTCTGTACATTAATTAATTGTTGATATCTGGCCAGTTGAGAACTGACACAAGGAAGAATGGATCCATGCATTCATGCAGTTTACAGCAACTATTGATTGTCATGGGTTAGTAAAGATGAAGACTCGTTAGACCAGCAGCACTTTTCTAATCTTTAATCATCCAGTTTTGGTGATTATGTGCCACTCAAAGGAGTGGAACCCAGGGTGGCCTTCTGCTGTTGTAGTACTTGTGCTCCTAAACAGTTTTGGCCTTTGCCTGCTCTCATTTTGTCCGCAGAACTATCACACATTACACATCTTTTGATTTTTGCCCTATTCTCTGTAAAATCTTAACACTGTAGTGCATGAAAATCCCGTCAGGATGGCTGCTTGTGCTATGCAGGAATGACGACATCTGCTCCTGACAATCAGACTACATTCAAAATCTTTTAGATCATGTGACCTGCCCAACCAATAACTAAATGTCTTCACCTATTCTGCATTACTGAGATACAGTCACATGATTGGCTGTTTGGAAGAGTCATCTATTTGTGTCAATGAGCATTCAGACCTAAAAATCTGGCCATTGAGGATAATTGATTAATGGTCCAATGGTGGAAAGATTGAAAGTTTCTGTATACAGCCAAAGAAAATGATTTGGATAATTTTTAATAAGGGAAAAAATGCTGTTCAGAAAGTAAAGAGGTGCAGGTTTAATCTTCATTACTTGCACACAATGAGATTTTTACCAAGTCACTTAACCTCACAGTATGCCTGACCGCCGAAACATGAAAACAGCTGTAATGTATTTTGTGGTTTTCATTACGGATGGGTCGTTTTCATATTCTGTCCATATCACTGAATCCCACTGTGACTCTTAATAAGTTTCTTAAAATAGAAAAAAGGAAATGGCTGTGTTGTATCTACACAGCTCCTTAAAATGTCGGTCTGTACTGCCATGGTAGATAAAAATGTGGCTTGGACCAGAAAATGACAATAAAACATTCAGGAACTAGTGGGCTCAGAAGTTAAAATATTCTTGATTCAAAACACTAAAATCCAATATGCAAACCAACAATTAAAAATTGCTAAATATGCCATGAGATTGCACAAAATATCTAGGAATGAATTTGGTGCAGAAGCATGATGCAATGAGCTGTCATGTGTAAAGGATGGCAAGCATAGGCTGACGATATGGCTGGAATGGTTCAAGGCCCCTTGCTCAGTCGTGAAGCCAAACCAATACTGGGACAGAAACAAAGGCAGAATGTTCTCAGCCTCAGCCAAAAGATGGGCAGAAGGTGCCAATGAAGCAACAGAGACACTGGCATCCCAGATGGACCCTAAAGAAGACCCTTATCCTGCTGGGAGGTCAGAATGACGAGGAGAAAGGGAGAGGTATCTTGTCAGAACTATTTGCTCCCCCAGCATGATGGGTGGAAGCATTTCTGTGCTTTGGTACCCATTCAGACACCCACAGGGCATGCTGGGAAATGTCCCACAGGACAGCCAAGTTGACTTTTGTGGGTTCCACTAGAGGGTGCCGTGGGGATTTGCCATGCCTACTTTGTGGGTTTTCAGCATGACCCAGAAATACTTCCCATAGACCATGTCCTAGAACCGAAAGTACTCCCAAGTCCTGGATAAAAGGAGTCACTCTGTCTCACCTCAAGGAGTTGGAGTCAGGAAGCTGACGACAAGGAGTAAGACATAGAATGAGGATGCTCTTTATTCTTATTGTTATGGTGTGCTGTGCAGGGGGATACTAAAAGGGTCTGTAAAGATCCTGGATAAAAGGAATCATTCTGCTTCACCTAGGGACAACACTTGCTTGGTGAAAGGGGAGTAGGACTGAGAAGGAGGAAGATCTTTATTGTTGTAGTGTGCTATGTGGGAAGATTCCAGAAGATCTTGTAAAGGTACTAGATAGAGTAAACATTAGGGTTTATTTGAACCCGTGACTGTTGTCGTGTTAGTTGTGTTGAGGGACTGGGGTGCTGCTGTTTCCCCTGGAGGTCACACTAGTTAGCCATTACTAATGCCAATATTGCCAAGACTATTAGACAATACACAAAATGGAGCTCCAATGATCAAAAATAATAAACAAAATGGCATAGTTAAGTCACACAAATAACAAGAAAAAATAAGAGCAATGTTTAAAAGAACAGGTTAATGAAAAAATAAGTACAAAATTGGATTCTCCAACCTGCAAAACCTCAATGAGTGCTGATTCTGTCCTCACGACTCAATCCTTCTGTGACCCTCAGCAAGTCGTTAACCTGCTAGTGTATCGGTAGTCCAAATATAGAAACTGAAGAAGTAAAGGTGCACTGGCAGACTGTCATTGTGGAAAGGCATGATATGAAAGCACAGTTCTCATAACAGAAATCCTCTATGACTTTGAGTAAGCCCCCTAAGCTAATGTTCCAAATACTGAATTTTCTAAACAATTTTACTTTACCTACAACAAGACTTGGGATGCCTGTCATGGATATTTGCTTTAGAGATACACACACACGCAAGTGAAGCAGGTTCGGCCCCCATAGCCTAAATCCTTTCAATTCCTAGAGTCCCAGGAGAAGGAAATGGAAGCTCAGTGTGTGATTTGTAAGGCACTTTTAATAAAGGGACCGGCAAAATAAATCAATGCAAATCCACTCTGCCCATTTCAGCTCTCACAATTATCTACCTTAAGCCTTTCTGGGAAAATCCCTACATCATTTTGCTCAAGACACATTTGCTGACAAAGCTGCATGACTGAGCAAGGTCAAGAACAAAATCAGACATTCTAGAACACAGCATCCCAATCTAAAAATAAGTGTGATCTACATAACATACTGAATTATTTGTAGCATTTGATAACCCTTCTTCTCATTCTATGAAATCTGCAGGGCACCACATTATTGTAATTAGATATAAAAATAATCTTTTGCCCCTGACATTTAGAAATTATATAAAACGGGCAAGAATTCTGTATTTACCATCTAACAGTGGGAATTATGGTCTGCAGCCAGAGGACAACATGTGGAACATGCAATTACTGGGGGAGCAACCTTTTTTTATGTAGTTAATTTTGATTCATAACTAGCAGTTATATTTAAATTAAGAGACTCTTATTATTGCTATTATTCTTCATTATTTCTGCTGTAATACTTTGCACATTTTCTTTTTGCTGTTATTATACCCATACATGCATTATATTTCAAGTCAACGTAGGCAATTCAAAGATTCTTACAGAATGGTTAACACACTATGACAATTTTTGTCTAAAAAGCATTCAGAAATACTCGACTGAAAATTATATTTTATATGTTATTTACCCAATGTAGTTTGTAGTAATGGATGAGAAAAAATTTTAAACTCATGTTTTCATGCGGACCGGGATTTATGGTTACAGACAGCAAACGATACCAAAAAGTCGATGAAACAATCTCACGTTAATTATATGGCATAATCTATGCGTCCTGACATCCAGTGTCATCAAGTCATATGCTCGCAATGTCCCAAACACATGTACTATGTCACACACATGGGCCTAGGGAACAGCTTAAGGGCTCTAGTAATGGTAATACCCCACCTCTCCAGGGGTTGGCGTTGTGTAGTGTCATAATAATGAGACATCACACTGATAAAGGGTTGGGGCAGCCACCCGTATAATATGGTATCCTGGCTGCTAAGTTGTTTCTTCAAATAAAGAACACAGTTCTGCATAATACAGAGTCCAAAACAAGACTGACACATAGGGGAAACGGTTAGACTTTTAAAAGGGAAGACAAGAAGTGAGGTCATATGGGTCTGGCTCAGGATCATCTGCCATTGGTTCAAGCCCGGAGGTGACATCACAGGGGCCGGAGCCAGTAAGGTCTTCTTCCATTGGCTCGGTCCCGGAAGTGACGTCATGAGAGCCAGGTGAGATCTCCCAGGAATGGTCTACAGGCAAGGGAAAAAAAGAATCAGTGCACTCTGCCACCTCCCGGCATGCCTCAGAACTTCCTTCCCTCGAGCCCTTTAGCTGCCTCCCATGCGCACGTGTGTGACAGTAGTAATGTCTCTTCCCTTCCTCCCTCTGCAGATACCTCCAGTATCTGTTCACCTGGACAAGCCTCTTTCTGTCGGAAGTCTTCAAAGCTGGATGATCCATTTTCATAGAGCTCCAAACCTTTGCTGTCTTGTCTGTTCTCTTACAACTGTATTTTTACTGAAATATTGTTTAATAAACCACTTCCAGAAAATATTGTTAGGAACTAAAATGGAATGTGCCCAGATATTTCATACACAAGTATTAAGGACCCTCCTCCCCACGTTATTCATTGGTCAGAAGCCCTGCTCAGTAAGCACTCATTCATTGGTTAACACTGCGCTTCACGTGATATTAATGAAAAGTGTTCACTGAGAGGCATGTAAAACTAAAGATTAAAAATTAAAGAAAAGTGCAAACATATGTCTCCCACTTGTACATATCCAAGATGTTTCAAGAAATGCATTTCAGTTCATCCATGAAATTTCACAGACTCCCACTAAATTATCCTGAGATCCTCCAGTTGTGTATTTGAATTTTAACACAACACAATTCAAATGCTCATTTGTGTCTGAGCATTCACAACAGTGTTTTCCAGGGTTGTATTTAACAATATTTTAGTAAAAATATATGTGATGATTTCTAACTCAAAGCAACAGTAACTTTAGAAAAGACCAAACACAACAAGAAGACTCTCATTTGAAAATAATGATAATGAATAGAGGAGGAACAATTGAAGAGAAAAGGGGAAATCTACAGTTTAGTACATATCAAAGCAAATGGAAGACTGCAGACCAAAAGGTCAAAATAATAGGACTTTCTCAACACATGAAAAAAAAAATTCTGAAAAGATGATCGTGAGTTTCAGGAAGATCCAACCTGCCCAGACTCTGCTTTATCTCAAGACCTCTGTGGTAGAGAAAGCACAAAATTCCTTGATGTGCATCTCGCGGATGACCTGACACGGCCTATCAATGCCTCGTCTTTGACCAGGAAAGCACAACAGTGACTTCAAATTCTGTGCCAGGAAGGAAGAAAGACAACAAGCCTAGTTCTAATGAGCTGCATTATAATGCATCTGATCTGAAGACAATACAACGTATAGTGCACGCTGCAGAGACTATTATGGGGACTTCTCTTTCTTCCTTCCTTCACAAAGTGCTGCATTTGTAAGGATTCCAATATTATTGTGGAACCCTCTCATCCATCCATCCATCCATCCATCCATTTTCCAACCCGCTGAATCCGAACACAGGGTCATGGGGGTCTGCTGGAGCCAATCCCAGCCAACACAGGGCACAAGGCAGGAACCAATCCCGGGCAGGGTGCCAACCCACCGCAGCCTCTCATCACTCTTTCAATCTGCATATGTATTACAGTATCTGGGCATTTGCAAAATTTGAGAAACGGTTGGTTGTGACATAACCAAAACATCATTATTGCAAAGCTGCATTTTCCATCCATCCATCCATTTTCCAACCCGCTGAATCCGAATATAGGGTCACGAGGGTCTGCTGGAGCCAATCCCAGCCAACACAGGGCACAAGGCAGGAACCAATCCCGGGCAGGGTGCCAACCCACCGCAGCTTCTCATCACTCTTTCAATCTGCATATGTATTACAGTATCTGGGCATTTGCAAAATTTGAGAAACGGTTGGTTGTGACATAACCAACACATCATTATTGCAAAGCTGCATTTTCCTTGTGGCCAAAAAATGTAACATTACCAATGCTTTTATTTTGACTGAAGGCACATGTCTTCTTCAATCCCATAACATTCAAGATTTGCTTCCAATATTATTTCATCTCTGTCAAATTATTGTGGTCCATTGTTTCCAAAACATTCAGCCTTTCCTGGAATACGTGTGCGGATCTTTTTCTGAATGCCATCTTCTGGCAGCTCCTAACAAGTTAGAAAAGTTCACGTTAATCCTGGTGAAGTTAGCAGTAGTTTCCTAAATTAGGAAAAGAGATAAAATTCTATTACTCCTAACTCCTAAAATGAAGACCACATTGTCATTACTCTGTTATTCTTGAGCTAATTAGGACCATTTTCCTATTCTGAGATACACAATAAATACGGGCACTGGTTCTATTCAGTATGAGCTGGCATTCCATCACCACTTACTTCTTGTTCCAGGTCATTCATCACTTTTGTCCAATTCTGCATCAGTTTTCTAAAATCAGATCCAGCAAAACTGCCCTCTATCAATTTGGCCTCTGAGAAACCTGGAAACCTTCTGTACAAATCCATAAAAGAGGCTCCATCTTGTGATAGGGCTTTGACAAACTGCTTCATTAAATCAAGCTAATACGACACGCTGGTAGCAGCACTTTACCTGGATCCACCAAGCTCAGCCTGATTGTGTTTTTGGCACTCAATGTCAATTCTTGGCTCTGCTGTCCCACTCACAGAGAAAACATGGGGATTTTGAATGCTCTAACAGCTTCACATGCTGCTATGGTGACTCATCACTACTATGTTCTAACCTTATGAATTAATCAAATACTGTAACTATTTTAGAAAATATTAAATTCAAACAAATTATATTAAAATATTGGTAATTATTTTTTGGAAACAACAAAAGGCCTGTGTTTGACAGGTAAAAAAATGTGTTTTGTGACAAATTGTTATGTGATGGAGAAAATAGTTTTTTTTTATATATTTTTAATTCAACATCCAAAATGTATAAAAATCCACATGAAATAATCAAAACATTTTTTTAATGTATACCTCTGTTTCATTTGGGATATTCCTTGGATGAACAATAGACTGAAATGCCAATTTCTATGTAATTCTATGTAATATTTTAGCTCCCTTAAAATATTTTCATATTTTAAATAAATTGGGTTAGGAGAGTGTGCTTCTGCTCTGGATTCCGTATCACTGTGTTTGTCCATCCGACATTCCTAGAGTGAGAACTTTAAAGAAGTTAACAACTGAAAGGATATTTTGGTTTTTTTTGTGGATCCCAGTGCCCATTTCTGACTATAGCTATTTTTTATCTCTTTTTATGCCCAGTGACTCTCTTCCCTTTTGCATTAGTTATCCCCCTACAAGCCAAATGAAACACAAGTCAGATTAATTGGCTACTCTGAGAGGGCCTGCAATGGATTGATGCGCTGCTCTGGCCTTTTTCCAGCCTTGGGGACTGTTCTGCCATAATGCACTCCAGTCTCCAATGACCCTGAACTAGGTTAAGTGGGTTAGAAAATGTTTTGGCCACAATTGAAGGAAATAGTAATATTCTTAAACCCGCTTCATCTAGTTCAGGATTGAAGGGCAGTAGGTGGCTAACTTTAACAGCAGCACTGAATATAAGGCAGAAACCCACCTTGGTAAACGTGTCAGTCCATCACAGAGTTCACTCAAAGAGGCCAATTTGGTCTCACAAGTCAACCTAACTTGTAGATTTTTGGCAATGTGAGAGAAAAGCAATACAGACTCATAAATGGAGAACCCTGAGCCATGAGATTTGAATAGAAGGTGCTGGACTCACTCCAATTAGAGCAAATGATCAGTTTAACACAGCAGCCGCCAACTCCAGACCTGGAGGACCACCGTGGCTGCAGGTTTTCATTCTAACCCTTTTCTTAATGAGTGACCTATTTTTGCTGCTAATTAAACTCTTTTGAACTAATTTGAATCGACTTGCTCTCGAAGATTCAGATCCCTTAATTGTTTCTTTTTCTTTAATTAGCAGCCAAAGAATAATGAGATCCAAAATGAGCCAAAACAACTGGTGTCCATCTTACAATATCTGAAAATAAAGAAAGATGAAGGTCTCAGGAATGTCAATCTGCTCAGGTCCACAAAACATTTTAACACAGCTCTTAGAAAAGAGATAATCAACAATTTCGGAAATGTCTGCTAATGTACCACGAGAGCAGCAACAAGCCATGGAATTAAAGAAATGGTTTAATTAACAACAAGAATCGGCACCTCATTAAGCAGCTGGTTGGAGTGAAACTGGTTGGAGTTTGAGGCCCTGACTTAGTTGGTCTTCTATTGTCTCCCTCACTTCACATTTCATTTCTGTTTGGGTGCCATTTAAGGAAAGACATGAAGCAATTCAGAGGAACGATGAAGAAATTCAGGGGAACAAATCTTAAAAAAGCAATTCAATTAAAATTAAATCACAAGAAGTTAATTAGCAGCACAAAGAGGGCACTCGTTAAAAAAAAAGGATCGAACAAAAACCTGCAGCCACAGTGGTCCTCCAAGACTAGAGTTGGCAACCCCTGCTTTAACAGCTTCTTTTATAACTGTTGCAGCATTCCGGTATTGCTGCAACAAACCAAAATTATCACAGTAAATAAGAAGTAAGGTTCACTGACAACATATCACATTTCTTCATAATTGATAAATGCAACTCTTTTTAACCTTTCTTTCAGGCCAAGGTCGAGGAAATCCATAGCCAGAACACTACATGTCTCACAATTTGCTTCTGACAACCTGCAATTTGACTCTAACTCTTGCTTTTCTGGAAGTCATCCCCTCTTATTTTACAGTAATTGTCATGGGAAAGGTGCTGAGCAAATAAAATGTATTATTATTATTACTATTATTTGATCTAGGCCCATCACAACAAATTGTGGCCCTGTACTCAACATCAATGTTACCTTCCTTTTTACAGCCTGTGAACTGTCAGGATAAGAACTTGAAGCGTCACACACACCTACCAAACATCCTAATAATTACACACCTGTCTTTACTCTTCTAAAATGTATGGTGCTGCTGTCCATATGGAACTTAACATCCAAACCAATTAAATTATGATACTTACTTGATAACCCGTCAATGAGTCTGATCTCCACAGTGCTATCAATGAGCCAGTTCTGTGTTTTGTACTTTTTCTGGTAGTTTGCAGAAAAAAAAGTGAAAAGTCAAGCAAAATGACCCCATTTTATGGCTAACTAAAAAGATTACAATATGCAAGCTTTTGAGGCAACTCGGGCCCCTTCTTCAGGCAAGATGTAACACAGAAACTGGAGTTCCCTGTGTTTATATACACACTAGGACAAGTAACAACACTGGTAGACCTTTAAGTGTGAAATCTTAAATGTAAAAAATTAATAGACCCCTTCAAGCTAAGGTTCATTTAACAAGAGAAAAGAACAATGTATAGTCAAGATCTTTGGATAACTGAGGATCTGTAGTCAGGTTGTCTGTGTCAGTCTGAGAGAGGCAAACAATCCTCATATCTGGCCATAAAGCTGTCTTTGTGCCTCCTGTATATAATCTGATGTGTTCATGATAACTAACTGTGAATTTCCCCTTGGGATTAATAAATTATCTATCTATCTATCTATCTATCTATCTATCTATCTATCTATCTATCTATCTATCTATCTATCTATCTATCTATCTATCTATCTATCTATCTATCTATCTATCTATCTAAAGCACCCCCTTTGTCTGCTGGTTCGATAATATTTCTGTATTTTCCCTTAGTGAATATATGGCTCTCCGCTCATCCCCAGTAATGTTTTCTATCCGATTTTGCTGCCCGTTTAAGATCGCTGTTTTCACTCTCTGTTGGAAGCAGTCTGTATAATTATCCAGGGTGGAGTTTCTGCCAGCTTCTGGTGTGTGGTAATGTGCTTTACTGTCATTACCAGCAATTAAATAAAATTAGTTTAGTGTCCTCTGCATGGTTATGAGAGAGGCATTTGTTTGGGAAAAAAAAGTATAAAGCAATTAAACTTGCCTTTTTCTTTTCTTTATGTAGTGCAGAGAGACATCATCGCCGACGATATTAGTGCCTTTTTGGGAGCGTTGTGGCAGGTCTCATGTAGAGTGGTAAGATGGCCCTGTCATTGTGTGCGTGTCTCAACACTAGAAGAGCAAAAGAAAGTGCGAAGAGCCTTAATAGTGGTTTGCCACGGTTTGGAAAAGGGAGTCCCATGTTTGCGGTTGTCTGGGCTGTGGCTCAGGGATAGAAAAAAATTAAAAGTGCTTACTTTCACTTAAGGCAGAAGCACAGTCCGCGTCTCAAAGGCCGGCACTGCTACGCTTGCGTGCTCCGGCTGCCCGAATTTTTGCAGTAATGTTGCAAGACAGGAGACGCCACCTTTCGCAGACGTGTTCACGTGCCAGTGAAGGGATGACATAGAGCAGTTTAATTGGTCTGCGTGAGGGCGCCAAATACAAAAGGAAATTACGGCCTCTAGAGGGGGTCTTCTGGCTAGATCTTGCTAACAGAAAGGTACTTGGTAGAACTCCATCTTGACTTTACCAAGCACTACGGCTTGTGCCTTGATTATTGTAAATATTATTTTTTTCTTGTATATATAAATTGATAAATATCTCTGGATTAACTTTGCCGGAGGTATTTATTGGGTTGTGGTTATTGGTGCACTGTTTATTTTTGTATATACACTTTTTTCTGTATTTTGAATATTTTTGTTTTTGGTGAATCCTGTACTATACACTGTTTGAAGGAGCAACTTCCTGACTTGGATCACTGTGGAGGAAGATAGCTTCTTATTGGTTTTTGTGTATATATGGGTTTCACTGGTTTGTGTGCATTATTCTTTTTCATTTGGGACTTTCAGTCAGCACTATAAATACTGTATATAGTCATCATTTTGGGCCCCATTTAATTACTATTTTTTGTGTGTCCTTTGCAGTATTGGACTGTGTATTGATATATAAATTCCGCAGGACATTATTTTTGTTTTTCTTTAAGTGCACCTGTAAATAAAACCTCCCTTTATTTTTCAAAAAACCCAACCCTTTGAGTGTAGGCTGGTGACCTCAATTTCCACTACACGGGGTGTCACATGGTGTCAATGTGGATTTATTGGTGGGGTTGTTGTAACTGCTTGTTGTTGGTTCCTGTGTGTGGGGTTGTTTTACAGTGGCAGAAAATGGGAGATAATTCGGGTTCGAAGGGAAGCTGAACAGAGCTAAGTGCTGATATATCCTCAGTGAAAACCTGCCCCCAAACCCACTGGAAATATAACTAAAGCAAATGATAACCCAGGTAACCATCTCATTCAGTAAGTATTATCAAAGAAATGTTATTGGTCTATAAAAGCAAGAACCTTAAGATGCAAAAAGAGTTTCTTTCTTACTACAGTGAATCTGTTTAAAAAGTATAATTGGTTCTTCTTAATTTCAAAATTAATCTTACTTTACAAAATATATTAATGTACTTTGCCTGATATAATAATGGCCAAGAGGGTAATTCTGCATTAGGTCAAATTCTTTTATATATTTGTGTTTTTGTGCAATATTATTATTCTTTATTAATATACTGTAGATATTTTTGGGACAGTGTTATGTACTGTGTATTGTTTTGTTACTTGTATTTACTTTGTTAGTTTTTAATATCGTATACACATTTATATTTTCATGATACAAAAAATTTGGATGGTTGTTTAAATAAAATACTACTTCCGGTTGAGTAATTTTTCTGAAATTACATATCTGAATTTCATATCATATTTGAATCATCTATCTGTAATTAAAACCATAGTTTAATTGAAAATTGGCAAAAGTATTCAGTTATAAGTACCACCTCCCTTTGCCGGAAGTGGCCCAAAAAGTTGATAGGATTCTTAATTTTTGATATAAAGCAAGTGTACAAAATCTCATTGCCTGAGTCAAAGCGTTTTCGACTTATTATGGTTACACACAGACAGACATAATTTCAAAAATGGTATTTTCGGACTCAGCAAGTGCTGAAACGTCAAGATTCATCAAAATCTCAAATTGTTTCAGTCTCCTTTGTGTGGCTTCCTCTCAAAAGACCAAATCACAGTAAACTTTCCGTGGCACATGGTTGCTTTTGCTTTGATTTATTTCAGTATTTATGTACGAACTCACACAAGCAAATAAAAAACACAACCTTACCTTGAGAAAAATAGTACCAGGAATAAGTAATGAAATGATTATTTCCAGATCACTTTTGTTGTCACAAACATGTTTGGAAAATACAGGAGGCCTGTTTTCTTTTATCAAAACTCAGAGAGGACGGTGGTGCTTTGTGCCCCATTGCCTCCACTGTAAAGTGCCAGTGTCAGCAAGTTATTTTTAAAAAATTAATAGCGAATGCTGGACTTTAGAATACAAGTTTGTGTGGGAAATGCATATATATCATGTTTATCAAGAAGTAACTTCGACTTGAAAAATCAAACTTCTTCTTTAGCTGAACAGAAAGTTGAATCATTTACATTTTTTTAGTTATTTGAAAGACATAATTATCACTATTTATTTTATTGATTCTTTTTGTAACAATGAGCCAGTTAAAAAAGAAGTGATAATAGAATGCAATTACTGTTATACTTTATCTGCACAGCTTTGTGACAGTGATGTGTTTCAAGCTGTCTTTGCATACTTGAGAAAGCTAGTGTAATTTTAAAATGAGATTACGGAAGTTAAGGTTTGTTACATGTAAACTGAGCATTGTGCCGTCTTCATTTGAGCAATATAACAATTCCAACAGCAACAATTTGTTTCTTGTACATCCCAAAATCACACTGGGAGTGCCGAAATGCGCTTTTACAGGCCCCCAACCTTGACTCCCTAGCAAGACAAGAAAAAACTCCCAAGAAAATGCCCTTGTAGGGAAAATATATGAAAAAAATATATTGGGAAAGGCAATTCAAAGATAGTAGGTTGGGTGTGCAATGGGTGTGAAAAATGGGGTAAATACAACACAGAACACAAGTAATTCTCTTCACAGAGTTAGACGGCCAATCTATCATTGCCTCCTCAGAATTTCTATATATAATCTTCATTTGGATCTTGATCTTTGCTTGTTCGCGAATGAATTAGAAGAAGAAGCATCAGATGGCAGTAGCAAGGCAGCTAAAACATAGGCATTGCATTAAGAATCTCCTCCAGGCTTATACTACTGAAGACGTAGTACTCCAGTCACACCTCAAAACACAGACATTCACACTAAACAAATTGTTGTGCTTTAAATTAACTAATCTTTATATATAATCTTCATCTGGATCTTGATCTTTGTTTTTCCGCGAATTCCACGCATGCGTAGACCACCTTCCAGGTTAGTACGTTGTTGTTACTCATGGATGTCAACAATGTGCCGGAATAACGAAAGGGGTGGTGGACAGTGTTACGCTGGTTAGCTCCTGAGGCCTGGTTAGAGAATGAGATTGCCAAAGATAAAAGGTACGTGCCTACATAACATATGAATGAAAGAAAGACAGTAGGTAAAATGAATGACAACATAACAACACGTTCCGGAAATTATTATTGTTACGTTGTAGCCGGCAAGTGCTGCGCGTCTCACAGTTGTACCGTGGCTTGCTCACATGTCAGTGAAGTGATCCCTATTTATGCTTTAAAGAGCCTGGATACCTATGTGTCACCCTTTTATAAACATTGCTCCGTGTATATTGCCTTACTCTTTGGATTGCCACAAAGCAACCTGCAAGATCGGTGAAAGGTTGAGAAGAGATCGTGAGAGGAAACGACAGCGTCGTGAAAACGAGACGAACTGTGAACGGAGAGAAGCAGAAATGCTCCTACACCACCACATAATTACTATTCGGACAGTGATTCCGAGTAGGCCATTCCTATCGAATCAATGTCCAAGGGTTTTCTTTTGTAATTTTGTTTCCCTTATAAAAAATCATAATGCTGTGCGACGAAGGGCCCAGTTCATGACTGGCAGCCGCGTTTAAACAGGGAGCCCTTCACAGACAACTTTAACACGCGCAACGTAGTTGGGCGCACATGACTAGTACAATAGTATTTGTCACGCATGTGCGAGTAGGAAAACGTTGAATGAACCAAGTGATGGTAATTCCATGCCAGGCCAGGGGGTGTCGGGGTGCACTAAACCTTCTCCTGTTGTCTCTGCAGACCAGCTGTGGAAAAACCTGTCTGATTCAACGGTGATGATGTCACTTCTGGTTCCGGTGCCTCGACTGACATCAGAAGAAGGTCACTTCCGGTTCCCCTATGTCACAAAACCCTCTTTACAAACCCTCATCAGTTCATGTCTGGACTCCAACAGTGACATTTCTGTCAAAAACCAAACCCATTGTAGCCAGGGATAATATACGGGTGGCTGCCCCAAACCTTTTTAAGTGTGTCGAGTCTGATCTTTTCACATACTGTAAAATAGTAGAATAGTAATAGTACAAACTACAAGACAAAATACAAGAATGGATTATAACACTCACTAAATACAGAACTATCACTTATGAGAATACAGATTTGTTAAGAGTCCATGGAGACCTTAGCCAACAAGCCCCCCATAGTGTCATTCCATGTGATATAAATACAGAAGACATATTTGTTCAGTCTGTGCTTACATAATTCTTTTCCTCCTACATTAATTTATAGCTATGTGTCTTTTTTCCTCTTTTAATTTTTACAGTTAACTTGTATCAAGTGGCAGGTAGAGCAAGATGGTGTATGAGACGTGAGTCTTACATGCATGCGTATAGTCTGACTGGCTTAATGCTGCTTTTGCTCTCAGATGGGCATATCAGCTGAGTAAATATATAAATATACAAGTTGAAGAGATCTCTCTCGAGGTAAATATGAAATGGCAAAATAATCCATAATTGAAGTCACAAAGAATATTTCTCAGTTTTAAATCAATTACTTTGCAAATTTTTCTATACATTTAAACTGGAAATTTTGAAATTTTAAAGCTTTATGTAGTGCACCATATTAGAGATATTTCAAAGAAGTTGAAACTTTTTTTGACAACTTTCCTTGAACAGCAAGTATTTCCAATTTCAACAAAATCCGTCTACTGAGAGTCAAATTGTTTCATGTGGACTGACAGACATGGCAACCGCAAAAGGTGCTTTTTGTTTTAATTCTAGAAGTGTTATAATATGATAATCAAATAGAAGTTTCATTAAAGAAAAAATAAGAAATAAAAAAGTACGTTCAATCAGAAATACGTATGATCCCATATATCATAGAAACAACTTTAACCCACAGTTAAACACCCACTCTCACTCAAAATACATTGTATGCAAACACACCCAAAATCTAAATAACCAAGCCGTAAGTCTAAATACAGAAAACCAAAGATGAAATTGTCAAAAGAACTACAAAACACATACCAAAACACAAGATACAAACTTTCAAAGAGGCAAGCAAGGGCACAATGAATTATACACTTACTGATATCACTCTGTTAGAAGAATGGCAAACCAAAGGATTTATAGCCCTCAGCTGCTGTAGCTTAACTTAATTAAAGCTCCAGAGGGCTATGGCTTAATTAGGAGTTTCATTACAAAGCTTAATTACATCATTCACAAACATGGAGCCAAACACTAAACTAATACAAAGCTCTAAATGAGAACAATGAAGCAAAATTAAATGAGAAATTACGAAGCATGTGCAGAGTGACAGTGCCTCTTCCTTCTTGTTTCATTCCATCAATACAGGCTTCTCACAGGTAGTGTGCTGACTTTTTGCTCATTAATGACTGTGTAGCTGTGACGATGCAGGTCAGCTCCTCGCTCCCTCTTCCATTTTGGGACCCTCTTGAATCTGACACCGCCGATACTCATGATCGGGATGAGCCTGGCTAAATAAGGGCAAACACACACCAACCAACTGGATGGTGAAAAGTTGTTCTTGTGATTTTAATAAGAAAAAATCAAAATAGTTAGTGCCCATTAAAGTGCAGTGCTCCAAATATCATCAGTAAATAAATAAACCATAAAACAGTGGAAATCCGTGAGATAAAAAAAAAGATCAAAACCAACACCACAGTCAGCGGGGTCATTGTTCTTTCCAGACTCGGACGAGCCCAAAATAACTGCCTCATCATCTCCACAGCTCATCATCAGATGGCAGAGACACTTGCAGCCGTGGTCCTCCTCCTGAACCCCCGCCTTAGTCGCCTCGAGTGGTATCAGCTAGACAGCTTTGGGTCAGTTGTCCTCCCATCTTCCATCATGCTCTAGCAGTGGTCCCTCAGATCTCTGGGAAGGACACCACCTCGATCGCACCTGCTCCTTTAGAGCACCAAACCTTTTCTCAACTAGTCTCACCACCCACTACTGTTCTTCTGCTCTTCATTCTCTGTCTCCTCTGTTTCTCCCTTGTGTTTCTCGTTTATATGCTGGGGAGCAGTTGCAGGTGTGATTGCCTAATACTCGCTAATAAGACAATCAGACAACCCGCATGTGTTGGCAAAGCAATGCATGGACAGCTGACAGCCTTGCACCAACCCAGAGATGAGCGGTCTTCTCCACAGCTTGCTTGGACCTGCTCCACTTCCCAGTGTGAGCATGTCCATTATTTATTTAAAACAGCCCTTTCTGAGCCTTGGACCCACTATATCAAAGTGGCCCCATACAGCTCCAACTCCATCATTAAATGCCACTATCATAGGCCTTATCACCAACAATAATGAATGTGATGGTTTACAGAGAAAAGACTTTCCTTCAAGCACAGTGGTGCCAGAACAACAATATCTCCTTCAATATCAGCAAAACCAAGAGAGTGGCTATCAACTCCCACCTGGACAGAGGGTCAGCATCTTCAAATTCCTTGGAGTCACCTGAGGTGGGTGCAACACATCTCAGCTAACATCAAGACTAGTAATAGGTGAACCCTGTGGAGTTTGCTTCACAATGACTTCGGTAATATCACAAAAATGTTTGGGAACTCTTCCTCCAAAAGATACATTAAAGGCAATGTTGAAGGAGGAACTGAACTAGTTTTGAGAGGAATGTAACTGTGAACTATTCTTTTAAGTGTCTCTGAGGACTAGAGAAGCTTCTGCTAACTATGCTGAACTGATTATTGCGGCCAAAATGTGACCTGAGCTAAGAGAATACCCACTGTACCACAAAAAACAAAAGATGAAGATGAAATGAATATTACAAAAAAATGCAACAAATGACCACAAGCTAGCAGTAAACAGATAAAATATAGATCATTGTCCTCACAGTGTTCCAATCCTGGGTCTCACATTGGCAGTGCCAAGCAGCGGCAGTGTGGAACTGCGGCTCAGAGTGCAGCTATGTATCAACGCAGAAGCTTTGCACTGTTTACTTCCATCAAGAAGACAGAAATACCCTGCAAATAGTAATACATCTTTGGTTATTATTATTTCACAGGGTCTTCACTGACTAGGGGAGTCACCTTCGTGGAAAGATATAAAACCTCAAAAATAATCTGTGAAGCAAGCTTTACAGGAATATGCATGTGTAGCGGCTTTAGAATGGCTGCTGGTGATTTGGAAGAAGACAGACACAGCAATACCCAAATTCTGCCGTTTATTCTACAAAAGCGTCATCCACTTTTTTCTACAAGACAAGCAGTAAAGGGCACAGTCAGCACATGTAACGTCAGGCGCTCTCTGTCTCCTGCAAAAGCGTCCTCCAGCTTTTTGCCAGGAGCCTGCTGTACGTCACATGTGCGTCCTATAGGTGTTACATTAATTAAAGCCCCCCCCTGCTACAACAGACAAATAAGAACTATATACAACAGATACAATGATTACATTCACATTAAACAAAATTCACAATATATAAAACAGAAGAATTCCAGTATAAAAAAAATATAGTTTTGAGAATGTTCACAATAAAACAAACTAACTCAGCCACACATGCAAGAAGGATCTCAAAATGAAGACATGTTTATAAAGGCTGAAGGGAGTCCCCCTGCAAAGAGTACCAAAAGTATAAAACCAGAAAGGGTACCAGAAATATCACATCAAAAAAATGACAGAGTCTGAGGAGCAGGCTTTATGGGAATGCACTCAAGACTGCCAATCAAGAGACGTTCACACACACATGTGGATACAGAGGAAAGGCACTGAACGTTCACAAAGGGCAAGAGATAGCAATTTCTTTTTAATTATTCCACTACCTGTTGTGGAACATGACCCGAACATAGACAGGCAGACACGTTCAAATCACCCCACACACATTTATTTACATAGTCCATATTTACAATTAAGTGCTCACAGTCCCCAAGTCTCCAAAGTCCTGGTCACAACACAATGCCTTCTCTCTCTCTTCAGGCCTCCTCCTTGCCTCCTCCCAGACCTCGTCCTTCTTCCACCCGACTCAAGTCCTGAATGAAGGGAGGCGGCCCCTTTTATAATTACCCAGATGTGCTCCAGGTGCTTCCCGGCAATCTTGCACTGGCACTCCCCAGTGTGGCGGAAGTGCTGGCTGCATACCCGGAAGCACTCCGGGTGTCCCCGATCCTCTTCCCCCCAGCACTTCCGGATGTGGCGGAAGTGCTGAGCTCCAGGGCTCCCAAGGCATTGGGGTGCCCCCTGGCAGTGACCACAGGCCCCTACAGGTTTGAGCTTCAAAGCTCTGTACCCGTGGTCCCCATAGCCGCCAGGGCAGTCGCCCCCACGTCGTCTGGGGAAGGCGTAAGCTTTCTTCCGGTCCTCCGGGTCATCCCAGCCGGGTGGCCCCCCAGCCACCTGCGACACTGTCTTTGACAGGTACCATGGCTAGTATACTGTAAACAGATCACTACAGAAAGGCCATTCAGGACCATCATTTTACACACCATGTGATTCAGGGGCTGTTTAAATTCTTAAGTCATAATTGTGCTCAACAGATACTCACTCTCATTTAGTTGTACTTAATGTATGGTGTTGACCTCATTGCATGTGTTTTCTTCTTCTTCTTCTTCTTCTTTCAGCTGCTCCCATTAGGGATTGCCATAGCAGATCATCTTTTTCCATATCTTCCTGTCCTTGTCATCTTGTTCTGTTACACCCATCAACTGCATGTCTTCTCTCACCACATCCATAAACCTTCTCTTAGGCCTTCCTCTTCTCCTCTTCCCTGGCAGCTCTATCCTTAGTATCCTTCTCCCAATATACTCAGCATCTCTCCTCTGCACATGTCCAAACCAACGCAATCTCGCCTCTCTGACTTTGTCTCCCAACTGTCCAACTTGAGCTGACCCTCTAATGTCCTCATTTCTTATCCTGTCCATCCTCGTCACACCCAATGCAAATCTTAGCATCTTTAACTCTGCCACCTCCAGCTCTGTCTCCTGCTTTCTGGTCAGTTTGTATGTGTTTTATTTATTGCAGTTTTTCTACTGCCACTTTTCTACAGAAGACATATAAGCAGAAAGCTTACTACACTGCATAATTGTGAAAATAATCTTGAAGTTGAACTCACCGAATCCGGAATGAAATCTTGACTGCTTGAGGTGACATGCAGAAGTTTCAGGTGTGGTCACCATACTGTACACAAGTCAAAAAGATTCCCAACTGATAAAAGACAGGCTGTTAAGATGCTGGCCATGTATCTAAACAGTAGTTTAATGAGTTCTTTGCACTTAAATGATATTCTTTTGGAGAAGCCTAGCCTTTAATAGCTCCAGTTGTTCTAAGCAAATATCAAAGTGGACAATCAATTTAGAGCCTTAAGTTCTGGAGAAAGAGAGTTCAATCCTGCTTAAATATAAGAAGGATTTATTCAAAGAGGATGGGAGCATGCTCTTATTTCACTGGAACAGTGTGAGGTTTTTTTATTTATTGTGGCTGGAGTGCCAGTTGTGCCACCAACCTCAACGTTTTCCCAGTAAATTGGAGAACCTGCTTGCAGCGTCATACCCAGGATGGAGCAATTACAGGTTAAGGGCCTTGCTCAAGATCCCAAAGGAATAGAGTCACTTTTGGCATTTACAGGATTTGAATCAGCAACCTTCTGATTGGCAGCACAGGTCCTTAGCCTCAAAGCCACCACTCCGCTCATTTACTCAAACAAGAGCTATAATTCAATACTCCGATCATTTTAATTGCGTGTCTATGAATTCCATAATCAGTAGGATATCTGTTTATCGGAAGAGTTCAACTTTGAAGTCTTAAGAATGCCATATGAACTTTATGAATCTCAAGAAAGGGTAAGGAACTGTAGGGTACTACACGGTGGAAGTAGAAATGTTAGATACTGTATGAATACACAAAGGGAGGTCTAAAACCACTGGTCAACAAGCATTTTGCTACTGGGATTCTTTCATCTGTACTTTAACAAATTTCACTTGCTGACTCCAAATCTGAAAACCGTTTTCGTCCAGCAAGTCCCATTTTTTAGTTATGATGTTCCAGGTTTTGGACAACAAGGGGAGTGGACAGTAAAGGCATTTTCAGCATTTAAGAAATAAGTTTGGTCTTGAGAGAAGGGAAGCCAAAATTAAGGAAGGTGTTTCTGTTGGCCCTGAAATCCGTGAACTGATGCTTCACAATGAGTTCAAAAGGAAACTGAAGACAACTGAATCAGCACCCTCATTCGTGCAGGTTGTCCAGAATTTTCTTGACAGTCACAGAGCAGAGAATTACGCTGAGCTTGTGGGGAATATTCTGAAAGTATATTAGCTTACGGGAGCCAGAATGTCACTGAAGATCTCGACTTTTTTCCACCAAATCTAAGCGATGTCAGAGATGAGCATGGAGAAAGATTTCAACAAGATATAAAGGTGATGGAAAACTGATATCAAAATAAATTCACTCCGAGCATGATGGGTGACTACTTTTGGTTCTTGCAAAGAGAGACGGATGTGCAGTACAAGCGCAAAAGCGAGTGCCTCCAACATTTTTGGGCATGCTGACCTCACTTTTATATTTAGGTAAATTGACATAAATATTCTTTAACATGTCTCTGGTATCATCTTCTGGTTTGTTTTCAGAATAAACACATCAAAACAATTTTGGTGGGACACAGTCCAAACTCCAGATATCATGTTGATATATTATATTGATATTCAAAAGTGTCAAAACGTCAATGATGTTTATTTCAAAAACCTGACGTTCTAGCTTAATTCCGATTTCATATATGAATTCAGTGTAAAAAACTTAATTAAGAAGCAAACAAAAAATATTGTTTTGTAGACCAGTGAACTTGAATACACCACTAGCAGTCATAGTAGACTTATCGCTGTCTACATCCAGATAGTGCATAGAAGTGATCAAGAAGGCTAATAAGTTGTTAATTATATAGCAGAGAATAGTACAAGTCAAGGGAGATTACGTTTATGTTGTATCACACACTAGTGAAGCCTCGCCTGGAGTGCTATGTTCAGTTTTGGTCTCCATATTACAAATAAAAAGACAAAGCAACCCTAGAGAAAGTTCACAGAAGAGCAACTAGGCTAAGTCAGGACTACGAGGTATGAGATATGAAAAGAGATTAAAGATGCAGAGCCATTTCAGATTAAGCAAGCAGGGTGTGATTTAAGGTTTTAAAACTATGAAGGATGCAGTAGATCCCAGCTGTAACTTTAAAATTAATTCTGCAACAAGAGCGCAGGGACATGGTTGCAAACTTGTTAAGGGCAGATTTTGCTAAAATTGTCTTTTTTCTTTCTTTACACAGAAACCCACAGGCACATAAAATAAATTACCAATTAGTGAGATGGAGATTAAGACTTTAGGGACCTCGACTTGATGTTTTTTGATTAACTTTGGTGGATAGTATTGGCGAGCTTTCTTGGGCTGTATGTCTGGCTCTTATCAAACGTTTTCTAATATTCTAATGCCTATGCTCTGGGACGGGCTTAGACATTAGAGCCCAGATGATCAATCACCCGATCCAAAATGACTTAAACACACTGAGAAAATCGGATTTCAGTTTAGGTAAAGTCTAATGCAGTTCTATTATGGATGTCCCATTCAATTCAATTCAAGTAATTTTTATGTAGCTCTCTTCACAGAGCGAAGATGGAAAGTGCCCTGAAAAGTTCTCACGTAAAATGCAAATACAGACTTTAGTTATGTACTAATTACGTAATGAACAAAGACACAGATTTCTTTTAACAAAAGGAAAATAAAGTAGTTTTTAACTGATTGATATAATTAGAAACCAACAATAATCAAATAATATAATCAATTATGAAAAATCCTCTCCATTCTTTCCAGGAGGCGCTGTCTTGGAGCACTTTTACCCACAGGCTTATTTCACCATCTTTTTTGCTCACCGCTATCAGGCAATTCAAAGCGTACTCCTTAAGTTAATTTTGAAATATCTGCAAAATATACAGTTACTGATTCATTGATTGGCTGTATTATTTGTCCCGTGAGACTATATACTTGTTTTTTATGTTTCTGCTGCTGTATGCATCTGAATATCCCCATGGGATTGGTAGCATTTATTTAATCTAATCTAATCTTCATTTAATTGACAGTCACAGTCCTGGAGACCCAGGCCAAATAACAGCCCACCCGCTCCTGGTCTGTCTGTGGTGGAGTCTGTGCTGAGCCGCCTAATCTGATGACAGAATAGAATCTTTCCATAATAATGAAAGCCCAGTGCTGGACTTGCTGCCAGTCCATTGTAGGGTCCACTCACATATTCACAAGGCCAGTTTGGAGTCACCAATAATCTTAATATCCTTATCATTGAGATGTGGGATTGAGGAAGTATATGGATTTTTTTTAAAATGTATGAAAATAATAGCTTATATTTAAATGAGGGCGGCACGGTGGCGCAGTGGGTAGCGCTGCTGCCTCGCAGTTGGGAGACCTGGGGACCTGGGTTCACTTCCCGGGTCCTCCCGGCGTGGAGTTTGCATGTTCTTCCCGTGTCTGCGTGGGTTTCCTCCGGGCGCTCCGGTTTCCTCCCACAGTCCAAAGACATGCAGGTTAGGTGGATTGGCGATTCTGAATTGGCCCTAGTGTTTGAGGATTGGTTCCTGCCTTGTGCCCTGTGTTGGCTGGGATTGGTTCCAGCAGACCCCCGTGACCCTGTGTTCGGATTCAGCGGGTTGGAAAATGGATGGATGGATGAGGTTTCATTAATCTGTATTCAAAAATACTGTACTTTTAGATAAATTAGGCTAGGTTAAAAAATATCCAATTTACAGCTTCATTTATATTGTAACTAGACTCATCCTCATTATTAGAAATATAAATACATTTTATCTTATAAACCAGCGATACAAAATACATTTAGCAATAACATTCTACATAGGGTGATCTTGTTAAAAGTGCTTTTTTACTTGAAGCTTGTGCTTCATGATCTGTAAAATGAATTGGGGAAAATAGCAAAAGACAGATGATAGTCATTTGTTAGACAGCATAAACAAAATAAAATGCCACTATAAATTTAAAAGTAGACCATAATATTGCCATTCAATGTTTCATTGTCAAAGTGAAATTTCTTGATAGCTGTCATTTTCTTTACATATCTCAAACTATCTCCAGTTTATTTGTTTAAGTATATTCTTTAATGTTGTTTTGTTCACTTCATTACGCTGATTGTTGGATTTTATGCTTATATATTAAATATTATATTTGAATTTAAAAGTAATTTCCATGATCTGCATGTACATACTACAAGATGAATGGCATAGCAACATTCCCTATATACATGCATACATATATTCCTCTTATAGACCACTTTGTGGAGATCCGTTTTTCCCTTGACACAAAAGACATTAAAGAGTCTTTTACTGTTGATCAGTGTCAAAAAAAGCCAAATAAAATCCACTGGGATTCAATGTTGTATATCAATAAAATGTGAAAGCTTCCAAAGCAGTGAATATTTTTTATAGGCTGAAGACTTACTACTTTAGTTCAGCACACCCTGACTAGAGCTGCTGATTAGCTGTGCATCGTGTATATCTGTTTCTTAGTCATTTGTACAGAAATATAAGTATCACAATATTTGAAACCTGTAATCTGGATGTGACACTTGGTGCCACTGCTCTACTGCAAGGCTGCTCTCCTGCCCTATGAAAAAGTCATTGGAGCATTGCAATCATCAGATGGAAAGATTCTCCCCTCTGATTGGATGACCAGCACAGACTCCACTCTATAGAAAACCCAGTAGTGGGTTGGTGGCCAGCTGGCCAAAGTCTCTTTCTATTTTACAATTTTAATTTACACCATTGTTAACTGGCCATACTTCATCAATTAATTAATGGCAGATATTGTTGGTTTCTATTTATGTTTCATCAGTTTTTATTTTGTTGTTAGTGTGTTTTGATAGATCTGCATTTATATGTGTACCAGTTCTGTATTTAGTAATTAGTATAATCTGTACTTATGTTGGGGGGCACGGTGGCGCAGTGGTAGCGCTGCTACCTCGCAGTTAGGAGACCCAGGTTCGCTTCCCGGGTCCTCTCTGCGTGGAGTTTGCATGTTCTCCCCGTGTCTGCATGGGTTTCCTCCGGGCGCTCCGGTTTCCTCCCACAGTCCACGGATTGGCGATTCTAAATTGGCCCTAGTGTGTGCTTGGTGTGTGTTTGTGTGTGTCCTGTGGTGGGTTGGCACCTTGCCCGGGATTGGCTCCTGCCTTGTGCCCTGTGCTGGCTGGGATTGGCTCCAGCAGATCCCCGTGACCCTGTGTTCGGTTTCAGCAGGTTGGAAAATGGATGGATGTACTTATGTTATAACTGAGAAATGCTCACAACTCTCTGCACATGTACTCAGTGAAGAATGCTACACACAAAAATATAAGTTGTAGTTATTATAGTTATAGGCACAGTATAACTTCATACTGAACTGCCAATAGAAACAGCAGATTAATTTAATGGTCAACTATATCTTTATAAAGCAACCGACAATCATTTAAACCTCCTATAAAATATAGTATATTTAACCTTCATTAGCTTGTAATATGAACACACAGGCTTCACATTATATTACAGCAAAAAATCAAATTAAATACAGTGTGATTCAATGTTGTATAACAGTTAAACATTAAAACGTCCAAAGTGAGTGAATGCTTTTTATAGGCACTCTATATATTGTGAACAGAGTAAAAAGAGACAGATAAAGGGTTGTCCAGCTTTACAAGGAAGAGAAAAAATAATTGGCCATTATTCTTCACATCTTTAAAATTCTCTTGAATGAGAAAAGGGTAGTGCTTCTTCAGGCAGGTCTGACCTTATTTGAAGATGATCCAGAATGAATATGGACTTCTGGTGACCATGCAGTTTACATATAATCAGTGTAAGAAGGTTTGGGCTTACAGAGTCAGGACAGAAATTATGTCAGGAGTCTTTCAGTGAAGAAAAAAAGCTAGCTCCTGTTATGCCTTCACACTATGCTTACCTTCAAAAGAGCCCATGAAACACTTCCCATGTTCTGCTGTCAAACATGTATGAGTAGGGAACAGCTACAAGGCTACCATAAAGGAAATACCACTCCTGATTCTGAGAGGTCAGAGTCAGTAAACATTTCTCCCCTGTTAACACCAGAACCAACCCAGCCCAGTAGTAATGTCATCATCTCCTCTCTCCTCCCTCCAGAAGTCCCATCCCTTCCGCCTTCCTAAGACAAACTATTGCCAGAAGCCAACATTTATTTGTAGAACCAGTGAGCACCAGAAGTAGTCAATTCAGAAGAGCTTGAGATATATATATATATATATATATATATATATATATATATATATATCCATCCATCCATCCATTATCCAACCCGCTATATCCTAACACAGGGTCACGTTGGGGGGGGGGGTCTGCTGGAGCCAATCCCAGCCAGCACAGGGCGCAAAGAAGGAACAAATCCCGGGCAGGGCGCCAACCCACTGCAGGACACACACCAAGCATGCACTAGGGCCAATTTAGGATCGCCAATGCACCTAACCTGCACGGGGAGAACATGCAAACTCCACCCAGGGAGGACCCGGGAAGCGAACCCAGGTCTCCTTACTGCAAGGCAGCAGCGCTACCACTGCGCCATTGTGCCGCCCATATATACAGTATAAACTAGCCATGTTACCTTTTGAACACAGGCAATAAATACATTTTAAAATATTTGATATCTCGTGCTTTATGTTTGCCTTCAGCACCTTTCTTCGGTATCATGTCTGAACCTCTCTTGACTAGAATTTCCTCTATCAATCACATTTCTATAAGGCCTACTACTTGGGCTCTGTCATATCAAGATGCATTGCTCACCTCCTGTCTGCTTTAATACTTCCTGTCTTTAATGGTGACTCTCACCATGCCTCCTAAGCCTTTATTCCTCTTTGCACAACTCATAGCTCCACTTCCTCTTTTGACCGTGTCACCAAAGCTAAACTGACCAATAAGATTGTTTTAAGGCACCAGATACACACACACATGCACACACACATGGACACACGTATTGGGGTTGCATGGTATACTGGTGTTGGAAAAGTATTGAAAAGTGCAAATTTAAAAAACTGTGCAGAACCAACATTTTGGAATTTCCAGTACCAGAAGTAAACATCACGTTTCCCCTCATTTACCCCTACCTCCAACAATCACTTTTACATTTACAATTGTGGAAAAACATGCATTTTGTAGACTCCACAAAATAAAAACTATATGCTTCAATGCAAGTGGAATTTATTGGGGAATCCCCCTCACTTCCTCACTTGTTGCTTCTGACTTGCTGACCAACCAAAAGCATTACCTGGTAGGTAAGCATCCAAATAATCAGATTGCAATTCAGACCTATATATATATATCTTCTATATATATAATTCACTAAGCCGGGAGACAAGTAGCCACCCATGGAAAGCACGCCGGAAGGGGCGTGGATTCACTAAACCACCGACAAGTAAGACGCCAATGGCGCACGCAGGAAGGAGCCACGCCCACCAACTCTTAGACCATTGGATACGACGAAAAAAATCATAGAGCCACGCCCACCAACTCGGACGCGACGCCTCGGAAAACATGCCGTCATTTCTGTTTGTCTGTGCCACAGTCCACTTGCAGCTCTGAGCCATGTTGACTTTTCATTAGTCAACCTCAGTGGAACCTTGGTTCACACAGAGGCAGCGCCAGAGAGAGACAGAGGCACACACAGGCAGCGCGAGAGAGAGAGCCGCGCACACACAGGCAGCGCCAGAGAGAGACAGAGACACACACAGAGGCAGCACCAGAGAGACAGAGGCACGCGCACACAGACACACACAGGCAGCGTGAGAGAGAGAGCTGCAACACACAGGCAGTGCCAGAGAGACAGAGGCACACACAGAGGCAGCACCAGAGAGACAGAGGCACACACACACACAGAGGCAACGCCAGAGAGAGACAGAGGCACACACAGGCAGCGCAAGAGAGTGCCACGCAATCCTTTAAAACTGAAGTTAAAACACAATGAAGGAAGCAGTCTTTAAAAACCAATAAGCCCTGTGCCTCTTTTTCATTAGCGTCTCACCTGCTTCAGGCCCTGCAACAGTCGAGACGCTCTCTCTGCAGCTGACCTGCTCTGTGCCTGACTCCACTACTGTCAGTCGCCTGATTAAAAATGGCCTTTTGAAGGGGAGCTATGGACCCGCTATACCACAGGAACACATTGCCTTCGAGCCTGCTCTCGCTCACTCTAACGTACCGGCTTTCTCTCTCTCTCCTCACTCACTCACACACTGCACAGGGGAGAAATGCCCGAAGCACGAGTCTACCCGGAAACTGTTTCAACCACACTTCCACGCCCCTCGCTACACTGTGAGTGCGATGATTATTTATTTAAAAATGGGCTTTTGAAGGGGAGCTGTGGACCCGCTATACCACAGGATCACCTGTGACATTGCCTTCACATTGTTTTCCTTTTATTTATGATCCTGTTGAGCAGATCAGACACCCAGGCAAACAACACTGAATAATCAATAGCTGCAACCACTTTGCCCGCCCCAACTCCTCACCTGAGTCGGTTTCGTCTGTGTTCAGCAGTGTTTCCCAAACTCGGTCCTGGTTAACCCCTGTGGATGCAGGGTTTTGTTCCAACCAGATTCCTAATCATTAATGCCGGTGAAACTCATCCGGGATAAGTCGGTTTTTCAAATGCAGCCGTGTAGCAGATTAGTCTAGCAGGATGTAATAATCCGAGATGAATGCGCGCTCTCGCGCTGAGTGGAAACACAATGTATATTGCTGCAACAAAATAATGAAAGAATGGGCGCATTTTTTTCACACAAGCTGAGTGGGTGGGTGTTAGTTAGTTAATTAGCAACTCGAAGGATTTCAAGATATAATACACACAAGAGGTAACACTGCAAGAGCGGCCCAAACCAGAAAAGACGCTGGCAAATTAAACGCGTGTGCATTGTACTTACTGAAAGCAGCGTTACGGATTTTGCAAATGTTCATTTTTTTCCCTCTGCTTAAAAAACATTGAAAAAGCGGCGCAGATTGGTTTGCAGCGTGTAAAACAGTTTGTTTGTCGCGGATAATTTGCTATCCACACAGGGAGGAACCGGGAAGCGAACCCACAATCTTCCACTGTCTCCTTACTGCAAAGCAGCCGTACTACTACAGCGCCACAAGGCAGTTAAAGAATGCACCGGGCCACATGTTCATTTTTTCCCCTGTGCTTAAAAGACATTAAAAAACTATTTCTCAACTATGACTCCGGAACAACTCAGTACGCGAAAAACGGCCAGAACCGCAAACAACAATGAAAACTCTACGTGGCTCACAGGTAGTGATGGGCCGCTCGATACTCAGGTTTCGACACTGTGTCGAGCTTTCGAAGCACTGCAGATTTTAATACTTGATCGAATAATGACATCTGTGATTTAAGGATTTCACATTTTCTTTCTCAAATGTGCTTACCTATATCATGGCAAAGTACAGAGATAAACCTTTATTTTCTGTCTACTCCGTTTTAATTAAGACAGACCAAAGAAAATATTTAAGGCTATTAAATGTGATCTCAAGAAAAGTTCAGGGTTAATTATAATACTAATAACAGGAGCGATTATAATGATACAGTGCAAAAGTAAATACTAATTGAAAGAGCCGGGAATGCATGAGGTGAGGCGTCTTATTTTGTTTAACTCTTGCTATCGTATAGTGCATTCTGCCTGTCAGCGTTAGTTATATTTATATTTTTTAGACATCACACACTACAAGCTGCTGACGAACCCTTCTCTTCGTTGTCAGTCTGTAGCTATGAAAAAATAAAAGCAATACGACTTTTAACAGACGTCATTGAAGTGTATCATAAGTTTCTGTAACGTTAATGAAAATGGCCAGGAGGTGTCACGAGAGAGGTGAGTGTCAAATGCTTCGAAGCTTCGATACGATTTCCGACACAATTGCTTCAAACGTGTTGATGCTTCGTGAGGCTTCACCCCGCCCATCACTACTCACAGGTTACTGAACGACAAATCAGCAGACTAGCATGACGGATGGGGCGTAATGGGCGTCCTTCCCCTCTCCTCCGGATTTTTCAAATGTTAATTTTTTCCCTGTGCTTAAAAATCATTAAAAAAGCTGCCTGATTATGCGGCATATGGTACGCCGCGGGTTGGCTAGTATATATATAATGTCACAAACTCGACACAGAGTCATAGAAAGGTTTGGGGCAGCCACCCGTATAATTGGTTTCCTGGCTGCAAAAGTCGTTTAAATGAATACGGCACTGATGTGCACATAACCGAGTCCAAAACAGAACTCAGGGAATAGGGAAAAGGTGCAGGCTTTTAAAGGGGAAGACAGGAAGTGAAGTCACAAGAGTCGGGCTCATGAAGGTCTTCAGCCATAGGTTCGAGCCTGGACGTGACATCACAGGAGCCGGAGCCGCCAAGGTCTCCTTCCATAGGCTCGGTCCCGGAAATGACGTCAAGAGAGCCAAGTAGAATCTCCCGTGAATGGTCTATAGGAAAGGGAGAAAAAGAGTTAGAACACTCTGCCACATCCTGGTATGACTTGGAACTGCCCTTACTCAAGCCCTGTAGCTGCCTCTCATGCACACGTGTGTGACAAGATATATATATATTTATTGTGGCACGTGGCTGGGGGTGGCACCCAGCCAGGACGCCCAGGAAGACAGGAGGGCTCATTCCTCCTCCAGACCATGAGGGGGCGTCCACCCTGGTTGTATTGGGGGCCACGGGTACAGGGCTTGGAAGCCCAACCCTGTAGGGGCCCGTGGCCACCTCCTGGGGGCGTCCCCCTGCCTGAAGGACCCAGGCCCCCAGCACTTCTGCCACACCAGGAAGTGCTGGGGGGAAGAAGACTGGGGACACCCGGAGGGCTTCCGGGAGCACAGCTGGCACTTCCGCCACACAGGGGAGTGTCCGCAGAGAAGTGTCGGGAAAGCACCTGGAGCCCATCCGGGCATGTATAAAAGGGGCCGCCTCCCTACAAATGAGAACTGGAGTCGGGCGAGGAGTGGACAAGGTTCTGAGTGAAGGAGAGTGGAGGTGGCCTGAAGGAAGCAGGCACTGGAAGAGAGGCGTGGACTTTGGGGAGATTGGTGCTGGAGGCACTGGGGTTGTGCACTTATGGACCTTGTAAATATGGGAAATAAACGTGTGGTGGACTTTAAAATGGTGTCCGTCTGTCTGTGTCCGGGCTGCTTCTCACAATATATATATATATATATATATATATATATATATATATATATATATATATTTATAAAATGTATATATATACAGTTCTGTGCAAAAGTTTTAGGCAGGTGTGAAAAAATTCTGTAAACAAAGGATGCTTTCAAAAATGGAAGTGTTAATCATTTATTTTCATCAATCAACAAAATGCAATGAATGAACAAAAGAGAAATCTAAATCAAATCAATATTTGGTGTGACCACCCTTTGCCTTCAAAACAGCATCAATTCTTCTAGGTATACTTGCACACAGTTTTTGAAGGAACTCGGCTGGTAGGTTGTTCCAAACATCTTGGAGAACTAACCACAGATCTTCTGTGGATGTAGGCTTCCTCATATCCTTCTGTCTCTTCATGTAATCCCAGACACACTCGATGATGTTGAGATCAGGGCTCTGTGGGGGCCATACCATCACTTCCAGGACTTCTTGTTGTTCTTTACGCTGAAGATAGTTCTTAATGACTTAGGCTGTATGTTTGGGGTCGTTGTCCTGCTGCAGAATAAATTTGGGGCCAATCATACGCTTCCTTGATGGTATTGCATGATGGATAAGTATCTGCCTGTATTTCTCAGCATTGAGAACACCATTAATCCTGACCAAATCTCCAACTCCACTTGCAGAAATGCAGCCCCAAACGTTCAAGGAACCTCCACCATGCTTCACTGTTGCCTGCAGACACTCATTATTGTACCGCTCTCTAGCCCTTCGACGAACGAACTGCCTTCTGCTACAGCCAAATATTTCAAATTTTGACTCATCAGTCCATAGCACCTGCTGCCATTTTTCTGCACCCCAGTTCCTATGTTTTCGTGCATACTTGAGTCGCTTGGCCTTGTTTCCACGTCGGAGATGTGTCTTTTTGGCCACAACTCTTCCATGAAGACCACTTCTGGCCAGACTTCTCCGGACAGTAGATGGGTGTACCTGGGTCCCACTGGTTTCTGCCAGTTCAGAGCTGATGGCACTGCTGGACATCTTCCGATTTCGAAGGGTAATAAGCTTGATGTGTCTTTTATCTGCTGCACTAAGTTTCCTTGGCCGACCACAGCGTCTACGATCCTCAACGTTGCCCGTTTCTTTGTGCTTCTTCAAAAGAGCTTGAACAGCACATCTTGAAACCCCAGTCTGCTTTGAAATCTTTGTCTGAGAGAGACCTTGCTGATGCAGTAGAACTACCTTGTGTCTTGTTGCTGTGCTCAATCTTCCCATGACATGAAACTGTCTTCCACAACCTCACCTTGGTAGCAGAGTTTGGCTGTTCCTCACCCAGTTTTAAGCCTCCTACACAGCTGTTTCTGTTTCAGTTAATGACTGTGTTTCAACCTACGTGTGACATTGATGATCATTAGCACCTGTCTGGTATAATTGGTTGATCATACACTGGACTATAATCCTAAAAAATCCCTGACTTTGTGCAAGTGTACCTATAAGAATTGATGCTGGTTTGAAGGCAAAAGGTAGTAACACCAAATATTGATTTGATTTAGATTTTTCTTTTGTTCGCTCACTTTGCATTTTGTAAATTGATAACAACAAACAATCATTATTTATATTTCTGAAAGCATTCTTTGTTTACAGCATTTTTTCACACCTGCCTAAAACTTTTGCACAGTACTGTATGTCGTCTGTAAATCCTTATTAGGCATACTTCAGCAGTCACTTCAGAAAGAAGAAGTACCTGAGGACTGAAAAGTTGCAAATGTGACTCCAATCTTCAAGAAGAGAGGCAAAATGGATCCTAGTAATGACAGACCAATTAATCTTACTTCTGTGCCATGCAAAGTAATAGAAACTATAATAAGAAATAAATTAGAAACTTACGTAAACAAAAACAATATTCTAAATGGCAGCCAGCATGGGTTTATGAGAGGAAGGTCCAAACCAATCTTTCAGATTTTTCTGAAGAAGCAACCGGAATAGCTTTCAAAAACAAAGTATATGACACAATTTACCTTGACTTTCAGAAAGCATTTGATACAATCCCACACCCAAGATTAATTCTGAATCTGTAAGTTTTAGGCATTAGAGGTAACCTAAGAAACTGGATCTTTAGTTGGTTAACCAGCAGGAGACAAAGAGTAAAGGTAAGAGGAGAATGGAGCAAGGTCATCAGTGGAGTTCCTCAGGTGTCTGTCCTTGAACTATTACATTTTCTGATTTATATTAATGACATTGAATCTGGTACAGTAAGTAAACTTGCCAAATTCGCAGATCTAAAAGTTGAGGAATGGCAGACATTGAGGAGCCAGCAAAAAGAATTCAAAAAGACGTGGGGCATCATGTATAAATAATGCATACACACAAAAATGTTGCGTACTCCCATTTCCATGCTCAAATCGCGATGTATACAACCTAAACTTGGCTTAAAACCATGCACATTTTCACGCCAGTTAAATGCTTTGTGAACACAAATTCTTCGCTTGGTTTTGAAAACTGGTGGCACCCAGCATCAAAGCAGTGCTTTTCGTCCAATGTGGTTTCCCTTTCTTTTTTAGATCCACACCCCTGACGTGGCTTTATCTTATACACTGAAATTAACCTCATATTGTTTATTAGTTTAAGGTATCTGATTGTAATTAACCCGTAACAATATACAAACTATTCCAAATACTATAGCTGCTTTAGCGTTGTTACTCTCACTGTACCTTCTTCCTCATTCAGCTGCTCCTATTAGGGGTTGCCACAGCGGATCATCTTTTTCCATATTACTCTCACTGCACCACTCGGAGTATTCATATCACTGTATCTGAGTGTGGAATCACAGCTCTACAGCAGCTGATCGGTAACAGAATTATTGGGATGCAGCATCAAGCACATGCTGCCTCAGCCATGCTATTTGAACTGCTCTCATGTGACTAACGCTTCAGAGCCTTTCCTGTAGGACCTCGTGGTCAAAAACAGTTTCATCCCAAGAACTATAAACGTACTCAATCAGTCCATCAAATGCTTTTTGTAGAACTGTTTGTACTTATAAGTACAATTACCTCACTGTAAACTTGCGATACAGTTATAATATTGCACAACCTGAGCCACTTTATAAAGCGCGTATTTACATATGATGACAATATAATTTGTAAGATGAAATGCAGCAAAATAGGTTTATTACATGTTAACATTATTTAAACAATCTATATTGTTAATAATTAAACATGTGAGGACACGGTGTCGCAGCGCTAGCTAGTTCAGGGATTGTTCCTGCCTTGCACTGTATTCTTGCTGGGGCTGGTGCGACACTGGAAGGACAGATGGATTGAATAATTAAACATGTACTATTAAGATATTTCAGTGTTCCTTAAAAGTCTTGGAGAATCGGCGTTCTAAGCCTACAGATTGCTTGACATCTATTACAGAGCAGGTTGTGTGGTGATTGGTTAACTGGAGTAAGAAAAGGAAGGACAGGAATTGGAGGCTAGTATGTTTGAGATAATACTGCTGCAATAAATTATTTCATCGAAGGTCATGCAGCGAGCATCTTGCGTTAGGCAGGAACAAACTCTGGATGCTGTGCCAGCTCGTCACTATCACTGCGCCACCTTGTTCCCATGTTTAATACATATTTTAATTCCTTTCATCATGAAAATGATAACAAGTATACATCTCAGTATTTAAATTATTCAGAGAGCTGTAATATCATGAATGTAATGGATTCTGTGTCCTGTTGGAGGAAGAGAAAGATAAATAGATAGATAGAGCCTGTTTAAGAATCACGTAGTGATTCACACACATAGAGCACATAGAAGAACACATACAAAACAAAGCATTTAATGTTCTACTTTAGTTACAATGAGATTTGAGAAACTAGTAAATTAAACGATTTAAAGAGGAAGTTTAAGATGTTCTACTTTAATGACAAAATAAACTGCGTGATTAAAGTGGAAATTTCGAGATTAAAGTTCTGTGCTTTTTTTCCCATTGTGTGCCTATTTTTTTTTCTTTTCTCTGTACCCTGATAAGCTTTTCACGGCAACTTTGATATCTGACTTCTTTTTTATTTTAGGCACTGTGCGACTTTGTGAACTTGAACTTTTGAGTTTCTCCGACACTCTATGTCACTTGATCAACTTCCTTTTGTTGTTTATACCACTGTTTAAACCAACAGATAGTACGTTTTTCCTTGTCTCCACTTGGTATTCGCTGAAATTCTTCTATTTTACCCGTGCTTTTGCCATTGTCTTTTCACAGAACTCCGAGCTTAAGGGCTATTTATATTGATTTACATATTCAAAGAGGCATAATTCTGGGAGGAGTTTGGGAGTAGCAGCAGGTGCGTGCACGTGCGTTATTTTTCACGCTGACCAGGATTTATGGAGCGGAAGAATGTGGAAGTTGGTGTACGCACAGATTTATGCATCTGGATTTTTTTTGAAGGACGAACATTTCCGCTTTTGTCCATACGCCATGGTTTAGTGTGAATTCTACACACGGCGTTATGAATGAGGCCTCTGGACAACCTTCAGAAGTAGGTAAACACCTGGAAAATAAAGTTTAATGTAAAAAAGTGCAAAGTGCTATATGCAGCCAAAAGAAACATCAGTTATAAATACAAGATGGGAGACACTGACCTACAGGAAGCAACCTACTGTCATACCGGAAGCAACCTCTGAAAAGGATTTCGGTTGTTGACTCAACATTTTCACTGACTAAACAATGCACAGAAGCAATTAAAAAGACAAATAAAATGTTAAGTTATATCATAAAAGTGATTAATTTAAGACAATGGATGTTATGCTCAAACTATATAATGCACTGGTGAGACCACATCCAGAGTACTGTGTGTAGGTGTGGGCACCATGGGACAAGAAAGACATAGCACCACTTAAAGCTGTGCAAAGGAGAGCTACCAAGTGCAACCCAGGACTTAAGGCCATGTTGTACTGTGACAGACTCAGAGAAGCAAACCTGTTTAGTCTTGAATAGAGCAGACTGCATGGGGACCTAATCCAGGTCTTCAAAATTCTCAAAGGCATTGAAAAAGTAGAACCAGCAACACTCTTTCAGCTTAAGGGTGAATCTTGCACTTGAAGACATTAGTGGACATTAAGAGGAAATGCATTTAAAACAGAAGCCAAGAAGCACTTGTTTACGTAAAGAGTTTTGGGATTCTGGAACAAAATACAGAGAAATAGAGTTGAAGCAGAAACCTCGACAGCCTTTAAGAAGAATCTGCATGAAATATTGGGACAGATGAGCTATGAACTACACAAACAGGCTTGATGGACTGAATGGCATCCTCTCGTTTGACAAATTTCTTATGTTCTTATGTTGTTATGTACATACACTAAGTGCTGCCCCATGCAACCCTTATGGGTTTGAAAATCTTCTACTCACAACTTTCCTCGACTATAAGTTACATTTAGCATCCATTGAAACACCATTATGATTATATAAGTCTTTGCTAATTTAAATAACATATTTAACCTGAAAATACTTCTTCAAGTACATTATTTTGAACAAACACTTAACAAAGGAAAAATGAAATAGTAAAAAAATCAATAAATAGAAATTGATGGGTGGATTAAGCGTTAAAATTTGTGACACACTATGTATTGTAATTTATTTTGTAATGTAGGTTATAATGTAATTAATTGCACTTTTATTACCTTTACGCTATATACTGCTACTAATTATCTGTTAGTCTTACATTAATATAAGCATGAAAATGGAGCACTCATACTCTAAAGCACTGACAAATACGTTAAAGAAAAACCACACAATAATCTTTACATACCCCAATCCCTTGCTTTATTTTCTATGGTCTTGGCCCATTACTAATTCACCTGTCTAACTTATCCATGCTCTGTGAGTTCAGTATTATAAAGAAGAGAAAATTATCTATTATTATTTTTACTTTGGTAAACATCCATCCATCCATCCATTTTCCAACCCGCTGAATCCTAACTCAGGGTCACGGTGGTCTGCTGGAGCCAATCCCAGCCAACACAGGGCACAAGGCAGGAACCAATCCCGGGCAGGGTGCCAACCCACCGCAGACTTTGGTAAACAGATTTGTTTATTTTGGCTGCAGATAACTCAAGATGAATGATATCACGGAGTGATGGATGCCAGTGTTAACAGGTTCTTTGATTTTCCATCTTATGTCAGACATATAAATAAGAATAACTGGTGTAGAATTTAATGTGTAATAAAGATCAGACTATTCAATTCTGCAATGCACACATATTATGAAGCAAACTTGCTCAATTCCTTATAAATATTTCCATTAACATGTGTTCATGCTGCTCTTAATGTATAGATGATGTATAAATAAATCACATATGATAATATAGTCATTCTATACTTTGAGATAGTACAGGCTACAAATGGTCAAATAAGAAACAAGATATTATAAATAACAAAAAAATCATGAATGAGCTTTTATAGCAGCAAGACTCGCACACACTGAAAGGAACACTGATGACCAAAATAAAAAATAAAGAGAACCTTTTCTATCAGTAAAAGCTAACCTACTAAAAAAAAAAGAAAGTTCTGTCTTTGGTGAGTCTGGCTGACTTCAAAGTGCAGCTCAAGGGCGGTTAGCCAAATAGCTTAGAGCTGCTGGCTGTCAGGACAAAGAAAATTACAAAATGTCTTCACTTTAAGCTTTGTGCTTTAATTGGCTTCACATAAAGGCTACAAATGAACTGATGCGTACAAAGTACAGTACTGCGATGTAGGCAATTCCATTTTACATGACAATGTTGGTTTTCTGCTAATGCAACTCTTGTTTTTCCTTTTTTTTAATCTCTTTTCTTATAAATTAAACCATGACTTAAAAAAAAGATGTTGGTTATCCAAATTTTTCAGGATGCCACTAAAATAATCAGGTTTAATTTTTGAAATTAAAAAACCCAAGTGGAAGTCATGTGTCAAGATAAATTAGAATAGCTAACACATAATCAGCCAAAGTAGTCCTGTAATTGTTTTCTTATGTCCACTGTTACTATGTAACAAAGAATGATAACGAGCGCGTCTACAGTATGTCTAAGGGATCAGTGCTGGACTGCTGCTCTTTTTAATATACATAAATGATCTGTTAAGAGTATAAATAACAAGCTGGCTCAGACAGCAGATGATGCTAAACCAGGTGGAATGGCAGATAATGTGGAATCAGCCCAAATCATTACAGAGGGACTTGTACAGAATATTGGCTTCAGAAGACTGGGGGAAGATAAAATTTCAAGGATAAGTTTGATGTTCTTGAAGTCATAATTATTTCTTTACAAATGTAGAATATTTTCATTTGCCATTTGCCAAAATTGTGTTTAAAAGTTAAAAAATTAGGTGAGTGGGATTGGAGAAGACAATGTGTTGAATGGCCAGGTCTTGTCAAAATTGTTCCAATGTGTCAGACAAACTTCTAGCTTTACAAACCTTTGAATTTAAAGTGCCTGGGTGGAAAGCAAGAGATTCTTTCTTAGCATAATGGTTTGCATTTCTTTCACGTATGGATGTACTTTACAGCAAGAAAGACATCACAGAATAAAATCACTGAAAAGTTGAATAAATAAAAAGGCCTTGAAAAGCCTCTAAAGAAATTTTAGTAGAGTTAATTTTTATATAAAAATTATATATTTATATAATATACATTTGCATGTCTTGTCTCTCTTTAGAATTTTACAGTATTATATTATCAATAATGGTGCACTGCACGATAAAATGCAGTGAATACACTTGACTTCAGCATTCCTAGTTTTCATCCTCTTTCTTTTCTGTACGTTTATCATTCGTTTGCTCAGAGGTTGATGCACTTGCTGCTCCCTGAGCAGATCTTCTTTTCTCCACCCTAGCGGCCCGCTTCTTCTCTTCTTTCATCAGCATCTTTTTGCGTTAAAACTGATTAAGTCCATTTTTGTGTGTGTAATTACTTAGTACGTTTTCTTTAATTTTTCACTTAAGCTGGCACTTAAATGTTCAATCTGCCTCAAGAATGATTTAAGATATTAAGAGGTAGGGGATGTGACGGTGAAGGTGGTAGGGATGAGAATGGCACCTGTATTCATGCACCACACGGCCGATCTGCTGGCCACTGCCAAGAGTTGAATCTTCAATAAAATAAAAATAAAAAGAGGAATAACCTTGGATGTCAATCATCACCGTGAAAGCGGACAGTAGACGTCACGTACCACATTTCAGGTCAATAGGTCAAACGGTTTGAGAGCTACAGGTGATTTAAAATCCTGGACAGACAAATGAACAGCCATGGTAGCGTATAGTATATAAAGATCCCCAGTCAGCCTGACCCCAAAATTCAGCACACAGGCTTCTTCTTGCACAGGCCTAAAACAGCGTTCTGAATTTTAAAATAATAAAATAATAATAATTCATTACATGTATATAGTGCTTTTCTCAGTACTCAAAACGCTATCCACACAGGGAGGAATCGGGAAGCGAACCCACAATTTTTCAAAGTCTCCTTACTGCAAAGCAGCAGCACTACCACTGCGGTTAAAGTTTAAAATGTTTATTTAATTATTCCAAAAAAAAGAAAAAAGCACTAAAAACACCAGATTAGGAGAGAAACCATCTGCCTCTATCCAGTACAAAAATCTTTATAAATTAAGAGATATATTTGAAATCAAAAAAGAATAAAAAATAACTAAAAAGGCAACTCAGAATAAATGAGTCTCAATAAGAAATTCAAGAGGCAATTGTTACATATTAGCCTCAACAGGTTGCTAGATTGAAGGGGCAGAGCGACAAAATGTGCAGGGTCATAAAATTGGTGTTAAATTGCATTACAAAGGAAAAAAAAAACATTTTGAAAAGAAGTGCTCTAACTGTGACGTAGTTTCCAGGGTTCACGTCTTCCATCGTTTGTGGCAGGCGGGTGTCATTTGCACACACGCATGAGAATCTGAGGCCCACTTGTGGTTCAAAAAGCTGAGCTCTTGGCCAAGTGCAGACCCAGACTGACTGGGTCCCTGGAATGCAGATACAATTTATTTGTTTTCATTTTCATGTCAGTTTATTGTATTATTTAACTTAATTAATATGGTGCATTTTTCAACAATCTCCATCTAGGGGGTTTTAGTGGCAAAATAAAGCCTTATTATTCAAAAAATAAAAGCAGAGCAGTCACTTTTTCAGTAAAACTTGACACATAACTTTGCAAAAGTGATAGAATTTGTGTTTGTGCCAAATAAACATTACTTTACTTTAAAACTGCTCCTAAAATAGCAAAAAAAAAAAAATAAATAAGCACTCACAGAAATATTTTCAAATTTTTGTTGTCTAATACAGTACATCTCATGTACTAGTAATGCCAGGGTAGTTTCTTCATATCTGAGGTGTCCCCAGACATGTCAACTGTACCTGTCTAAAGTTTTATGTTGGTAACACAAAGAATAAATAGTTACAGCTTTTTGCACCATGGGTCCCCCTGCCCTATCCAAAGCCCCTCCAAACAGGGATCCAGGTTCAGAACAATTTCATTGCGCATAAAACAGTGAATCATATAACAACTGTGACCCCCATCCCCTATTGCACTCTTACACCCAAGTATTTCCTATCCTACCTACAATTTACATGAAACTATTTGCATTGTTTGTTCCTGCTTCAAATAGTGTATTTTTTTCATTCTGCATGCTCTCAGCTGTGTCTCATGATATCCATATACAGTATGAACATCTGCGTATTGTTGGAGACATCACAGTCGCTGACATTCAATGGTGTGAAGCGTGCGATTGTGTGACCTACTGAGTCTGAGCTAATGACCTGGAAAAGTGAGATGGTATTTGCCAAAGGTGGCTTTGCGACTCCTCTTATTTGGAGGATATTTCATGATTGATACCTCATACAATAATGAGCTTGGACTTGTTTTGATCAGGAGAATCTACTGTAAGTACTGCTGTATCACTTGTAGATATTTGCTGTAGTTTTGTAAAGTAATATGCGAGAGCACGCGAAAAATCAGAAGAGTGGTGTAATGCTGTTTCCAGGTTTCATCTTGTAGCTCACGTTTGCTTGGTCAGTGGGGGGGGGTTCATTGCATCGGTTGAAATCTATTGGTTGGGACTTTTTGATTGATGTATAACACTTGGGTATTCCTTATACAAAAAAATTACTATGATTTTTTCAAATATTTTTTGTGACAATGTATGAAACACCACACGTATGATTTCATACTAAATTAAAAATCAACCTTAAATATTGTTGCAATTTGATTACTATGAGTATGAAGAACGATCCCCTGTCGCTTGCAAAGAAGGTTTCTTTGTATCGGTATGTGGTGTCATTCACGTGTATGATATGGCGAAAGATTTCTAAGTGATCGCTAAGCCCAGTACCAGGCCACTCTGGGTGTGAGAGGGTCTACCATAGTTTAATGTCATTTAATGGTAAAAAGTTATTTTGTGTTTAAGTCTTGCTTATTTTTTATTAATCTGAGTTGTGCTTTGTTACATTTGTAGTGTCTAACGTGAGTAGAGTCGCTCCAAAAGGTCTCCGCATGGGAGAATGGTAGAACAAGGCAAGAGAAGTTGGAGGCAATAATTGGACCTTTTCTAAAAATGGCTGGAGATGCCATATGCAGAAGTAAATTTTTGTTTGTCATTGTCGGCCAATTGATGCTTTGAGAGAGTGAGCTAGGTGCTTTTTATGTGGGAGACCTTGTCAATCCAGGGGTCCTGCAGAATAAAAGTTGGAAAAGAGCCTTAGCCTTATGCTTTTAAACATTTTAGTAGAGGAGCACAGAGTAAGTAAGCTTTTAGGTTTGCTGCACTCCAGGTACGCAATTCACTTCCATATTAGGTCTTCAGACTCCATTTTTTGTTTAAAAAGCAACTTAAATGTATCTTTATAAACTTTATTTTTTTGGTGTTTGACTTTTACAATATTTCTTAGCTGTTTCATTTTATTTATAATTGGTGTATAGATAGATAGATAGATAGATAGATAGATAGATAGATAGATAGATAGATAGATAGATAGATAGATAGATAGATAGATAGATAGATAGATAGATAGATAGATAGATAGATAGATAGATAGATAGATAGATAGATAGATAGATAGATAGATAGATAGATGGGAGGAGTCGTCCGCATCCTTAATTGTTCCCGGGAGCTGCTGATTGCCACATCTGATCCACATCCCCGTGATAAATAGAAGCGCGAGGCGGCTAGGGGAAAAGAGGAGAAACAAGAAGAAAAGAAAGAAACAGAGGTTGTAGGAGAAGAACGTGGCAGGAAGCAGGGAGAGGAAAGCCAGTGCAAGAGAGAGAGAAGAACGAGCAAGCACAGGTTCGCAGGCAGCTGAGCAGTGAGCCTGGGTGTTTGGCCAGCACCCGAGGAGCAGTCGATTGTGGTCGCTACCGCTGAGCATTTTTTGAAGAGCGGGAGTGACCGGAAGGAGGATGGCTTGCCGCATAAGGCCGATAAGGCAATGGGAGTCGGGACTTAGGACATGAAAGCCCCAGCGTGAGTGGCCTGGTTGCTGGGGAGCCCAAGTCACGGTTTGGGGAAGCCTACCAGAGCCAGGGATCGGTGAGACGAACAGACCAGCAGGAGAATGCAGAAAGAATGTCAGCTGCAGGTAGGGTAGTTCCCCAGTTGCATAGCCTGGATGGAAGAGGCAGGGGAGTCACCAGTAAAAAGACACTGGTCTTTGTGTTAAAGGACAGCTTCCAGCCATTGTTTTAACCTCAGGATTTTGTTTTCTGTTGGATTTTAACCTCCATGATTTCACCTTTTTTTTATTGGATTATTTATATGACGGTTTTGATGCACTGCACTATTTATTTGAACACTGTATTGTTTTGTTGATTTTTAAATAAAAGCAATTTGCACTTTTTGCACCATTCCCTTGCTTTGTTATGCCTCACTGTCTAGCTCATCAGTAATATTACCGACGGTGTCAGGTTCCAGAGCTCCCCAGAAGCAAGATGGGAGCATGGAGCGAACCCGCATCGTCACATACTTCTGTCCTTCCATCCCCACGACTTGGGAGTACTTCCAGGCTATATGGGAAGCAGAAATCCCCGTGTCTCCCTGCAACGTCACCTGGCAGCACCCATGGTACCCAGCAGGGCTGTGAAGCCGAACTCCATATCCCATGGTGCCCTGCGGGAATCCGGGGCACTGCTATGGTGCAGGGAAGTTGCCATCTAGCGTCATGGGTGTGTCGGCCAGGTTGAGCTGTTGGCTGATCATCATACTGTATTAATCCCAAAGAAAATTGCAGGATTACAGCCACATACAAAAAAGTCACAAATACATGTATAACAAGAATTATAATAATCTTAGGCATATTAACAAGGTACAAATCTACATAAAATATGAATTATCTATAAAAAGATTAACAAAGTGTAGGTATTTACTAAGTGTAAAGTGATTACAATTGAACTTACTTATAAGTTACATATTTACGGTATAGAATGAAATTGCCAAAGTATATTGCACATGGTGTCATTGTCTATTACGTTTTCTGCTAGAGAAGCTCAGTACCCTTTAACACACAAGGAACAAGACCACAAGAGGTGACTCATTATAGAGCCGGAGAGTTGAGGGTTCTCCTTGGAGTCTCAGTCTGTTACTGAAGGTGACCCTCTGTTTAGCCAAAACCCAAACGGGAGGTGAACATCATTGCCCAGGATAGTAAGCAGCTTCCTGAGAGACCTCTGCTCTACCACTTCCTGCAGTGAGTCCATCCCGACTCTCAAGATTGAACCAGTATTTTTAATAATTTTATTTAGGCTGTTGGCATCACCTGCACTAAAGTCATTTCCCTTACCATGCTGTCACATAGAAGACTGGTCAATACAGACTGGTAGAAAACATGTGGTGGTCTGCATACCTCAAATAATCTCGACCTCAGGAAGCAGAGGCGAATCTGATCCTTCTTGTATACAATTTTTATGTTGGTACTCTCCTCAAGCCTGTTGTTCAGATACACCTTGAGATGCTTATATGTCCTCATCACCTCCACATCTTCACCATCAATGAGAACAGGGCACAGAGTGGGCTTGACTTGTGGAAGCCTGTGGAGCAGATGTATTCACACTAAAACTATTGTAAACCAACTTCAACCAACTTCATTTTTCACTTAAGCTGGCACTTAAGTCTGCAATCTGCCTCAAGATTGATTTAAGATATGAAGAGGTAGGGGAAGTGATGGCAAAGGTAGTAGGGATAAGAACTGTGCCCGTATTCATGCGCCGCACGGCCATCCTGCTGGCCACTGCTGAGAGTTGATTCTACAATTAAATAAAATAAAAAGAGGAATAACCTTGGAGGTCAATCATCACCTCGAAAGCGGATAGTAGACATCATGTAGTACTGTATATGTCTACCACATTTCAGATCAATGGGACAAACAGTTTGCGAGCTACAGGTGATTTAAAATCCTGGACAGACAAACAAACAGCCACAGTAGCATATTATATATAAAGATAGGTAATATGCCCAATTTATAAACAAAGTAATTGAGTGTGACAAAAATACCATTACGGCCTAAGTAGCAGTGCACTGTGGGAAATGGCCGGCTGTTCATCCCGGCCAATACCCCCAGGCCACTAGATGGAGCCCTCCCTGTAGCATGGAAGTGCCCTGAAGACCAGCAGGGACTTATGGACAATGGAGTTTTTATTCCCAACCCTGCTGGACACCGTGGGGCCCACCAGAGGACGCTGCAGGGAGGCTCAAGGACTTATACATGCCCTATAACCCGGAAGCACGTCATAATCATATGACCAGAGGGAACGACGTGTTTCCGGGTTGAAGAGAAGGACTTTTTATCTGACCCGGAAGTGATAAGAAATCACATGGACTGTAGGATGGGAAACACTTCCGGGTCAGGGAATATAAAAGGACTATGGGAAATCCCAGACGTTGAGCTGAGCTGGGTGGAAGGGTGGCAACGCGTCTGGGAGAGGAGGATTGATTATTGTATTGATTATTGATTTATTTATATGAGTATTGTGGAGTGTAGGGTGCTTGGTGCACATTATTATTATACAATAAATAATAATTGGATTTTCATCTGGTGTCTGACGTCTGATCAGAAGGTTCAAGGGGTCACGGAGACCTCAATCTTTCACAGCACCTTATGTCAACAGGTAGCTCTCAACTTATCTGCACTTTATTTATGATTTATATTGTGGAAAATGTCAATACAACTGAGCAGTTCAAAGTAACTTTTGGCTGCCTCCCAAAAATTCCTAGTACCAAACCAAAAGTGAGTACCAGAAGTACAAGTTACTTGTCTAATTGCCTATAAGAAGAATATTATGCATTTATGGAAATCCAAAATAGAATGCGAAGTTAATTATGTCATTTGTTTTTGATTTGTAATTTTAAAATTACCTTTGATTAACAAAAATGACACTGCTAGTTAAGGTTTGCATTAGTTACACACAACTGCCTTAAAGTGACAGTAGTCTTTCATGTATGTATGCATCTGGGAACCATCTTCTGGGCTCTGAGGAGGTATGCAGTTCCACCCCGGGATGAAAGAGGGTTCTGACTCAAACAATATCTTCTCTTCTCCCTCCAGCAATGAGTTGCCACCTAAGGACATCCACCCACACCTTGAAGCCCCTTCCAGTCCTGTCAGCATTAAAAGGAACTGGTCCCAGAAACAGGAAGGGGTCTGAATGGTTTCTGAAGGCACTGCATACAAAATGATGTCCCATAAGGGTAGAACATCTTTTTTTCTTTTCCTTTTTTATCCCCTTGGTGTTATGTTGTGCTAATTGGAAGCTGGTTGCTTACACAGGTAAGCTCACAATAGTTAGGTGAGTAAAGGAAATTATTGTGTGTTCATCTCCATTAATAACTTCCATAAGTATTGCAGATGAAAACTGGAGCCTAAAGTAGGCCTCTGTTTTTATTAGCTTCAGTAAGAGAGAACATGAAGGTGGTGGGTGTAACAGAGCAAGATGCAAAGGACAGGAAGATATGGAAAAAGATGATCTGCTGTGGCAGCCCCTAATGGGAACAGCCAGAAGAAGAAGAAGAAGTACTGTTATTACCAAAAATTTGACTTTTCCACCCTGCTCTCTTTCTCATTTAGCAAACAAACAGAACAGCTATGCCAAGCGCGTATGAAACAAACTCAGAACAAGTTTGTTCCGCTTAAGAAAATGCCTCTGATGAGTAGAGGAGGTGAGCAAAGATACTCCAAAGAAGTCAAGCAGAAAGTGATAATGCTTGACTGCCTAGGGCCGTTTATTGAGTTTGCCAGCAGGTATTTCTAACATGAATAATCAACCATGAAAAGTGTAAAGAAAAGAGAAACTCATATGGGTCAGTGTAGCGGCAAGAGTTCAAAAATGGCTTTAATGCACTGTGATCCTCAAGTAGCACTTTCTCAGTGGATTAAATATTAAATCTAAAGAAAGTTTGAATTTTTCTGAGTACTTCTCTTCAGTGGAGGCTAAAAATACATATACAGTACATTATACTTGCTGGTAGAGATGAGTGGTAACTGCATCCTCAGACACACCAAGTAATTTAAAAATGAATGTCTCAGACCAGGATTATACAACAGTAAAGCTTTCTATATGCATCATATTAGACAATGAATCTACAGTGCCCTCCATAATGTTTGGGGCAAAGACACCTATTTCCTTGATATACCCCTCTGCTCCACAGTTTAAAATTACAAATCAAACAATTCAAACATGGTCAAAGTCCACATTGCAGACTTTCATTTAAGGGGATTTGCATACATTTCAGTCACAGCATGTAGAAATGACCACACTTTTTTGATATGGTCCCCCTATTTCAAATCAGTTTCAACAATGGCAGGTCTATTAAAGCTGTCATATTTAGTACTTTGTTGCATATCCCTTACATGCAACAACTGCTTGAAGTCTGCAATTCATAGACATCACCAGGTGCTGAGGATCTTCTCTGGTGATGCTCTAAAAAGCATCTAATGCAGCCATCTTTGGCTCCTTGCTTATTTCGGAGGCTTGTCCCCTTAAGTTTTCTCTGCAACCTACAGAAGGCTGTTCTCAATTGGATTTAAATCAGGTGACTGGCTTGACCATTCAAGATTTTTCCATTTTTTTAGTATTGAAAAACTCTTGTGTAGCCTTACCAGTATGTTTGGGGTCATTATCTTGTTGTAAGATGAAATGCTGTCCAATGAGTTTGGGGGCATTTACTGGAACTTGACCAGATCAGATGTTTCTATACACCTCAGAATTAATTGTGCAGCTGCTGTCAGATGTTCCATCACCAATGAAGTTAAGTGTGCCAGGACCTGTGGCAACCATACAAGCCTGAGTCATAACACTCCCACTGCCTTGTTTAACAGATGCGGTGGTCTGCTTTGGGCAGTTTCTTGTCATCTCAATACTTTTATCATCACTCTGATCACATTCATTTTGGTCTCCTCTGTCCACAAGACCTGAATTTTAAGAGCACTTTGAAATCCTATTTTTGCAAACTGTAATCTGGCCATCCTGTTTTTGTGGCTAACTAGTGGTTTGCACTAGTGTGACCACTGTATTTCTGTCTGCTGATAGTCATCTCTGACACACAACTGCTTCCTGAAGACTTTTTCTGATCTGTCGGTCAGGTGTTTGGGACTTTTTCTTTGCCATAGTGAGGATTCTTCTCTCATCAGCAGTGGAGGCCTTCCTTGGCCCACCAGTGCGTTCTTTCTTCTTAATGATACTCCAGACAGTTGAGTTACATACTCCTAAGGTTTTACCAATGTTTTTAATGGTTTTATTCTTGTTTTCTATCCTCATAATGGTTTCTTTGACTTTCATTGGCACAGCTGTTGTCTTCATTTTAAACAATTGCATGTATAGTTTCCAAAGTGTAGAAGCAAGCTGAGGTATCTTATGAAGCAATGAATCACACCTGAGGAATCACAAACATCTGTGACCTCACTTGTCCCAAACATTATGGTGTCCTGAAATGGGGGAAACAAACTGGAAAAAGTTTTATCATTTCTACACCATGTGACAGAAATGTATGCAAATACCCTTGCATGAAAGTCTGTAATGATGACTTGAACTTTAGTGACATCTAAATTGTTTGATTTGTAATTTTAAACTATAGAGTAGAGGGGAAAATCAAGGAAAAATTGTGTCTTTGCCGCAAACATTATGGAGGGTGCTGTATATCTTCCAACAAAATGGAAAACAAGAAAGGAAATGATAGACCTGTTTCAGGAAAACATTCAGATTTCAAGCTGCGACTAGTCGTACTGTTCCCTTGAACAAATTATCCCACACTGGGCCTATTGTCCCTCAGCCAAAGACTCTCTTAAATACAAAGTCATAGGGGTGCACAACACTGCAGATATTTAAAATTCTGTAACTTACATCTCAATGACGAATAATATTTACGAGGCACCACAATCAGCACCCCATTGAAAGTTTTCACATTTTATTGTTATGCAACATTGAAACACAGTGGATTTAATATGCCTTTTTGACACTACTTGATAGAAGCAAGCTCTTTAATGCCACAAAGTAACACAGATCTTTGCAAAGTGGTATAAGTTAATTACAAATATATGAAACACAAAAATGTTGATTTCTACTAGACAGATTTATCTTATAATCTTCAGTACTAGGGTGTTGGACTGTGTTAGCCATTATGAATGTAGTGAAAAGTCAAGCAAAATGACACCTTTCATTGGCTAACTAAAAAGATTACAATATGCAAGCTTTTGAAAGCTTGCATATTGTAATCTTTTTAGTTAGCCAATAAAAGTTCATATAATCTTAAAAGTGAAACTGTGCCACACTAATATATAATGTAGAAGAAACAAAAATGGAGTGAAATCTTCCTTTAGCCAGTTTTATGCAGATCTCTGGGGTTACTTTGACACCTGTGATTTTTTAGTGGTAACGTAAGCACTCGTTCAATGTCTAACATGGCAAGTTAACAGGTGTCCATTTCTGCCAGACAAATTTGTCTCACTCGTCATAACTTCTCCAGGGCATCCTTGAGTAGTTCTGCATGTGTCATGAGGCTTTCATAAGGCTCTGTATTTTCTGTGCAGTTTGTTTTTTCTTTTAAAATCAATAATGTTATTTGGGTTTAATATTGTTTAATGTGGGCACAGCCACTCTGTGCATTTTCATGGATCGCAACGATCCCCTGTGCTAGCAAACTAGCAAAAATAATTTTAATGAGGCAACTGGGAGATGAGCTGAAGTCAAAGACAAAATATAGGTCAAAACCAGAAGATGTATTGCTCTATAAACCAAGACCAAAACACAAGACGAGAATCGTTTACATTTATTTGCTTAGTAGATTATTTTATCCAAAGAGAAACATCAGTCTTGGAGACTGTTTGGTAATTAATGTTACAGCACTCCTTAATTAAAGGCACTTGGCAGCCCGCCTGGAGTTTGCCAAAAGGCACCTGAAGGACTCTCAGACCACGAGAAAGAACATTCTCTGGTCTGATGAGACAAAGATTGAACTCTTTGGTGTGAATGCCAGGCGTCACGTTTGGAGGAAACCTGGCACTGCTCATCACCAGGCCAATACCATCCCTACAGTGAAGCATGGTGGTGGCAGCATCATGCTGTGGGGATGTTTTTCAGCGGCAGGGACTGGGAGACTAGTCAGGATAAAGGGAAAGATGACTGCAGCAAAGTATAGAGACATCCTGGATGAAAACCTGCTCCAGAGCGCTCTTGACCTCAGACTGGGGCGACGGTTCATCTTTCAGCAGGACAACGACCCTAAGCACACAGCCAAGATATCAAAGGAGTGGCTTCAGGACAAGTCTGTGAATGTCCTTGAGTGGCCCAGCCAGAGCCCAGACTTGAATCCGATTGAACATCTCTGGAGAGATCTTAAAATGGCTGTGCACCGACGCTTGCCATCCAACCTGATGGAGCTTGAGAGGTGCTGCAAAGAGGAATGGGCGAAACTGGCCAAGGATAGGTGTGCCAAGCTTGTGGCATCATATTCAAAAAGACTTGAGGCTGTAATTGCTGCCAAAGGTGCATCGACAAAGTATTGAGCAAAGGCTGTGAATACTTATGTACATGGGATTTCTCAGTTTTTTTATTTTTAATAAATTTGCAAAAACCTCAAGTAAACTTTTTTCACGTTGTCATTATGGGGTGTTGTGTGTAGAATTCTGAGGAAAAAATGAATTTAATCCATTTTGGAATAAGGCTGTAACATAACAAAATGTGGAAAAAGTTATGCGCTGTGAATACTTTCCGGATGCACTGTATATTCTGGATTATGGTTCATTTGTAGGCATATTCACTGTGAGTTTGTTCCATTTTTGTTGAGGGTATCATTCTTAGAATTATGGCTTTTGGAAGCTGTGTCCTGGATGTGTTTGGTCCATTCATCTGCAACTGTAAGTCCACATGTGCCAGAAACCTGGATTGTTGCCTCATTGTTTCTGATTTGTAAGTGGTTAGTTTTTCCAGTGTTTCTTCAAATTTAATTATTTGAAATCCAATCAATTACCAGAAATGGTGAAATGGTAAACGGTGAACTGCCACAGGTTTACATTTAAAGTTTAGGTTAGCAAAAACTGAAAAAAGGGAAATTTCAGAATATTACAAATGGTCCTTCTTCAGAGAACAACTATTAGATTACGATTTACAGATGTTCTGCAGCAATTAACATAAAATTAAGCGTTGCAAGTTGAAGCATACAATTTGTACAGGTGTCACAACTTCTGCTGATTACTTAAAAAACTCTCTGTCTGTCTTAGAGCAGAGTTGGAACAGATTTTACTACACCATCTGAAGTACTACTTGGACAATATTACGGTGTTAATGGCAAGAAAACATCAATAAACAAATGAAATGAAACAGAGAATAATCACCCTCAGAAGTGTAGGCCTTTCATTGAGAAAAAAAATCAAAGTGTCAGTGAGTACAGTGGTGTCCTACCCAATCCAAAAGCAACTGGAAACTGGAAGAAACTCTGATAGGAAGAGATCTGGCAGACTGTGAAGATGCAGGTTCTGCTCCATGCTCCCATCTTACTTCTGGGAGCTCTCGAACCCGACACCATTGGTAATGTCACAGATGAGCTGGACAGTGAGACACAACAAAGCAAGGGGATGGTGCAAAAACTGCGAAGTGCTTTTATTAAAAATAGCAAAATCAAAATCCAAGTGTCAAGATAAATAGTACAGTGCTTCAAAAATCTTCAAACAAATAATTCAATAAAAACAGGTGAAAGGATGGAGGTTAAAACATGATAGAAAAAATCCTTTAAAGACCGAGGTTAAAATAACAGCTGGAAGCAGTCTCTTTAAAACTAAAGCCAGGTGCGATCTTATACTGGCAGCTTCCCTGCTTCTCCCAATCGGGCCCCGGAACAGGGGAGTCACCCCACCAGCAATTGCAGCTCCCTTCAATACTGGTCCGGTAGCCCTCTGATCCCTGGCTACGTCGGGCTCCAGCCGGACCTAGGCATGGGTTTCTTCCCCAACGGTCATGCTGGGGCTCAACATGCCCAAAGTCTCCTTGACTGCGCTTCCTTCAACGGCGACGAGCCAACTTTCTCCCAGTCACTTCTGCTCTAAACAAGTGCTCAGCAGGAGCCACCACTACTGTCGGCCCTCGGGTGCTGGCCAAACACCTCACTCGGGGCTCTCCTACCAGCTGCATTAAACTCTCACGAGCCTGCTCTCGTTCTCGCTCTCACTCTCCCACACCGGCTTTCTCCTTCCTGCTTCCTTCTCCATTAAGCTCCCGTTCTTTCTCTCTCTTTTCTTCTCCTCCTCTTTTTTCTTCTCCTTCTCTTTTTTCTCTCTCCCCTCTCATCCACCTTGCACTTCTATTATATGATCTGGGAACGTGGATCAGGTGTGGCAATCAGCAGCTTCCGGCAACAATTAAGGATGCGGATGACTCCTCACCTGTACACTTAAGCGAGGACCGTCCGCATCACGAATCACCCGGGGACCACTCCAGCCACACTACCACGCCCCCTCTCTAAGCCGTGAGTGCGGCGATTATTCATTTAAAAACTGGCCTTTGATCTGAGCTGTGGACCCGCTATACCACACAGACCCAAAGTCACAACCCAGTGAGAAGACAAATTTCTGAGAGTCCCCAGCTTGTGTGATCACAGGCGCCTCACAGCACAATGGCTTCAAGCACAGCTTAACAGTGCAGGTCAACAAAAGCAAATCTCAGTGTCTACTGTGAAGAGGAGCTGTGTGCTGCAGGTTTGACAGAATAAGAGGCAGTAAGAAAGCCATACCTTAGAGGACAAAATAGGGCCTTGAAATACCAGCGATGGATGACTGCAGACTGGAAGAAAGTCTTATGGACCGATGAATCAAAATTTGAAACCTTTGGTTCATCACACAGGGTGTTTGCACACCATCGAGTTGATGAAAGGCTGGTTCCTCAGTGAGTGACATCAACTGTCAAACATGGAGGAGGAAGTGGGATGGTCTGGCATTCATCTGCTTTAGGCAGAGTTGATGAATTTTTGACTAGCATTTTGAATCAAAGGGGTTACCACAGTTTGGCTGTTATATCAGCAAAAGGTTTTGATGAATCAAAAATATGAATAAAACTTTGTAAACTCAATGATTCCTTGACTTATTTTTTTATTTGCCATTGTTTATTTTATTTAGGCCTTGATTTCATGAAACATAAAGACATTAAACTGCTTGCATTTCCATAAAAACTGAAAACTTTTGACTGGTAGTTATGGTATATATATAGTGTTGGATGGCTGGGGCTCATGCCCAGCCAGAATGCCCAGAGAGTGGAAGGACCGTTAGAGGAGAAGTATCTCCTCTGGTACACAAGAGGGCAGCTGCCCTGGTGGGTGTTGGGGCCATGGGAACAGAACTTGGAAGCTCAACTGTGTGGGAGCCCGTGGCCAACCCCAGGGGGCGCCTGGACTGCAGCACTTTCGCCACACCAGGAGGTGCTACTGGAATAGGATCTAGGTACAGCCAGAGTGCTTCCAGGTGCCCAGGTGCCCATGCAGCACTTCCACCATACCAGGAAGTGTTGTAAGAAGGTCATCAGGGACCACCTGAAGCACATCCTGATGAACTATAAAAGGGGCCGCTTCACTCCATTTGAGGAGCCAAAGTCGTGAGGCAGAGGACAGAGCTTGCGAGAGGTAGAGTGAGGGTGACAGAGTCATTTTTCTTTTTTTTTTATTATAATTCTTTTGCATTTATATAGTGCTTTTCTCACTACTCAAAGCACTCAGCAATTGCAGGTTAAGGGCCTTGCTCAAGAGCCCAAGAGAGCAGAGTCCCTATTGGCATTTACGGGATTCGAACCGGCAACCTACCGATTGCCAGTGCAGATCTCTAATAATAATAATAATAATAAATTTTATTTATATTGCACTTTATATTTTAGCAATCCCAAAGTGCTACAGAGTAAAAATAGAATAATAAAATAAAAAAGAACAGAAGAGTCAATAAAATACTTTAACAAAATGACTTTCTAAAAAGATGAGTTTTTAGGTTTCGCTTAAAGGCCTCAGTCGACTGTGGGGCTCTCAGGTAATCAGGGAGGGCATTCCACAGCCTCGGCGCCACCGATGAAAACGCCCTGTCACCCATGCTGCTGAGCTTAGTTCTGGGGACTTGAAGAGTGTTAGTGAGTACAGAGCGGAGGGAACGTAAGGAGTTATGGGGGGTAAGGAGTTCCTGTAGATAAAGAGGGGCATGTCCATAAATGCACTGATGGGTAAGAAGGGAGACCTTGTACTCTATTCTGAATGAAACAGGGAGCCAGTGAAGGGTTTTCAGGATTGGGGTGATGTGATCATACTTTCGCACCCTCATCAGGATCCTGGCAGCACTGTTCTGAATATACTGGAGTCTCTGGATACTCTTGCCAGGAATCCCAATAAGGAGTGCATTACAGTAATCCAGCCTGGAAGAGACAAAGGCATGGACGAGCTTCTCTGCATCTGCCAGGGTGAGTAATGGGCGGAGTTTGGCGATGTTCTTGAGATGGTAAAAAGATGACTTACAGAGATATTTGATGTGGGTGTCAAAAGTAAGTTGGGAGTCCATTCTAACACCCAAATTAGTAACAGATGTGGAAAGAGGACTATTTTGGCCAGAGAAAGTAATACTGGTGATGGTAGAAGAGCGAAGATGATGTGATGTACCAACTAAGATGGCTTCTGTTTTGGATCTGTTCAACTGAAGAAAATTGAGCCTCATCCATGCCTCTATCTCCTCCAGGCAGGTAGACAATGTAGATGTTGGCAGAGGAGCAGTAGAGGAGGTGGGAGTAGTCCTGAGGTAAAGCTGAGTGTCATCGGCATAGCAATGGAACGATAAACCATGTCTGCCAATGACAGTTCCAAGGGGGAGCATGTAGATAGTAAAAAGGATAGGGCCCAGCACAGAGCCCTGTGGAACACCACAGGCGACGTTGTGGGTGTGGGACTTTGCGCTGCCAAGGGCGACATGCTCAGTTCTGCCAGTCAGGTATGATGTAAACCAATTTAGAACAATTCCTGAGAGTCCAATAGTGTATTGCAGGCAGTGAAGAAGGATGTTATGGTCTATTGTGTCAAAAGCAGCTGTCAGGTCAAGGAGGATAAGTAGTGAAGGTGAACCAGTATCTGCCGTCATCAGAAGATCATTGGTGACCCTGACCAGGGCTGTTTCGGTGCTATGGCCAGGGCGAAAACCAGACTGAAACTTTTCAGAAAGAAGGACTGAGCTGTATGGTGGCTGTTGGTGCATTGTGTCAGGTGCTGTAAAGAAGGAGAAAAATAAAAATGTGTGTTTGGATTTCCATGTGTCCTGATGTCTGTCTGTACGACCAAGCAAAGGTAATTCCACACCAGGCCACTGGGGCACTAAACCTTCTCCTGTTATCTCTGTAGACCAGCCATGGGAAAACCTGTCTGATTCAGAGCGGATGATGTCACTTCCAGTTCCGTGCCCAGAAGTATATCACTTCCGGCACACAAACTGACATCTTCCAGTGCCCTTACATCACTTCCTGTCTGATCCCTTAAAAGCCGCCATCTTTGCAAACCCTTGACAGTTCTGTTTGGGACTCCATTGTGACGATGCAGGTTCGACTCCATGCTCCCATCTTCTGTCCGGGAGCCCTTGAACCCGTCATCGTCAGTAATGCTACCGATGAGCTAGGTAGTGAGGCGAGCAAGGAGATGGTGTATAAAAGTGCCAAGTGCTTTTTTTTTTAACACAATTAAAAAGAAACAATGTTCAAATTAAATAAAGTAAAGTGCAGTGATTCAAAAAGTATAGATAGATAGAAAAACAATCCTTTAAACACCGAGGTTAAAGCACAATGCAGAAAGCGGTCTTTTAAAACATTACAAGCTCGGTGTCTTCTACCTGGTGGCTCCCCTGCTTCCCGTTTGGGCTTCTCAATAAGGGAGTCGCTCTACCTGCAGCTGGCCTTCTCTCCACTGTCCTACTGTTCGATTTGCCTTACTGATCCCTGGCTCCGGTAGGCCCCACCAAACAGTGACTTGGGATTCCCCAACGACCAGTGCTCTCACGCTGGAGAAATCCACGTCCCAAGTCTTGATTCCCGCTACCTTCCATGGCCTTACGCAGAGAGTCATCCGCAATTCATCACTGGTCATTCCCACTCCATGATCACTCAGTGGGAGCGACCACTACTACTACTCCTCGGGTGTCGGCCCAACACCCAGGCTCACAGTTCAGCTGCATGCGAGCCTGCACTCGCTTGCTCGCTGTCCCACACCGGCTTTTTCTCTCTCTCTCTCCATGGCTTCCTGTCTTCTCCTGCAACCTCTGTTTCTTTCAGTCTCTTTCTTTTCATCCTTCTTTTTTCTTTTTTCCCCCCTTTAGCCGACTTGTGCTTCTATTTATCAAGAGGGCATGGCAGCTGTGGAAAATCAGCAGCCTCAGGAACAATCACGGATGTTGACGGTTTCTCACCTGTGCATTTAGGTGAGAAAAGCCCACATCGTGAATCGCCCCGAGAACCGCTTCAGCCACACAACCACCACGCCCCCTCACCAAGCTGCGAGCGCGGTGCTTATTTATTTAAAACTGGCCTTTGATGGGAGCTGTGGACCCGCTATACCACATCCATACTGAGAACATCTCTGTGCTATTTAAAAGCCTTTTGCAGCCAGGAATAATATACGGGTGGCTGCGCCAAACCTTTTTAAGTGTGTCATTTCTAATCATTTTACAATATATATATTTTCAGTATACAAAATTAATTTATGTAGAATTAATTAAATGTTTAACATAATCCTTATGCCATTGTCCTGTTTCCGCACACATAGCATAATAACACATTTCAGTTGTATAATTAAAATATGTTTCATTACAGAAAACCTGAAGGAAAGAGAATTGTGCAACTCGTAAATGATTCGTTCATGAATCAAATGAGATTGTTAGACTAGTTCTTGTTTAATGATTTGTTCATAAATTAAATAAATGAGAATCATTTGATTTTCGGGGAGTGACTTGTTCGCAAACCAAATGAGGCGAGACACATGAATCAGGTGGTTCTTGCACATGCACTTTAACCATATATCAATGTCTGCAAAATGAAAGACGCTGCAAGCACTTTAGAACTTCCGCTGGGCTCTGCTGAATCGATTGACTGAAAATAATTGTTCAAAAAGAACAAATCGTTCATAAATCACCCATAACTACACTCTCGTAACATGGCTTGGGAAGCTGCCCAGTAAGGGGTCAATTGGAAGATTAGCGATAACAGAAAAAAGCAAAGGAACAAACAAATGAACACGTGCACTGTAGCTGGAGAGAGGCTGGGTGACTCAGTGTTTGGCTGCCTTACAGGTGCTTATTAATCTCCTGTTTACCTGGTGAAATATTCTGATTTTCAGAGTGGCGGAGGAGCTAAGTTTGTTTTTGGCTGTCACAAAGTGACATCTACAAAGTTCAAGGAATGTAGGTGCATTTAGAGTAACAGGACATACACAAACCTATTGGGAAATACAGAAAAATATGAAAAAAGAATTCAAAAATGACAAAAACAACAATAAAACATAAAATGCACAAAACTACAGACCCATATGTAAGAGTAGCACCCCAAATGATGAAAGTATGCTTTAGCCCCCTGTGATGCTGTGCAGATGAAAAGAGCACCTCAGGTGTAAACTGTTAAGGGTGACACATTCATGGACTGTAGAATGTGCAGAGTCTGGGTGATCTTTGGGTCTTGAGACCCTCACAGGTTTATTTTCTTTAGCATCTAGCACAAAGTGCAGTTTTTATTTATCTGTCCTCCCTCACCATCTTGCCATATGTTTTTCTATTCAGCTAGACTTTATGATTTTGTATTGTTATAAATGATGGTTAATTAGTTTTTCGCTTTCTTTTTGCACCTCTCTGAATTTAGCTATTATTATTGTAAAGCACTTTAGAGGTACCTCATGTCTGAAAATGTGCTATATAATTAAATGTTGCTGTTGGCTTGATTAAAGCCGAAGTATTTAACCAGTTTGCATGTTGACCCATAGCCTACTCAGGCCTGGTGTCTTACAGCCCAATGCTTGAACTTTTCAATCATAACAATGCCACTTTATTTCCTCTTTTTTCCTCTTAAGTGAATCACTTAATTCATTTTAAAAATGATGTCTATGTACTTGTATAGCTCTGCATTTGTAAGATGCCCTAGGACAGTGTTTACTACAAAAAGATGCAAAAAGGTGCTATATAAAATAGTCTGACTCTGTTTGTAACCATGACTGGGTTAATCTTCATCACTCACAGAGGATTATCACCTACTTTGAAGCTATTGTGCTCATTGGTGCAGACACAAAAGTGACCTAAATGCCCAAGGCAAACAGAATCATTTTTATCTGTGAGGGATTGTCCACACTCTTACAATATTATACGTAGCCAAAGAAAGTAAACTTATGATGACATTCTGTGTTGGTGTATGAGGCAGAATTGACACTTTCTGTCAAGTCTGTGTAATTCTTTATATGATGAACTACATTTATTCAACAATAAACTTACAAATAGGCAGGGTGTGTAGATACTGGATTGAAGTCAGTGTAGATAAGGACTGAGGTAACTGTGCTTTGTTTAGTGTTTTTAGAATATGAACTAAATAACGTCTCTCTGCAGGAACCAGCAGGGCAAGACACACAATCCCATTGCTCTGCTCCTAGTAGAACAAGGAAACAAGTGAGCAGATCATTTGTACATCCTTTAAATAACAGTTCAGTGACTAATCCTTTGTCTTTAAAGGAGGCAGATGTCAGAGCAGTGTACACGCATCACCTGCTCCTTGGAGACAGAAAACAAAAAGCTCAACATAAAGTACAAAAAAATTGGAGCTTGAAATTTGAAGATAGAAACATATGCAGGGAAATTTGGGATTTCTATATTTTACGTGCTTTTAATTGAATGATCCTGTACCAAGAATAAAAGTTTAGACAATATTTATGTCTTTTTGATATTATATTTTTAAAAAAAGAAAAGAAATTTCATGTAAAGGATCATGACATTGCTGGTCCAAAAAAATCTTCAAGTGTGGCATACTTTTTATTACTATGAAAATCTCTACTCTATTATTATTTCAACTTAGAATTGGTGCTTTCATTAAGTAACAGTTTTATCACTCCAATAGCCTATTTTTATTAAAATTATATATATATATATATATATATATATATATATATATATATATATATATATATATTAGCATGATAAAAAAAAGAAAACAAAAAAACTAGTAGATACAAGTTCTTCTTGCCTAATTTTATTCTTTATCATATTTAAACCAAACACACAAAAAATGTATTAAACATAAACATCATTTAGAGGTCACTCCGTTTGGTTGAAATGAATGGAAAACAGTGGTTCCATACTTGTAGGTCTACGACATTAACACAGTCTTCTTTGAAGATGGAAAATACTTTGTGACCAGTGACATATAAACTGTTTGTGTTCCTTGTTCCTTTGTTTATATGTCATTGTACTTTTAAATGAGACTTATTCCCTTTATTCCTCTTTAGCAGTGTCGTTCATAACCGTCATGCAAATTTTTGATAAAATTTTTTGAAGACTGGATCATCTGTTCACTGTTCTGGTGGTTTCTTGAGAAATGACTGAGACCTTTCTTTGCCTTTTTCTATAAGGACACCCATAAGGATGTTGTTCTTTCTGTTTCCAGATCCATCAACTCCAGGGCCCTCATGCATAACGCTGTGTGTAGAATTTACACTAGAACATGGCGTACGGACAAAAAAAAAAAAAAATCCAGATGCATAAATCTGTGTGTACACCAACTTTCACGTTCTTCCTCTCCATAAATCCCAGTCAGCATGAAAAGTAACGCACATGCACGCGCCTGCTGCCACTCCCCAACTCCTCCCAGAATTACGCCTCTTTGAATATGTAAATCAATATAAATAGACCTTAAGCTCAGCTGTTCTGTGAAAAGGCAATGGCAAAAGCATGGGGGAAATAGAAGAATTTCAGCAAATACTAAGTGAAAGCTAGGAAAAACTTACTATTTGTTGATTTAAACAGTGTTATAAACAACAAAAGGAAGTTGATCGAATGACATAGAGTGTCGGAGAAACTGGAAAGCTCATGTTCACAAGTCGCACAGTGCCTGAAATAAAAAAGAAGTTGTCAGATATCAAAGTTGCCATGAAAAGGCGAGTCATAGCCCACCGTCTGAGTGTCATATGAAAGCTAATTGTTGAATTAAGCAAGGTTTTGTCACTAAGCTCACATCATGAAATACCCCCCTTTATCGCTATGAACTGCATGTCACTAAAAATGGTGTCCCCACTACATTATACAAAACATTCTGTCATATTTTAAGAGTATCTTGCATATTTAATGATATCTAAATTTTGTTTGAGATAGATAGATAGATAGATAGATAGATAGATAGATAGATAGATAGATAGATAGATAGATAGATAGATAGATAGATAGATAGATAGATAGATAGATAGATACTTTATTAATCCCAATGGGAAATTCACAATAAAATAAAATAAAATAAAATAAAAGGGACTGTGGACTTTAGAGGGCGCTGTTGCCCCATGTATCCCAACAGACAGATGCTTTGGACACAATTGTAAAAGCACTAAGTAGATTTTTTAATTTTCTTTTGTCAAAAGTGCCCTCACAACACCACACCCACCAAATACACTATATACAATACAATAAATACAACAATTCTCTCCTCCCAGCAGCTCCTCCCAACTCCGGCTCCTCTGCTGGGTCTCCAGTACTCCTTTAAATAGGTCACATGGAGACTTGTATTTCCTTTAGCCCGGAAGTACTTTTCTCCTTAAGTCCCCATAACTTGGGAGGTCTTCCGGGCTATATGGGAAACAAAAATCCCTGTGTCTCCCTGCAGCGTCACCTGGCAGCACCCACGGTACCCAGCAGGGCTGTGAAGCCGAACTCCATCTCCCATAGTGCCCTGTAGGAATCCGGGGCACCGCTAAGCTGCAGGGAAGTCACAATCTAGTGTTCTGGGTGTGTTGGCCGGGTTGAGCTGCCGGCTGTCCATCACAGGACTTTTTTACAAATGGCTTAAGAGTTAGATGAAAACTACAGTGCCTATAAAAAGTATTTACATTTTATTGTTATATAACACGGTATCACATTGGATTTAATTTGTCTGATTTAAAGAAAAAAGACTCATTAAAAACAGAACACCATTGTTAAAAATATATTAAGCAAAACAAAACACATATGACATCTTTGCTAGAGTTTACCAGAAGGCACACGAGAAATTGTGATTTTAGCTGGAGAAGGTTCTATGATCTGATGAGAGCAAGATTAAGCTTTTTGTCTCTCAGACTAAGCACAATGTTTGAACATTATACATTATAACAAACATATCATCCTGACTGTGAAGCAGGCTGTGGGGAATGCTTCTCTGAAACAGGCCCTGGGAAGACTTGTGAGAGTAAAAAGAATTCGGCAGAATACACAATGAAACTTGCACCTTGGGAGAGGATCTGTTTTTCAGCAAGACAACGACCACAAGAATAAAGCCATAGCAACAATGTGAATATTCGTCTTGGAGTGACTAAGTCAGATTCCAGATATTAATCCAATCATGAATTTGTGGCCTAACTTGACAAAGCCTGTTCACTCACGATACCCCATATATCCTGACAGAGACATGCAGTTTGGAAAAGAAGAAGAATGAGGAGAAATATCAGTGTGGAGTTGGCCAGAGAGACCCATGCACACAGACTCAAGGCTATCATGGCTGCCAAAGGTGCAGCTATTAAATACTGACTTGAAGAGGGCAAATACTTATGCAATTAATTGTTTTGTGATTTATATTTGTAATTAATTTAGAACACTTTACAAAGATATGTTTAGTATATGATAGTTATAATTTGTTACTAACCCTGACCTATTCTGTTTCTCTTCTCGGTACTCACATGTGGCACTTGCTGCCACTGTCCACCTCCCAAGTTGTTCTGCCTGCCTAATGTAAAGTCATCCCTGATGGAGGATCACAGGAATCGTCGGGTAGAGGGGTCCTTTCATTGGATTGGCTGGCCAGGCTGTGGAATGGCCAATATGGGGAGGCAGCTTGATGGCTGAGGTCTCCAGGACTCCGAACAAATCCAAATCGTATTATGTGATATCATCTACTAATAAATTCTGCTCCATATTTGTAATATTTCTATTGCACTATTATATTGTATTGAGGACTACACTTTGTTCTGTTCTGTATATTGTGTTGTATTTAACCCAATTTTTGACACCCACTGCATGCCCAGCCTACCTGGAAAGGGGTCTCTCTTTGAGCTGCCTTTCCCAAGGTTTCTTCCATTTTTTTCCCTACAAAGATTTTTTTTTTCTGGGAGTTTTTCCCTGTCTTCTTAGAGAGCTGGGGGGGGGGGGGGCTGTCAAAAGGCAGGGCCTGTTAAACCCAATTCCAGCACTCATTGTGTGATTTTGGACTATGCAAAAATAAACTGTATTGTATTGTATATGTTTTCACTTTGACTTTAAAGAGTCTTTCTCTTCATCTGTGCCAAAAAACCCAAATCCATTGTGATTGAATGCTGCATTTTAATAATAAAATATGAAAACTTGCAAGGAGGTGAATACTTTTCATATGCACTGTATTACATTTCAAATTCAGATTCTTATTTTCACTTTGTCCTCATTTTAGTCCTCAGGATTTTGATTGTCAATTTAAGACTCCAGTGTTTCGACCTTTGCTTTGTCTGAACATTGTTTTCTTTACCCCTACACAGACCCAAGTATAGGTCAATGCTCACCTCTACAATTATTCAGGAGGAAGATGATAAAAGTTCTTGATGGTCACAACACTGTATACTTGCTAAGAACTTTGTTCATTAAAAAATGAAAGCCCTCTGATTACTTTCACAGTGATTAGCACAAACCCTGCATAACTCAAGAGGAAAACACCTTACAGTAGGTTTTATATATACATCCCATAATTTATTAGACAAAATCTTGTACTACGAAACTATTGCCTGTGATGTTTTATTCTTCTTGCATCAGTCACCTAAGACTGCTGGAATATCTGCAGCCTTTGATACACGCGTGTCCCTGTAGAATTTTCCTTCAATTGCTGTTGTCAGCTCTTTGGAAATTATGCCCACAGGCATTGTTGGCACCTTGGCGTTTCACCCTTTTAGATTTCAAATCTGTGATCATTTCAGGAATTTGATTGTCAACCTTTCAAACCACACTGATATGATAACAAAAGCTTTTCTCTATGTTGATTTGCTCTTTTGTCCTGTTGCAGGACCTGACTGCAATGTATTAGTCTAAGAAATTCAGATGTATGTCAAAGTGATGTAAAATAGTTTCAGGAAATGTGTTTTTGTCTTGGATATTTGGAGCAATTAACTTTATTGTGGCTAATTTAAAAGTAAACAAACGAACATTGGCTGCCTAAATTTAAAGGGATTCAGTTTTTACTTCAATCCTGGTTTAATTTGCTCTTATAATTATCTCAAATAGCAGATTGCAGATCATACAGCATACTGTATCTATCCCCATTATCATCCTCATTAGCCAAAATGTTTACATCCCAAAAACACCAGTGTCTACAAATATAGTATAATGTATAATAAGTTTGTTTATGGAAAAAGATGATCCGCTGTGGCAACCCCTAATGGGAGCAGCCAAAAGAAGTATAATAAGGTTGTTGTCTGTGCAGAGAATGCAACTTCTCCTTGTGTCTTCTTCAGATTCCTTGAAACCATTGTGCTCTGGTTTTGCTCCCTCATCCCCATACAGTGGGGCAAAAAAGTATTTAGTCAGCCACCAATTGTGCAAGTTCTCCCATTTAAAAAGATGAGAGAGTCCTGTAATTTTCATCATAGGTATACCTCAACTATGAGAGACAAAATGAGAAAAAAAATCCAGAAAATCACATTGTCCGATTTTAAAGAATTTATTTGCAAATTATGGTGGATAATAAGTATTTGGTCACCTACAAACAAGCAAGATTTCTGGCTCTCACAGACCTGTAACTTCTTCTGTAAGAGGCTCCTCTGTCCTCCACTCGTTACCTGTATTAATGGCACCTGTTTGTACTCGTTATCAATATAAAAGACACCTGTCCACAACCTCAAACAGTCACACTCCAAACTCCACTATGGCCAAGACCAAAGAGCTGTCAAAGGACACCAGAAACAAAATTGTAGACCTGCACCAGGCTGGGAAGACTGAATCTGCAATAGGTAAGCAGCTTGGTGTGAAGAAATCAACTGTGGGAGCAATTATTAGAAAATGGAAGACATACAAGACCACTGATAATCTCCCTCGATCTGGGGCTCCACGCAAGATCTCACCCCGTGGGGTCAAAATGATCACAAGAACGGTGAGCAAAAATCCCAGAACCACATGGGGGGACCTAGTGAATGACCTGCAGAGAGCTGGGACCAAAGTAACAAAGGCTACCATCAGTAACACACTACGCCGTCGGGGACTCAAATCCTGCAGTGCCAGATGTGTCCCCCAGCTTAAGCCAGTACATGTGCAGGCCCGTCTGAAGTTTGCTAGAGAGCATTTGGATGATCCAGAAGAGGACTGGGAGAATGTCATATGGTCAGATGAAACCAAAATAGAACTTTTTGGTAAAAACTCTACTCATCATGTTTGGAGGAGAAAGAATGCTGAGTTGCATCTAAAGAACACCATACCTACTGTAAAGCATGAGGGTGGAAACATCATGCTTTGGGGCTGTTTTTCTGCAAAGAGACCAAGATGACTGATCCGTTTAAAGGAAAGAATGAATGGGGCCATGTATCGTCAGATTTTGAGTGAAAACCTCCTCCCATCAGCAAGGGCATTGAAGATGAAACATGGCTGGGTCTTTCAGCATGACAATGATTCCAAGCACACCGCCCGGGTAACGAAGGAGTGGCTTCGTAAGAAGCATTTCAAGGTCCTGGAGTGGCCTAGTCAGTCTCCAGATCTCAACCCCATAGAAAATCTTTGGAGGGAGTTGAAAGTCCATGTTGTCCAGCGACAGCCCCAAAACATCACTGCTCTAGAGGAGATCTGCATGGAGGAATGGGCCAAAGTACCAGCAACAGTGTGTGAAAACCTTGTGAAGACTTACAGAAAACGTTTGACCTCTGTCATTGCCAACAAAGGGTATATAACAAAGTATTGAGATGAACTTTTGTTATTGACCAAATACTTTTTTTCCACCATAATTTGCAAATAAATTCTTCAAAAATCAGACAATGTGATTTTCTGGATTTTTTTTTCTCATTTTGTCTCTCATAGTTGAGGTATACCTATGATGAAAATTACAGGCCTCTCTCATCTTTTTAAGTGGGAGAACTTGCACAATTGGTGGCTGACTAAATACTGTTTTTCCCCACTGTAGGTGACTCCCACTATGTGTGTGGGTGTTTACATATGTTGGTCCTCTTATGGACTGGCCCCCAATTCAGGGTCATTACCGGGCTTGAGCCTAATGCTATTGGGATACATGCTGAACTCCTTGTCAACTGATAATAAGATAAGAATGGGCTATCAAAATACTTCAGATCACAGATATCATCATGGGGTGGCTGGATGCAGGAATGACAGGTCACAGAAATGATAAAAGTTAGGACAACAACAAGATTGTTCAGTTTAATTAAGCAAGTCCAACAATAAAAAAAAACAAAACATAAATCTGTAAAAAAAAAGGGAAGTCACGACTTTTCTTTCTTAGGAAACTCAACTTTTTTAAAGTGGACAAAACCATAACGACACTCTATGGAATCCAGTGTTATATTTGTTTTTATCTGGTGGTGTGGAAACCTCAGCAATAAGAATATAAATCATCTTAACAACATTATAAAAATTGGCAGTAAAATTTGGTTCACAGCAGACCTGTATCACTAAAATGTATTGCAAACAGGTTAGAAAGAAAGCCAACTCAGTTCTGTCAGACAGATGCCATCTTTTTTGCTTGAAATTCCAGTTGTTGCCATCAGGCTGCAGATTTAGATTTCCAAAGGTAAAGAATTCTTTTATTCCTAGAGCTATAAGCATTTTAAATTCTGTTACTTGCAGGGATGTTGCTAAATGTTAAATTCTGCATTATTATTTTGTGTACTGTTGAAAGTATTAATGCTTCTTTGTATTGATCTTGAGTGTGTGTTTATGCAGTAACATTGGTTGGAAAATGTTGTGTCTTTGTTTATCTATTGGATCTCGGTACTAATGTCTTCTGTCTTTGTACATTCCTGCTGCAATCAAATTTCACTGTGGGATAATAAAGTTTACCTAACCTAACCTAAGCTAACTTAACCTCCTGGCATTTGTACAAGTAGCCATTTGGTGAAATAATAAGAAGAGTATTCAGCTCTTATTTGCATAATTTAGGTTTGTGTACTGGAGCTCAGTCGGACGGGTTGCTCTAAAGCAAAAAACGCCTTCTTATAGTGGATGAACAGGGTGGGGTGGGGCTAAGCACCCTCGCGGGGTGGTTTCTCAGAGCTGCAGTGAGTGAAGGAGAAGAGAATGTTAGCAACAGTGCCCCCTTTCACCATGGTGGATTATCTCTCAACTTGAGCGAGCCCATGAGGAGATCCTCTGACGCTTATGCATGACAAAGGATAGGATGTTCGCTAGATGCTGAGTCGAAATACATAAGAGCGGGAAGCTGAGGGTCCAATAACATCTCTAACTTCCAGTCCTTAGTTGATTTTTGAAAAGCTTGAGCTCAGAGTTGCTCAGTTTTACCTCATTTTCTTTGTTGTCTAGTGCAACTTATCTTTATTACTGTATCTATTATTGTGAGGTTAACCTCTCCCTTTCAGCACTCTTCACATTTCAAAGATTGAGTTGTTTTATGGACGTTATCTTAGTTTTGAAGTCAGTCCTCTGTGTTTAGTAGGGTCTAGTTCATAACTTTGGTAGTTGGAGAAACTGGGGAATTACAATGAAATTCTGCAGTAAGCTGTACAGAGCTGCTCAGATGTCACAATGTTGGATCTTGTGTAATGTTCAGGTAAGAAGCTAACTTCTGAATTTTTAAGAAACAGGGGAAACACATGATTTCCTTTTAAAACGTCAATTAGAAATAATAACATCCCTCTAGAATGAATGATGCCTCTATCAAGACTTGAAATGTCGGCCAGTCTGCTCTAGACATTCTGAGACGGAGGCATGCTTATTTGAACTATGCCTTGGTTGAGCTTCTTTTCTGTTCTACACTCTTTAAATTTATTTATTTAGTTCTGAAATTTGTTCCACTTTCAGGATGGTTGGCATTAGCACTTAAAGACTGATATCATGGTTTTATTTTCAATGCTTTCATATTGATTTGTTTCTGTTAATGCGTTTAGTATTACTGGACTTTGCTCTATCAATTTGTATATTTGTTAAATTAATACAAACAATAAAAATATATCCCCCTGTCAAATAAACACAGGAACACAGGGATAGAGGATGGAGCAGCAGGCAGTGATCCCCATATATTGTTGGCAAAAAAAATCATAAATGTATGCAACTAACAAAGAGCAGAGATGTCTTTTTTGTCATGAGTCCATGTACTCACTGAAGCCACATTGTTGCATCAGGTTCTCTATAGCTTCTGAACTGGAAGAGGTGGGTCTAGGAAATGGAAATGCTGTCATGGGTGGGTCCTCAATATTCTGGGCTTCTTGTCTGCAGGGGAAGGAGAACAGGATGTGAACAACAGTGCCCCATCTCAACTTGACGTGGCATTATAATCAATACACAAGCCCTTAGAATGCCTCCATGAAACACAAAAAAGAAAAATAAATAATGACAACATATCACATTAGTACCTGCATGGGTGCCAGATTGCTTAATGTTTCTTTGGAAATTCTGTTCCTGAATTTTTCCAAAGATCAACCTTTTGGTTGTTGCTTTTCCTACATTTTTTAGAAATAGAGGTCAATCTTCAAGACATTTTTTTTTTGCTTGCAATGTTTTACATTATGACGCAGTAAGGTCTTTTGGAATTCAAACCCATTCCTGTTTGCACATTCTTATTGAACCCTCAGGGGCAGCAGATTGCAAATTAGAATGGGGGTCCTGTCTACACCACACCTTGTGGCATACCAAGTGAGTCAAAAATTACAGAACCAAATTTCCTAGACTCATACTTAGCAATAAGCTTTTAAGCTGTACAGACTAAGAACAAACTGAGCTATTCTGAAGTAGAGAAAGGTTTGGGTCTGGTAGAAACCAAAAGGACTATGGGACCAGATGGTATATCAGGTCAACTCCTAAAGTCCTGCTTTAAACACCTTTCCCCAGTTTGTTATTTATTTTTAACTGGTCCCTTAGCTGTGCTTTTGTACCTGAGCTGTGGAAACAGTCAGTCATTAACCAAAGGTCTCCAGGCCAAGCATTCTGAGTGACTACACACCTTATGGTCGAAATTTAACATCTTATTAAAGAAAGAAACGTCCCCTAACAGGACAATTCAGTAATCAGGCAGGAGAAAAGCTGTTCATGTTATCTTTTAATTACTCCTCAGCAAAATGTCTTGGAGAGTCAAAAGTAGTCCATTACAGCCTGGTCAGCGAAACAAAGAATAGAGGATCATTTTATAAACTGTTGAATTTACATACAGTGTCAATCAGTGCATACATTTTACTCTGGTTGATTCATTGGTTTACACCCAAATGATTTACAGTATATAAAATAAAAGTCTGTTATATTTTGGTTCTTCTTATAGATTTGACTTGCACCACCACCCTTAAAATTTCTGTACATATAATAACTGTCCTTTCTTGTTGCTTATAGTACATTTGCTGATTTCTTAGTCATCCTTCAGTACATTTTAGGTTAGGTTTAGGTTAGGTTTCTTTATTTAGTCATGTTTACACAGGAAAACATGAAATTTGCCTTCTCAGTTGCATCTAATAACAGGTAACAGACAGAATGAAATAAAACAGACAAATAGAAATAAGAAAGCTTAAGGTAAGGCAGTTAGATAAAACATATTTATACCAAAAAAAAAAAAAAAAAAGGTAACAGGATATATATCAAAACCTTAATCGTTATCTCCGATATTTCTTATTGAAAAGTCGTATGGCACTATGAAGAAAGGAGTTTCTGGAGCGATTTGTGTGGGTTTTCAAAGCAACTATCCTTCCTGATTTACTGAAGTTTAGTTCTACATGTAATGGATGTCTGTCATCAGTTGAGATGATTTCCAGTTTCTTTAGCATTGCCCTCTGACATACACTAGTCAAATCATCTACATCAGCCCCAATAACTTTAGCTGCATACTTCGTAATCTGCTGGAGCTTTTTTGAGTTTTGGTTTGTCAGACTATTAAACCAGGCAATGAAACTGAAAGTGATCACGGACTGGATCATACTACGATCCTGTGTGAGCAGTTGATTTTACTCTGTATTAACTCTGTTTACTTGTGTTTACTATGTTTTAATTAGTTTCATTTATTGTATTTTATTTTACTTATTTATTATTTTGTTTTTGTTTAAAATTTATTTTAGCCTATGTTCAGCACTTTGGTCAGCGGCTGTTGTATGTAAAGTGCTTTATAAATAAAGTTGACTTGACTTGACTTGACTACGATAGAAGGACAACATGAGGTCCTTGTCTACTTTAAATAGTTTGAGTTTATGGAGGAGAAATAAGCGCTGGTTGCATTTAGAAAATAATTTTTTTGTATTTGTATTCCAGTTAAGATTGTTATCTAGGTAAGTTCCTAAGTATTTATATTCATTCACTATTTCTACCTCCTCTCCCAGAACTACAATAGGTGAACATACAGATTTCTGTCTCTTAAAATCAAATATCATTTCTTTGGTCTTTTTTACATTCAGAGTGAGAGAGTTTTTATTGCACCAGTTTACCATACAGTCCACTTGATTTAGATAGTGGCTTTCATCCTCCCCAGATATGCATCTTATGATCATGGTGTCATCCGCATACTTAATAATGGAGCAGTGGTCATTGTTCTGTCTCAGGTCACTTGTGTACAGAGTAAACAGTAATGGTGATAAGGCACACCCCTGTGGACTTCCTGTGTTTGAATGAAGCTTTTGAAAAAGTGTCCTGAACTTTAACTGTCTGTGAACGATTTAAAAGAAAGTTCTGAATCCATAGTGTGATAAATGGGTTTACATTCATACTGTTTAATTTCCCAATCAGTATATGAGGCTGTATAGTATTGAACGCTGAAGAAAAATCCAAAAATAGTGCTCTGACATATGAACCAGGCTGATCAAGAAAGGTATAGATTTGATGTAAGATAACAAGCAGAGCATCTTCCACACTTCTGTTTGCACAATAAGAGACTTTGTCTCTGTCATTAAAATGTTTTTCACCAAGTGTTCAAAGCATTTCATTGGAATAGATGTAAGTGCCACTGGTCTGTAATCATTTAAACAGCTTGGCCTAGAAACCTTAGATACGGATGTAATGATTGATTGTTTCCACAGATTTGGTACAATTCCACAGGTCAGAGACCAGTTAAAAAGCAAATGAAAAACTCGGGAGATCTGCTTAGAGCAAGACTGTAAGAGCCGACCTGATATGCCGTCTGGACCCACTGCACTGTTTGTTTTGGCCTTCCGCAAGCCTTTTTCCACTTCAGTTAAACTGAACCCCATCACAGCAGAATACCTGGTGTTTTTATAAAGCATCTCCTTTATTTATGTATTTTGGGTGCTGAAATCACTTTTTTCAAATCTGGCACAAAAGTTATTCAGTTCATCAGCTAAAAGCTTGTGGTCTTTGTCAGCTGGAAAATCCACATTCATTTTAGGGCCCAGTCCTGTAATTGTTTTTAGTCCCTTCCAGACCTGCTTTGGATTGTTGTCATTGAACCACCTCTTGATTTTTTCCCGATACATCTTTTTATTTTGTTTAATTAACCTGTTAATCCTTTGCTGTAAAATTTGCTTATCTTCTAACTTATTTTCTTGATGTGCATGTTGCTTTTGCAATAGTAATGCTTTAACCTCTTTAGTGATCCATGGCTTACTGTTTGGGTACACCTTGACAGATTTTTTCTTAATGATCATAGACTCACAGAATTGAATATATTCGCTGACAGTATAGGTGGCCTCATTCAGTGACTGTGAGGATGTCAGCAGATCCCAATTTGTACTGGAGAAGCATTCCTGCAGTTCCTCTACACTTTCCTTGCACCAGTTTTGTGTTGTTCGTATGGCTGGTTTTTCTTGTTTCAGTTTCTGTTTGTACTTCGGGAGAAGATGAACAACGACGTGGTCAGACACACCCAGGGTTGCTCTGTGATTCGATATGTAGGCAGTAGGGACATTTCCATAGCACTTGTCCAGAGTTTTGTCCCCTCTAGTGTTAATATTCACATATTGATGATAATTTGGTAATACTGACTCCAGACTGCATAAATTTAAATCACCCATCACAAGCTTAAAAGAACCAGGTGATTTGGTTTCTAGTTTATGAGCAGTTTCAAGAATTGATTCAGCTGTAGCTCCCACATCAGCATGCGGCGGAATATAAACGACAGTCACAAAAACCTGATTAAACTCCCGTGGTAGATAGTATGGGCGAAGTCCGACGGTGAGTAATTCAATATTTGGCGTGCAGATGCGCTCTTTTTCAGTGATATTCCTGCACCACCTTTTGTTAATGTAAAGGCAGACCCCACCACCCGTCTGCTTACCAGAAGCTGGATTTCTGTCTTGCCGTATGCAAACAAATCCATCTACTTCGACTGCTGTATCCGAGTCTGTATTCTTAAACCAGGTCTCCGTAAAGCACATCAGACAGCTTTCACGGTACTCGTGGAGGTATCGCACAGATGCTCTCAGCTCGTCCAGTTTATTTCGCAAGGACTATGCGTTGCTTATGATGATGGTTGACAAAGGTGTTTTAAAACTTCTCCGTCTCAGACGTACACGTAGTCCACCTCTTTTTCCTCGCTTTCTGGGTTTCAAAGATTTTAATTCGTCCGGTATATCAGTAGTACACGGGGAGTAACTGGTAGCTGGTCTCATAGATAGCAACGCATCCCGGCTGTAAATGAACAGCGCCGGCCACACACCTGGGATTTCCTGCGCAGGTAGTGCGTTAGTGTCCCGTTGGATTCCAAAGGCGATAACGATCAAAAATAAGAAACTTTTGCAAATGTTGTTAAGCATTTTATAGAAATAACTACTTGCAGACTAGTAAAAAGAAAAAGAAAAGAAAAAGAAAACAATTTTACACGATTTAAGAACAAAAAAACAGGTACAAAACACGGAGAGATGCACTGAGGGGTCTGCTACAGAGCAGCGACCGGAAACATATATATTACATCAACCTTTCTTCTAGTACATTCTTTATTGACTTGACCATCTTAATATTTTTCCTAAACCAATACTTACATTTTGTTGTTCACTTGACCTTTATCTGGTTTCCGACATTTATTAACCCCTTATGCTATTTCTTAAAGATGAATGCTATGCTATCCTAAAATTATTCTTCCACAACCTGTAGCACAACCTTCCATTCTGAAGAAATGCTTTGAGCTTTTGGTGAAAAACATTTTAATAACCGAGACAAATTCATTTCCAGATAATCACTAATTTGCTTAATGTGTAAACAGAAACGTGGAAGATACACTGCTGGATATTCTATATCACTGCACTTTTCTTGATAAATATGTCAGAGCACTATTTCCTGGATTTTTCTTCAGCATTCAATGCCATCCAGCCTCACATACTGACAGAGAAATTGAAGAGTAGGAATGTGAACCCATTTATTAAATTATGGAGTCAGGACTTTCTTTTACATCATTTACAGACAGTCAAAGTACAGGATACTTTTTCAAACATCATTCTTTCAAACACAGACAGTCTATAATTTTGTATTTTATCGCCTTTATTATTTATTCTGCACACCAGTGACCTGAGACAGAACAAAGACTACTGTTCCATTGTCAAATGTGCTGATGACGCCATGCTGATAGGACACATATCTAGGGAGGATGAAAGCCATTGCTTCAAGCAAGTGGACTGTTTGGTAAACTGGTACAATAAGAACCATCTTACTCTGAATGTCAAAAAGACTAAAGAAATTATACTTGGCTTTAAGAGACACAAATCTGTTCACCTATCATTGCTCTGGGGGACAAGGTAGAAACAGTCACAGGGTATAAATACTTAGGAACTACACTTGATGATAATCTTAATTGGAATAAAAATGCTAAAAATATATACTATAAATGCAACCAGTGCTTAAATCTGACAATTCTTGAAGGGCGTCACACCTTAAATGGATTTCTATGAAACTGAAAAAACTCCTGGCCTTAAGTGAGAGCTTATGACCTTTGTTTGTTCTGGAAATTCTGGATAAAAAATGTTGGTAGCAGCAAGTTTGGCTAAGTGACTTGTGATTATGTATTTATCAATGCAAAGTGATTGATAAAGTGACATGACAGAAAGAATAAACAAGAAATAAAATGAAGAGCAGTGACATCTGTTGCGATTCTGCAAATCACTTGATCCAAACCCAACATACTGTATGCATATAATCACGTTTTTGTTTAAGGGAAAACACTGCACTTGTTCTTTCTAGATAGGGTTTATTGTAAAAGAAAACCCACTTTCTAATAAACAGTAGTCATAGATATGCCGCATCAACTGCCTTTCTCATATCTCATGGTAATGAATGTCATTAAAAGTGTCTTTCTCACTAATGTCTTACCTTTTCCCTGAGTACAGGCTTTCTGTTTTGAGTGTGGTGTCTCCCACCACCTCTGTAGTGGGACAGCACTGAGAAGATGCTTTTGAATTTTTTTAAGTTTGAGAAAACTGTAATGGAGTCAGGTTTTACAGAGGATTATTTACATTTTCTTTTGTGTTTTTTTTTTATTGCTTTAAATCTGTTTCTGCTTCTTCAAGAATAAAGTGCATTCTTAAAAAGAACTGTTAGTTAAGCTCAGCTGTGCAACTCAGAACCCAAAACGCGACAATATCTATTGTCACACACACAAACATAATCTGTCTCTTACAGGGTCCAATTTGAAGGGTATGTGGGGTAGGATCTGGGAGGGGCAGAGCAGCTTACCTGTTTTAGGGTTCTCAGCCAAAAGACACAGGACGACTGCTCCTTTTAGTGCCAAGATCTTGGCTGAAGTCTAGGGGAGACTGAGCTTTTTCATTTGTTGCTCTTAGGCATTGGAATGACTTACCTCTGCACATCAGGTCTTCATCCTCGATCGAGGTTTTTAAGAGTCGGCTTAAGACCTAATTGTTTTCTTCTATCTTTCACTGTGTATGATGGGATTGTGGTGGATGTTACAATTGGTTGTTTTATTAATCTGCTTTTGCATGATTGTTTGTATTGTGTTTATTTTAATGTTTTTTTGTACTGCACTTTGGCACAACCTCTGTTGTTTTAAATGTGCTTTTATAAATAAACTAGTCATTTAGCCCGTTACAGAACGCTAGAACAGTAGTGCATAAACATTAGTAGAAACAGTCTATATTAAATGAAAAGGGACTTTGACCTCATTCTTTTTGTTGGTCGTATTTTTCTTTGTCTTTCAGCCTTTCTTTTGTTGATGTTTACTTGCTGAGCTGACCGTTCTTCATGGGCTGCCGCCGTGTATTGTGTGTCTTTAATTTTCTGTGACAGTAATACTGCCTTGTACGTCCGCTGACTTGTACGTCCGTAATATACCTTTAATTTTCTCTGGCGGTAATACAGGCGTGCGCGTCGGTAATATGCTTTTTATCTCCTCTGACAGTAATACTGGCTTGTATGTGGCTGTAATATGCGTCACTGTATTGTGTACCTTTAATTTCCTCTCGCAGTAATACTGGTTTGTATTTCCGTAAAATGCCTGTAACTTTCTCTGACAGTAATATCATGCATCGCACCGTGCCCCACGCATGCGCACTTCACCAGAAGACATACACACACGGACACCTGGATGCACACAGGGATTTTATTAAAGAGGATAATCTAATCTAATCAGGGGACTCGTGACCTCACCCAAGCACTGCCTCTGCTCTCACCTCTTCCAGTCCATCTGTCATGTAAATGGTACCCAACCAGGAAGTTGCCATCATTGTAAGACCAGCCCAAAAGCAACTCAAACACACTAGTGATGTTCCAACTTGTGTACTATACTGTGCAGACTGACAAATACACACACACACACGCACACACACACACACACACACACATATATATATATATATATATATATATATATATATATATATATATATATATATATATATATATACTGTATACTAAAAATGCAAAGTCAAAATTTATGAGCTTTATCTATGAGACAATATTCAGGAAATGGAAACTGTTTAGAAGAAATACTTCACAAGCGTGTTGACAAATTAGCACTCACAAGACCATTGAACAGTGAAGAAATAATTATGCCAACACTGTACCGATTTGCATTACTTAATGTTTTAAACTGAGCACCCCCAGCTGTGTGATAAGCATCAACACATCATTATCACTTTCACGTTATCCTTTGAATATTTATATGGACGTTTTAGTATTTTGTGCATAAGACAACATTTTATTAGCTTCATGTTGGAGTTTATGATACCTTATACACATTTTAAAAACTGTAAATGTGTTGACAAAGTGCCTTTTATCATATATACTTATTATTATTAACATAGTTCTTAGGGGGCAAACAAAAGAAGTGCAAAAGCATAGGGTTTAGATCCACTGGGAAAAGGGAAATTAGCTAATGGATCATTGCTAATAAAGTGGTGAAAGGTGCATGCAGCAGGCAGGCAGTACTGCATAACAATGAAACAATAAATAAGCAGAGTCTGTCAAGAAGAGATAAAAAATAGTGCCAATAAGCATTTAGAATACCTGTATACTCAGGAACTGGCAGATGAAGGGTCTTTTGAATTTGGTGGGCTAGTTTATTCAGTATAATAGTATATCTACAGGACACCATTACGGGCTATGAACAATTAGTATGGCCTATTATCGTGAAAATCTTGAGATCCTCATTTGTAGAAGAATGAGTGAAATTAATAATTTATTAAATTGGCAATGCTACTTTGAGTTTACTCTTATATTATGAATCTGTGAATTTAATGAATTCACATCATATTGATACCTCAATAAATATCAGTAGAAACATGAGTTATAAAAACATTAGACTCTCAATTGCAAAATGAAAAGGACCCCCTCAGCAATGATTTAAATCAAAATAAGTTCAAAAGTGTCATATGAACCTTTTTCTGTATCATCTCCTCCTCCAAAAAAATGACAGTAGTAGTACTAGTAGTAATAATAATAATAATAATAATAACACCTTATATAGTTTACAGAAAGGCAGTATAAAGTATTGAGGAAAAAAGGTAAGAGAACAATACCACTGCAATCCATCTATAAAAGCTTTTTGTTTCCATTTCTCAGACAGAGAGAGAGAGGCAGGAATTACTTTGATAAGGTCCAGAAAATAACTTATTCAGAAAATAGTCAAAAATGAATAACTGGAAAGTCAGCAAACATGATTATCAAAACAAAAACAAAACTCGCACTTGTGGTCTGTACGTCGGAAGCATTAAATTTGTTTGCCAGTAACACTAAACAAATGCACGCTAACTCAACATGACCTTTATGTCGAGGAATTGGTGACATCACATGTTCTCTAAGCATACAGTTGAGTTCATTTCAAAATAGGACAGTGCCAGTGATAAACAAAATGGCATTGAAAAAGACTCAAAAATAATTCAACCAAATTAAATACATTTCTAAAAGAAACAATGTTTAAAGAACTGAAATCCTGTTTCAAAACCTAATATAAATTTGAAACGATCCACCAAAGTACCACAGGGAAGCCAAAACAATTTTAAATGAACCCAGACCTTAACTGAGTGGCTCTCGCGCTTACGCAGTTTTCCAGCCTGATAGCAGCACGTTTCCTCCAACTTCACAGGCATCTCTTTTCTTCTTATTCTGGCACCTGTTACTCCCTGCCAGAAAGACGTCACCCTGTCCACCTCTGCTTTTGCTATTCTAGGTTGTTGAGTGTTGTTTGATGAGAGAAAAAATACATTTAAAGGATTTTAGCATAAAGCTGCAACCTAAGAAAATATGTAAAAAGTGAAGAGGTTTGAATACTTTCAGAAGGCCCTGTATGTGCATACTGTATATCTACCTTGCTGTTGCTAAAAATAGAATCTTTATATAATCTTCAAAAACATATAGCCTGTAGACTGTAGTGCCCCCTGGAGACTCCTAAGCCCTGACTTGAATTAAAGGCCATCTTGGGAACTGGTAGGATCTGGGTGACGGGGCTGTTAAATTGTTAAACAAGCTTTTGTAATATCTGTGCCTCTACTGACATATTTTGCACCATACCATTCTCATCTAGGACAGGCCTGCTACCCTGTGAGGTTCTGAGGGTACCTCAATGGTTCCCTCTGGTTCTACACACTCTTCTATTCTTTTACTGTAGGTTCTTCTAAAGGATGGCATTCCTGAGTGATAAGTGCTACAGTCCCTGATCCATTAGTGAATCACTCAATCTAACAGTAGTACTGTAATTCATAGTAAACATTTTATCTTTTGAAAAGAACTTCCTGTTTTACTTCCTTACAGTTCTGTGCCAATTAGAAAATTCTTTTGCAATATATGTATGCACAAGATGGACCTTATTGGACTCGTGCAGAAGGACTTAGCAATTGTGGT